>NC_043709.1:32883732-32884885 GCF_006229205.1 Suricata suricatta | reverse complement strand
AATCCTTCAGGGAAGGAAAATGAATGCAGATGGAAGCATGTTAATGCAGGAAGAAATGAGGTACATGGAAAAACATAATCACAAACTAAGAAGCTAATGAAGGGGGAGGAAGGAAAAACAAACAAAAAACTTGATTCATGAAAGAGAAGGCAAAAAACTAATATATATATAGAGAGAGAACACATATGACAAAAACTAACACAAAGATGGTATTTATAAACCTAATTATACTCTTATGAAAAATATTTTAAACATTTGAATATGTTAATGAATACTATCAGAATAGAATATGAAAATAAAACCTAATTATATTCTCTTATGAGAGTCATACTTTAAATATAAAACACAGAAATGTTAAATGGGAATGGTTAGAAAAATATCATCACTATAATATTACCAGCCAAAATGAAGTTGTTGTAGGTATGAAATATCAGAGGAAGTAGCCACTAAGGCATTCAGTTAAAAGGGAACCTAGAGTTACAGAAGAGAATTTTGTGATGTTGAAACAGTCATTGATACAATCACTTATATACAAAATGTGTATGCCTCAATAATGTAACTTCAAAGTATGAGGTAAAATTTTATAGAACTATAAGCTCATTTAGAGAAACCCACAATCATAGTAAGAGATGGTAGCATTCTTTTTTCAGTAACAGAATTCCTTCCCCCAAAGTCACTGCGGATTTAGATTTTTAAATCCAAAATTAATAAACTTGAAGTAACTGTGATTTTAGTAACAATATACTTAACATTCTTTTTAAATGCTCATGGAACATTTTCCCAAATAGATTATATGCTGAGACACATTTTTAAGAAACAAATACAATTAATCTTACAACAAACTCTTCCAGAAAACAAAACAAAGGAAACACTTCTCAATGAAATGTATATGGCCAACATAACCTTGATACCAAAATCTAAATTAAGAGTTTCATAAAAAAGAAAATGTATAGGTCCTAGTTCTTCTTGAATATAAATGCAACAATTCTAAACAAATATTAGTAAATCAAATTCAGAGATAATAAAAATGATAATACATTATAGCTAAGTTGGTTTATTCTAAGAATATAAGATTTAATGTTTGAAAACCAATGTTACATGAATAAAAAGTATTTGATAAAATCCAACTCGTATATAAAATCATCATCATCAT
>NC_043709.1:32872535-32883632 GCF_006229205.1 Suricata suricatta | reverse complement strand
TTTCTTTCTTTCTTTCTTTCTTTCTTTCTTTCTTTCTTTCTTTCTTTCTCTCTCTCTCTCTCTCTCTCTCTCTCTCTCTCTCTCTCTCTCTCTCTCTCTCTCTTTCTGTAGCTCCTCTTTTTAATATCCTTATTTTCTAGACCAGAATAATGATTTCTTCTTTGTTCAAAAGCCAAACACATGGTCGGGGTGCCTGAGTGGCTCAGTCAGTTAAGCATCCATCTCTTGATTTGAGCTCAGGTCATGATCCCAGGGTTGTAGGACTGAGCCCTGCGCTCTCAGGCTCTGTGTTGAGTGTGGAGCATTCTTAAGATACTCCCTCTCGACCCTCCCCATCTTCCTCTCCCCCCCCCCAAAAAAAAGCCAAATACATGTATATCTGGTCAAACATTTCAATTTTGAACACACAGTTACAAATCTAAGTTCAAATTGATTTTTATTTTATTTTTTAAATGCATTTTTAAAAACATTTATTTATAATTTAGAGACATAGCATGAGCATGAGAAGGGCAGAGAGAGAGGGAGACACAGAATCCGAAGCAGGCTCCAGGCTCTGAGCTGTCAGTACAAGGCTAACAGGAGGCTCGAACTCACAAACTGTGAGATCATGACCTGAGCTGAAGTCAGATCCTTAACTGACTGAGCCACCTAGGCATCCTGAAGTTTATTTTTAATATGTAATAAATTTATTAGTAGTCTTCTAATACCTAGAAAGCTTTCCAGATCCTCAGCTGTAACTTACAGAATATCTGAACAGAAGGTTTTCTTAAGTAATAACTGAAATTTGTATAAATGTCCAGTGGTAAGCATGATATATTAATATACATTTTTAAACAGTAGTATATTTATAATCTTGACCAATTCCTCCTGACATTTTGAAAGCTTTTTTCAACGTTTTAAGTACTGCCAAATATACTTGATATTAGTAAGCTTGAACTCATATAAATCAGTAGTCTTGGTAATATGTTTTGATTGTGACTATATAATTACTAAAAGTATCTTTAGCATTTTATATTCAGCCTTCTCTTTATGCTTCTAGAAATTTCTGAGATAGCAGTTAAAGAATTGCTCTGGAAGCTTATAAAAGTTTATGATCTTGCATCAAAAACCAAGAAAACCTCTTTTCAAAGGTTTCTCCACTTTTATATATCAATTTAAAGACTATTTTTCCCCAGACTTTAGATAGCTTTTTTAAGAAAGAGACTTCTATCACAGCTATGTGAAATGGCAAAGCAACCACTCTGCTTTGTGAACCCCTGTCCTGCTGTAGAAAGAAAAGAGCTGGAGTCCTGAGAATATAAAACGGAGGTGGTTGGCAGGTGTTTAAAAGGAAAAGAAAAGTTGTTTGTTTATATATTAAAAAAAAAAACCAGTATATAAATCAGGTTTCTTGCCTGGCAATACTACTCTTTCCACAGTCAGTCCTTTAGTGACATATTACCTTTTAATTTTTCCTCCATGTTTTTATTGTAAGATACACATAACCTAAAATCTACCATCTTAATTTTTAAGTGATATTCAATGGTATTAAATACATTCAGAAAGTGTGTTACCATCATCACCATCTAATCCATAGCCGGAACTCTCTTCACTTGCAGAACTAAAACTACGTAGCGATTAAACAATCACTCCTCAACCCCCCTTCATACCCTAAAGTTATAAAACTCCAGTTTGAATTTATACCATCTTAACTTCAAAAGCATACAAAAACTTTCTCCTTTACAGTTATACCTCCACCACTTTCAATTGTTGATACAACAAAATTACCTCTTCATAAACCTAAACTAATAACTTCTTTAAATGAATTAGTCTCTTAAATTATATGCGAAACTAAGTGTGGAATCACAAGCCAAAGTAACAATAATACTAGCTTTTAAATTAATACTTTTGGGGGGCTGGGCGCCTGGGTGGCTCAGTCGGTTAAGTGTCCGGCTTCGACTCAGGTCATGATCTCACAGTTTGTGGGTTCGAGCCCCGCAACGGGCTCTGTGCTGACATCTGGCTCAGAGCCTGGAGCCTGTTTCAGATTCGGTATCTCCCTCCCTCTCTGGCCCTCCCCTGCTCCCGCTGTCTCTCTCTGTCTCTCAAAAATAAATAAAAAACAAAAAAATCAGATTAATACTTCTTAATATATTAGTCTCAACTCATGTAGAAAACAAAAAGTAGGGTTTACAAACTGTTGTTATAATAATAGTAGCTTTTATAATTTACCACATATATATATATATGTATATTTTTCTTTCAGGACAGATCCAATGATAATACACTCTCTCAACTTTTGTTTACCTGGGACAATCAATTTCTCTGTTGAATTTGAAGGACATTAACAATATAGGATTCTTGGTTGACAGTTTTTTGTTGTTGTTGTTTTCTTTCAGCATTTTGAATATATCAGCCTACTGTCCTCAAGACTTTAAACTTTCTGATAAGAAATCTGCTGGCTGTCTTAGTGAGGATTCCTTTATGTGAGAAGTTACTTCTCATTGGCTTCTTTCAAGATTCTATCTTTGGCTTTTGAAAGTTTGATTATGTGTCTCGGGTTCGGTCTCTGAGTTCGTTGTCCTTCAAGTTCATTGAGTTTCTTGGATGTTTATATTCAGGTCAGTCACTGAATTTGGGAAATTTTTAGCCATTGTGTTTTCAAATATGCTCTCTACCTCTTTCTTCCTTTCTTTCTGTTCCATCCATGACTCCCCTGACACATATGTTTATACATTTGGTGGTGTCTCACAAGTCTCTTGGGTTCTGTTCATTTTTCTTTAATTTTTTTTGTATCTCTCAGACTTAATAATTTCCATTGTCCTATCTTCATGTTCACTGATTCCTTTATCTACCTACTCAGAGATAGTGAATCCCACTAGTGAATATTTTATTTTAGCTATTACAATTTTCAGCTCTGACATTTCTTCTTGATTACTTTTTAGATTTTATATCGCTTTATTGATATTTGCATTCTGTTTATATATCATTTTCTCTCCTTTTACATCTTTGAGTATCTTTAAAACAATTATTTTAAAGTCTTTGCCTAGTAGATCTGCCATGAGGTCTTTTTTTTAGTGGTAGTTTTGGTTGATTGATTTATTTTTCCTTTGTTTGGGCCATAAACTTTTCCATTTCTTTGTAAGGCTTATGATTTCTTTATTTATAATTGGACATTTAATCTAATAATTACAGTAATACTAGAAATTAGATTCTCTCCCCCAAGGCTTGCTGGGGTTTTGTTTTTGTTTTTGTTTTTTCTTGTTTTGTTTTTGTATTGATTATTATAGGCTGTCTTTGTGCTGAGGATCAGCCTGAGTTACAAATTTAAGGTTTTCTCGGGTCTTTTCTGAGCCTATGCCTTTCTCTGGACATGTATATTGAATGACTCTAATTTCCTACATATATGCAGATGCTTTTGAATATTCTAGCCTTTAAAAAAATGAATATCCTAGTCTTTAATGGCTCCCAAAAGGTGAAAGAGAGAAAAAATGAAGGGGTTGGGTGGGGAGGATACCAGTCCAATAAAACCCCTGAAAATCATTTAGCTGGTGAGGCAGGAGCTTGCAGCAATAGAAGTACAACAAAAGGACACCCACTGTTTTTGCACCTCTGTGATCAGAAGTAATAATCAATGATCAATGTACAGATCACCAATATTTGGGGGTTAGTGTCCTCATTGTCCACCCTGGTTCCACAAGCTATGCACAGGCTACTCCTGGGACACATGAAGAGCTGCCTGCCTCCAGGCCCAGGAGTAGAGAATAGCTGCTCCTGTGCTAAGAGCTAGTATTGAGTAAAGTTACCCACAACTTACTATCTGAGTCTTCCGCTGGAAGACACAAGCCTCAATAGACTCCAGAATTCCAAATTAATTATGTCAGATGGATTCTGCCAGTGCAATCATTTTCTAGGTTGGGAGACCCGTTCCCAGGTCTTCCTACTCTGCCATCTTCCCAGAATCCTCTGGGACATTGCCTTTTATCATATTGTCTCCACATCTTCACATTTTCTCTTCACTCTAGTAGTTTTCACCAGATTAAGAATACAAATTTGATGGTAGCTGAAATGTCATAGGCCTTGATTGTTCCTGGGATGGAACTAGATTTTTCTTTATTTGTCATACAGAAGGAAGAATGAAAAAATCTGAGTCCTAGGGGAGCCTGGGTGGCTCAGTCGCTTAAGTGTCCAACTTTGGCTCAGGTCATGATCTCACAGTTTGTGAGTTTGAGCCCCACATAGGACTCTGTGCTGACAGCTCAGAGCCTGGAGCCTATTTCAGATTCTGTCTCCCTCCTGCTCTCAGCCCCACACCTGCTTGCTCGCTCGCTCTCTCTCTCTCAAAAGTAATAAAGTAAATATTAAAAAAAATTTTAATTCTGAGCCCTGAATCCTGTTTGTATCATAAGTAGTACTTTTTAAACAAAGTATTTTAAAACCATATATAACTGATATATAACTGTGATTAAAATGTTTACCTAGAAAAAATTCAGCGATGTGCCTGTCAAACAACTGAGTAGAGGTTTCCTATTTATTCAAATAACATGAATTTAAATAGTTATTCTAAGTTCTATAACTAAAACTATGTCTTTGTACTGCTGGCCTATATTCAGGCGTCTTAGTTTTTCCTTCCCAATGGTTTTTCCAGAGATAGTCAAGAAACACTGACATTGTTATGAATGAAAAATTGCACTTATTTCTCCTCAGAATATAATCATTCTAATTTTAAAATACAAAATGTTTGACTATTTTACAACCCTTTAAAAAACAAGTTCATGAGCATCTGATCCTTTTTTTTTGGTAAAAAATCCAAAAACATTATAGAACCACAGAAGTCTGGTCTAAACCATACTAGATAATCCAAAAAAAATTAGAGAATTATATCCTATATTATATAACACTAGCATAATTAGTATGCCATTGTCAAAACGTAAAATAAATTTGATAGTTACATAAATGGAATAAAGATATTTCAAAATAAAAGGTAAAGGGACTTAAAATAGGATCATCTCAAAATTTAAATTTAAATTTTTTATCATTCACACACTTGAATTGGAGGCTGTAATGGTAGTCTCGATGATTTTTATTTTGCCACAAAATTCATCTTCCCATCTATTCAGAAAATTTGTGAAATTTTTGAAAAAATTAAGGAAAAGCTATCTTATAGATAGTGTACATGGAAAAATTGATACTAATGTGTTAAAATAATCATAAATTTTCAATAGTGAGGTTTGGTTGAAAATATTAAAGTTTGCATTAAAAAGAGATGAAAGATTATGTTCCTCAGTTACATCTAGAGTTGGCTCAGAGTCATAATTATCAGTTAAATACACTGAACAGTCTGCGCTTCTTTACTTTTTGTAACATCTGAGCGCTCAAACTCTCACTTTATCCAGTTTGGGGATGAAAAGCCTTATTTTATTTTTTACAGTGTTTGCATTACATAGATGCATAACGTCTCACAATAGCAAGTAGCACATTTTCTTGTACATAAAAGTCTTGCTATGCTCTCTTAATATTGGTAGTATAAAAGACAATTCCAAAGCCTCTTTGTAAATGTTATGCAAAGTGAATTATGTGCTTTAATGTTTATTACTTGTGCAGGCTGCCTTAGAGAAAGAATGGCTAGCTTTAGATCCCGCCCGCTTCCCTCCGCAAACACTGCTTCTCCCAAGCCAGCGGCACTGGCCAAAGGTAACATGTCATGGAAATCTCTTAGTGCTCCACCTTTGTTCATTTCTTAAGGGTATGCTGTGCTACAGTGATTAATAATGCAACTTATTGACTTGAAAAACACAATTACTTTTAGAAGCCTCTGACTTCCTCCTCATCCCCAGATGTAATTTTTCATGTAGCTTTTCTTTCATTGGCTCCTAATTTTTTTCTTTATTTTGGATTTCTTTCAACACTTTATTTCACAGTAGCAAAAAAAAAAAATGATATGCTTCAGCTGCATATTTGGCAGTAGACTAAAATCACTAGTTGACAGCACTTAAAAAATACAAAAATATGCATTAGGAGGGCAACAGCTGAAGATTCTCAGTCAGAGGTCAGTGGACTGCAGTATCTGTTATTTATTTGATAATCTTTGAAGTTTTTGTTTTTTGATATTTTTAAGTACTTTGCCATTAATCATTCTGTATATGCAAACTATACCAAAAAAATATCCTTCACCACTACAATAAAGGACATTTACATGTGTATTTTATAAATTTAATTTTATTATAATTTTCAGTTTTTGTATGTGTTTCTCTTGGGAGGCTACTGAGTAATATGCATGTAAAGTAATATGATATAAGTGCTAGAATTTTTCCATTTATGTTATACTCAATATACATTATGTTTCTGATAAGTTCTCTGGAACCTTAAAATATGATGACACTTCACTGAATTTACCAAGCCATCCAGCTCAAGCGTGGCTATGTAATGAGAAAGAAGATTCGTTTTCATCAGAACACTCACAGTTTAATAGCAGGTAAGCTAAATGACTCTAGAGAATCAACCCATGATGAAGGTACTGCAGTTATTACAAAAGTAGTAAAATGATGAAAATTAGGTACAAATTTATTTGCTTAGGAGATGGAAAAATATTTAATGTTAAAATGTAATGATTTTTACAGAGTTTTCAGTCAAAAAATGTGTGAGGTAGCTTCATTAAAACAACTACAAAAATGTCAGTGAAATAAAGAAATTAAGTGCTGGAAACAAGTTAATTTTTAAATACTGTGATATAGGTAGAGATAAGGATTACAATAAAAATTCCAGTGCTGCATTTCTTTCCACACAAGGATTGAAATATGCTTCAAGTAATTGAAATGTAAACATTTTAAATTAATGGCGGACTTTTATTACTTTTCAAGATAAAGTTTTTCTGTAACTTAAATAGATTTTATTTCCAAGTTTGAGACAACATAAACAGCTTGTAGTTTTTTTTTTAAAGTGCTGATATTCTTGAGTTGGTTCAGTTAGTGTAGTTTTTTCTATCACCAGATCAGAACATAGAACTTTATCCGGGACACCTGAATCAAAGATCAGCAGAAAGAGTTTGCTAAAATCTGAAAAAGAAGAAAAAATTTCCAAAGAATGGTATGTGGTCTATTTCACACTAAAATATTAAGAAACTTAGAGACTTTAAAATTTTGGGGATAGACATTTTTCAAGATTTTAAGAATTATTCATTTTTAAGAAACTATACATCTGTTAAATTACAGATTCTTAAATGGAATATAATTTGTTTTAGTATGTAATTCAGATATGTGTTTGCATGTATATGCATATGTAAATATGGTCTGGATATTTGTTTTTCCTTTATGAAATCTAATCTTTTAATAGGGGATTTAAGGATATTGCTACTGCTCAGCAGATGTTGAAGAGAGCACAGAAGATGAAATCAAAGAAACTAAGGAAAAAAGTAGGTGGGTAATGAATGCTCTTTGAATAACAATTGTGTGTCTGATATTGAAAATAAATTGTTTTAAAATATTCTTTACCAAATCATATTTAATAACATCTAATAAGAGCCAAAATGAAATGTGCAGTTATGAATATGTCTAAGGTAATAATTCTGAAAACTCAAGCAAGAAAACTTTGAGAAAATTATGTTATTACATTAAAAAATTTGTTATACACTTAACTGCTCTTTTCACTTTCCCTCTGTTTCCTATCTACTTTGTTATTGATTATTCTATCTCTTGTGCACTGAGAATTATGCTGTAATTTGTTTCTAAGTTTGTTGATTCGACAAATGTTGATTCTAAAGAGTGTCTGCTTTGTGTGGTTATTCCTTTGTTTTTAAATTGCTTGATTATTCAATAAATTATTTCTATAAATGTGTTTCTTCCATGACTATTAGCTCTGAGGGCTTTACAACTTGACACTTTGGAAGAGAAGTACAGTGTATATCTTCACAATTAAGTAGAACTTGGGAAATGTTCGGAGGCATCCTTTTTTCTGTCCCACTTGATTCTTGAATCATCCTTTCTTTGGAAACTTTTGATCATTTTTATATCATTACCTAATATGTGGAGTAGTTTATAGGTGTCAGAGCAAGAAATAGCAGGTTACTATGACTTTATAATTAAAACTACTTAAAATTATTAGCATATTGTATATAACTTTGCACTTACTTATAATTTTATAATTATTTACTCATGGACTCATAGACTCAATATAAGTAATATGATCTTTTAAAAAATTGGTTTTGGGTTTTTGTCATTCTTCAACTTCTTTGATAGATCTTAAGATTTTTTTCACATTTTAATGTCAGTGAGAAGTTTCAAAAAAGTACTGTTAGTCTTGAGAAAAGCAAGGAATCTATATTTATCTTATAGTTCTAGCTTAATTAAGTATACAAAGAAGCATTCAGAAGATTAATTTTTTCTTTTTTTTCTTTTTTTCTAATGTTGTATTTATTTTTGAGAGAGAGAGACAGTGTGAGCAGGGGAGGGTCAGAGAGAGAGGGAGGCACAGAATCTGAAGCAGGCTCCAGGCTCTGAGCCAGCTGTCAGCACAGAGCCCGACGCGGGGCTCAAACCCACAAACCACTCTTTTGTACTTAGGCTTGAGTTGAAGCTGGATGCTCAACCAACTGAGCCACCCAGGTACCCCCAGAAGATTAATATTTATCTTTATTATTTTTCCCATTTATTATTTAAAAAGAATGTATTATTTCCTATTTATTATTCAAGTAAAACTTAATGATGACACCTTATATTGTTTTAAGCATTAATTCCATAGAATTCTAAAAAATGTATACATCCATATGTGTATATATATATATATATATATATATATTTTTTTTTTTTAATAATAAGGGGCACCTGGGTGGTTCAGTCAGTTAAGTGGCCAACTTTGACCCAGGTCATGGTCTAATGGTTTGAGATTTCTAGCCCTGCATCAGACTCTGTGCTGACAGCTCAGAGCCTGGAGCCTGCGTCGGATTCTGTGTCTCTCTGTCTCTCTGATTCTTCTCCACTCACACTCGCTCTTTCTCTCTCTTGCAAAAATAAAGGTAAACATTCAAAGAAAATAATAATAAAATTTAAAACAACCAAGTTACTGTTGGTTTCCAAGGAATAGCTGATATTTCTTGACACAGTACTTTAATGATAAATTTCTGATGATTTATTTTTATGTTCACAAATGTCAACTTTCCTTTTTTTGGTGTTATATTAGTGACATCGTTTCCTTCTTGGAGTTAGCTGTAGTACTTTTTGTCGTGTATTAAAAGTTTGTAAAGTTTGAAAGACTGAAATTTTAAGCATTTTTAAAGAAAATGTAGGGGTGCCTTGGTGGTTTCTTTGGTTAATTAAGCGTCTGATTTCAGCTCAGGTCATGATCTCTGGGTTCCTGAGTTTGAGCCCTCCATCAGGGTCTATGCTGATGGTTCAGAGCCTGGAGCCTGCTTTGGATTCTGTCTCCCTCTCTCCCTGCCACTCCCCTGCTCGTACTCTGTCTCTCTCTCCCTCTCTCAAAAGTAAATAAATATTTAAAAAGTTAAAAAAAAAAGAAAATGTAAATACGTGCTCTGTTCATCAACTTGCTTTGTGACCTCCCACACTCTAGTTTTATAAACTCCTATTAAGTTCATCAGGACTCAGTGAACAGAATACTATACGGTAGTTCCCAGGGAAATTAGTAACTCCAAACTCTTCTTAGTGGTGAGACTTTCCATCCTGAAGAAATAGAATCCAGCATAGTAAGTCAGGGTAGTTTGATAAACTTTTTTATTGCTTTGATGTGTATGTATATTTTCATCTTCAATGATATCAACAAACGTTCTTTAAATAGCTGTTTTGAGAATAATAAAAGTTTCTGAAGCTGGGGGAAGTTCAGATATCAGAAGCAGCATAAGTTCTGTTTCAGCCAATGTTCAACAAATAATTTAATTACTTAAGTTCAAGGTCTATTTTTTAAAAGATATTTACAGTGTTTGTAATAGTTTCTGATAGTGAAGCTAAGGAAAGATTTATCTTGTTAGAATCTGTCTCTGGAAATAAATAGATCTTTATTGGTAATTCTTATTTTTTTAATTTAAATAGTTTATTACCAAGTTGGTTTCCATATAACACCCAGCGCTCTTCCCCACACTTGCCCCCCTCCACGACCATCGCCCCCCTCCCCCTTCCCCCCTCCCTCTTCAGCCCTCAGTTTGTTCTCAGCCTTCAAAAGTCTCACTTTGATTTGCCTCCCTCCCTCTCCCCAACTCTTTTGGTAAGGGATTTTTGTTGTTGAGATCGTTTTTAATAAATCAGCATAGTAAATAAAATGTTTCAGCGAAAGTTTTAATAGGGAGTCTATGCTCATACAAAAACACCATTTAATGGACAAAAATTAGACATAATCATTATCAGGCAAAAACCAAATCTTATTTTATCTGTCACAAGGTGGCATAGCAGGGTAACAAATGTAAAAGGACAAGCAGACATAAAAATTAACAACCACATTTTAAAGTTAACATTTTGACAGTGGCCGTTAAGCATGATCTGTTAGGTAAAAGATCTAAAGTGGCAATTGCATAATTTTTATGAGTATCATTACTCTAATTGCACAGTTGGAAACCAAGTTGCATTCTACTACTGTGTGAGATTTTGTCCCTTTGCTAAGCTTTTGTTTTGCTTTTGTTTAATCAAAATATTAGATTCATGAAATAAAAGCAATTTTTTTTCTTTTAAATTTGTATTCTGTAATGGAAAACTTAACGATAACATTTAAATTTCTCCTCATTCTTTTTCTCTACTGCCTCCTCACAGCAGATACTCAGAGAAATATTCAAGGTAAGATTAAGAATGAAGGCATGAAAAAGAAAATCAGAGGGAACTTCTCCAATTATAATACTTTAATCTTCCACTAGATTAATAACGTAGCACTTATGGCATTTTGTATCTGTGAATGAATCATTTAGGACTGCACTTCTGGTTATCTTACAGAAAAAGAGCTTTCTAATTCCTTTCCAGTTTATAAATTCAATCTCTGAAATCCTACTACCTTATTTAAATCTGCCTAAAATAATGGCCATAATTTTAAACTTTTACAAAGTTAAAATGATGCTTTAGATGCTTCAATTTTATTAAACACTTAAACATTAATAGTAATTTTCAAATATACATGGATATGTAT
>NC_043709.1:32863228-32872435 GCF_006229205.1 Suricata suricatta | reverse complement strand
TCAATTACATCCTCCAACCCAACAAAGCTGTAGTCCTCAAGGAGTGGTGCATAAATGCACGGGACAATGGGAGCTTTAATTGAAATTCCTACCGTGACAAACCTTAGCACAAGTTGCTCAGTAGCAAACCATAATAATACTTCTTGTTTGTATCTTATACATATATGTATTAGCCGGGGGATATGAGTCCACAATATTTGATTGAAGGTGAGACTGAAAATAGGCAAAAGAAAGTTGCAGACAGAGGAGGAATACCACTGGGTTTGCTGATTAATGAAGAAGCAAGGGGCCTAGGAAACATACAGTGTGAGCAGCCATCAGGGGAGACTCAGTATTGATGACTTCTACTTGGATAAAAGACGCCATCTGCTTTAAACAGAAAAAGCCAGAAGACGAGGGGGCAGAGAGAAGAGGAATTGATTGGAAGCGACAGGATGATATCTGAAATTGTGAACAGTTCTATTTACTTAATTTGAGTTTGGGAGTTTGAGTTCTGATTATTGTTATTCCTAGTCAGTTATTGCTGTTTTTCTCATGATGGACATAAGCAAGAACCAGTAATGATTTGTCTTGTTTTTATGGGGTTTTTATTTATTTGTCTTTTTGTCTTCACTATTGCCTCATGCACAGAAGTAATTGTAGAATTTGGGGATCTGTGTTGGAATTTAGCAGTTACTCAGGGAAGTTTAGGCTTTATAACTGCAGTGGAGAGCATCATGTGCAAGATGTGAGCTGCTGGTTTACTGAAAACATAAGAGTCAATACCTTAAAAGTAACGGGCTTACTTGGAAGCCAGACTGAGAGGAACAGGGTAGGGGAAGAGAGGAGGTGCTTGGTTTTGGTGTGGAACACTTCTCAGAGAGAGCAAGTTCTGAGTGTAGGGATTTGGGTCGAGAGCAAACAGTAAGATGTTTAAGGGCTAAGAATATAAGGACAAAAACACAATGTGGTCTTTCAACATTTATCATATTTATGCATATCACATTTTATTTTATTTGTTTTTAACATTTATTCATTTTTGAGACAGAGGGGGTGAGGGGCAGAGAGCAAGGGAGACACAGAATCCGAAGCCGGCTCCAGGCTCCAAGCTGTCAGCACAGAGCCCAACGTGAGGCTTGAACCACAAACTGTGAGATCATGACCTGAGCCAAAGTTGGATGCTTACCCCATTGAGCCATCCAGGCGCCCCATATGCATATCACATTTTAAATTTCATAGAGTAAAGAAAGAGTGGGGTGAAGCAAACAAGGTTAATTTAGTTCTGAAGGTAGGCTACACTAGAGATAAGAATCATCTTGCAGTTATCTGTAACACCTAGCACAGTACATATTAAGCACTCAATAAATACATGTTTATTTTATTTCAGGGATGAAAATAGCTTTAGGGATGAGACTGTGTTGGTAACATTTAGTTATAGTCAAGAATTAAGCCAGGTGGAACTAAGTTAGACTAATTTTTTAGTGTGAATTGAGCAGTCACGGGCTACCAAAAATAGATCAGGTTGCAAAATGATAAGGTGAAGAATGAGGGGAGCCTGGCTGGCTCAGTTAGTTAAGCGTCCACTTCGGCTCAGGTCATCATCTCACAGTTCGTGGGTTTGAGCACCGCGTCGGTCTCTGTGCTGACAGCTAGCTCAGAGCCTGGAGCCTGTCTTCAGATTCTGTATCTCCCTCTCTCTGATCCTCCCTGCTCGCACGCACTGTCTCTTTGTCTCCCAAAAGTAAATTAAAAAAATATATAGATAAAATTTAAAAAAAAAGAATGAATGTGAAGGATCAAAAGGGACTTCTATAGACAGAACTGTGGCACAATGAAGTTTATTGATGGTTTATTTTGTTTACTTCAGTGATTTCTAAAAAGAATTTACGAGAATTTTGATCATGTGGCACTTGGGTTAAGTGTCCAACTCTTGATTTTGGCTCAGGTCAGGATCTCACAGTTTGTGAAATCATTCTTGGCATCAGGCTCTGTGCTGAGCCCACTTGGGATTCCCTGTCTCCCTCTCTCTCTGCCCCTCTCCCGCTTGTGCTCTCTCTCTCTAAAAATATATTAAATCAACTTAAAAAAATTTTTTGGTCAAATATTACTTTGTTGGCTGTCAGCAAAACAATAATAAAATCCATTTGAGTAGTAAGATCCTTGAAGGCCAAGGCACTCTTTGTTCCCCACTGAATTCCCAGAACCTAGTATCGTGCCTGGCATATGGTAGATATTCAATAAACAACAATTAACTGAATCAGCAGTAAATTAGATAAAAGTCACTAAATATCTTGACTATGTGTATGTGTATGACTGGGGATGCATATTATGGTCATTTAAATATATGTTTCTATTTGAGAAGGCAAACTTAAATTAGTAAGTAATACTCCTTATGAAGCAATGAAATATAGCTAGATATTCAGACTTAACTTAAAACATATTTTAGAGGACAGCTGTACTTGGCACATACAAAAAATGGATAATAACCAGGTTTTTATGTATGAAGTTAACAAGAATAAGATCAACCAGTGAACTAAGATTAGGACTGTGGAAACTGAATAGAGATTATACAGGAGATGAAATAATTTAAGGTTATTCTAATGCCTAAATAAAGTTATGTTACTTAAATGAGAAAATGAACACTCTGGTTTCTCTTCAGATTGAATAAATCTTTCGCCTTTTAAATGAGAAAATGAATTGTTGAGTACAGAGTCACATACATAATAGAAACTCAACTTACTTACTTATGGGTTTCTTTAAATATTTCATAAAGATGTATTTGAAATCTATTTCCCAGACATTGGGTAAGCCATACTAGGAGATAAAAGATTTTTAAAACAGAAACATAGACCTGCCTGATGACCTCAGAGGAGTAGATTTAAATGTACAAAACTGATTTTATAATGTAAGAGAAAGGTATCACAGTTGTACTCTTTACAATAAGTTCTTTGGCTTTGTTTTTGAGGGTAAGAGTAGTGTCTTATTTCACAATGGTATTTCCAGGGACTCTCAAAATCAAGTGAATTTTCCTCCCATCTAGAATTACGGTTTTTGCTTCTTTACTATCCTTTTGCAATTTGAATTAATGTATATTTTAAATAAATTAAAGGATGCAATTAGAATGTTTTAAAATGAAAGGATACTGAAAGTATAGCACTGCTTATGTGCCCCTGAAGAATAAAAATGTGTTTTTTGAGTAAACTGACCAAGACAACTCTTCTAGATGTTTTTGTATGTATTCTTTATTCTTGATAATAATATGGGGAAAGTGCTATTATTTTCTCTGTTTTACATACTAAGAAATCAAGTCATGGAGAGATTATTTGCTCAAGGGAGTACCAAAGAATTTATAAAAGACCCGCAGCTATTATTCTATGTGCTATATAAATAAAATGGAGAGAATGAAGCCAATTATGGACCATCAATTAATATATATCTCATCTTATTCTATGGAGGATTTAAGATCTTTCCCGAAAATAGAATTTCCAAGTTTGAACATATTATTCACATTTGTGTTGTGGTTATATGTTTCTAGCCAGCATTTTTTGAGCACTGACACTTTGTAGACATTAGTCTTGATGCTTTACATACATTGTTTCATTAATTCTCACAGCAGTATTTCAAAATTAATATCATTTCTCTTGGACAGAGAAGTGAAGGGGAGAAGGCAATTTGCTCAGAGTCATACAACTAGTAAAAGTGAGGTTGTGGGTCTAACCCAGTTCTGTCGAATCTTAATGTCTTTGTTCAGAACGTGCATAGATGAACAGGAGAACGTGTCGAAAAGTCAGTAGGTGATAAGGTATCATACAGAATGTAAGCACATGGTAATCTGTCTTCCCTTACTGAGTAACATTCCTTTTGATATGTCAGTATGTTTTCTCATAAATGACTTAGATAATATATATGTTCTATTAAATACATAGACACTGTTTTTTTAAAATTTGTTATTCTTATTGATAATTTATGTTGAATTCACACAGAAGAACCCAACTCTTACAATACCTTGGATCACATGTAATTATGAGACATGCCCAAATATTGACTAATATTTTGCCTAATCTTGAGAAATATAATCTCTGTGAACCATGTAAATCATGCTTATTAATAAGGGTAAATTATTGCTAAAAGACTAATGGAAATCTTCAGTTTCCACATGCTTGAAAAATAGCTCTGTAACTACTATTATGTTTTTCTAATAATATTCTAAAAATATGTTATCTTAGCATTTAACTGAAATATGTAATTTGAGCTTTATACTATTTTAAATCTTATTTTTTCTGTTTAGCATTTCAATGATATGGCATTGGATATTAATTAAAGACTTTTAAATTCTCCTTTTGCAAGATGATGTAAGATATTAAGAAATGTTCATTAATTGCCCTTACTTGTGGTTTTATGTTTATGTTAACTTACTTGAAATGTATACATTTACACTCTTTATTTTACTCCATTACTTACATCACTATTTTTTTAATAATTCTTCAACAAGCAAAAATTACAACTGCACCAAATCACCAATTTTATATTCCATAGAATCATTCCTTTTTAGTAAGTTATAGGGCCCTAGGTTTATAACTTTGGTTTATTTTGTAAAATTAATAGATTTAGAGTGCTCTTGGCTATAAAATGTATATAGAATTTTTATAAATTCTTTGTTATCTAAATATAATACATTAGGGCAAAAGAGAATCCATTAGTTTATTAGTAACATTAATGAAATGATCTTTTTTGGTCTTTCCTATCAATTGTCTTGCTTACATCTCCCTTATCCCAGCTCCTCATACATAGAGAGAAAAGTAGGGTATATGGCCTTTCCTATAATAATAACATTTACCTATTATACATTTGTGGAAATTTTACTTTATTCCAGGAGAAATATCAGGAATTTAATAAAGGAGCTAAAATAAACAGTAAAACGATTCCCCAAATAAAAAGATAATGCCATTACTAGAAAGTTTTATGTGATTTTTTCACATTATTAACATTTCTGTGCTCTGTATTAAGTATTGGCCGTGTATTTAATTAGAAAACCAAGAATATCTGAATGGTTAGTTACTACTTCATATTATGAAACCTTTAAAAATGCATAGTTACTAATTTCACAGTGATTTATAGAGTGAAAATTATTTTTTAATACTATCATAAAAAATGTAGGTGCTTCAGAGAAGGAATGACCTCAAGCTGAATTTTTGTCTTATATTGCTCTTTTTGTCTAGATCCCACTGTTTGCCTAGCATTATGCAAAAACAATGAAAATAAAGTCTCTGTCCTGAAATCACCAAAGAAGGCACAGCCCAGAAGAGATGATTACTTTGAAGGTATGGTTTAATCACAGATACATAGGTACAAAAGATAAAGATGGAGTATGGAATTGTTGAATTACTGTATCATAAACCTGCAACTAATAGAGCACTGTATGTTCAGTAGCTGGAATTAAAAGAAAAAGTAAAAAATAAAATAAAAGAACTTGTAGGAAAAAAGGTAGAGCTGGAAAATCATATCTAAAATAAAAATTTTAGGGGTGCCTGGGTGGCTCTGTCGGTTACACATTTGATTCTTGAATTTGGCTCAGGTCATGATTTCCTGGTTCATGGGATCGAGGTCCACTGTACTTACAGCAAGGAACCTGCTTGGGATTCTCTTTCTCTCCCTCTCTCTCTTTTCTCCACCCTGACCGTGCAGAGCCTGATGCAGGGCTCAGACTCATGAATCACGATATCATGGCTTGACTTGAAACCAAAAATCAAGACGCTTAACCAACTGAGCCTCCCAGGCACCCCCAAAAATAAAAATTTTAATTCTCAGTGGTCCTAAAGTATATATTTGAAAAATTGTATATAAAATATAATGAAATAAAAGTCAAAATATGGCTCTTGGAGCTAAAATACTAATTTAGTGCATTGATTTATTAGCATAGTAGTTTAGTATTTGTACCAGTGCTTACATAAATTTAAACTTCTTATATTTTTATGTGAAAATCTTATAAAGCTATTTTATCAGTGTTACTAATTTTATTTAAATTTTACACCAACTGATAATATTAGCCATTATTAGTGGAAGTGAACCCATGTGGAAATAATATTCTAAGGTATTTACTTTACTGCCAATATGCACAAATTGCATTAAATATTATAAATTCAACTAAGGAATTTTAAATATTTTACTATATTTGAAGCTTGCCCAACTCACTCTGGGTGAAGGATTTACACATATAAATGGCAGATTATATTTCTGATTTCAGCATTTTGAGGAATTATGGACTTACATTCTTAAACAGAAATATTTAATATTCAAAATTTTATTTATACTTTTGAATTTCTAATAGGAAATTTTAATAATTTCTAATAGGAAAAATATATTTGAATGGAAGTGAAATACGTACAATTTTTAATACTCTGTCTTCTGTACATTTTGAATAAATCTTAAAATTTATGCATTATTGGGGCACCTGGGTGGCTCAGTTGGTTGTGTCCAACTTCAGATCATGATCCTGTGGTTTGTGAGTTCAAGCCTCACATCAGGCTCTGTGCTGACAGCTCAGAACCTAGAGCCAGCTTCGAATTCTGTGTCTACCTCTCTCTCTCTCTCTCAAAAGTAAGTATTTAAAAATATTTATGCATTATTATAGCATATTGAACATAGGTATTTTGATTTATGTTTCTAATAATGTCTCAAACAAAAGAAAAATTTGATAAACCCCAAATTTGTGCTTTTCTTTAGATACCTGTTAAGTATGTAGCACTGGAAGTAATGGGGTCTAAATTTTTCTTTATATAACAATAAACATATACATAAGAAGATAGATAAGACAAGCAAATTATTGAAAATTTTGGATCAGTAGATGATGTTACATGGAGGTTTGCTCTACCATTCAAGTGTTTTTTAATATTAGAAATTTTCCGTAGAAAATCATTAAGCATTTGATGACCATGGAAGGTGTCAAAAACCAATATTAAGAAAATACTCATCAATTAGTATTTTAACAAAATAAAAATATGCTTTCAATATAAAATAGGGCTTGGGTTTTAATCGGTTAATTTCCTTATTACAGTCTTAATTTTGCCATTTCACTGTAAAAGAAAGAAGTGAAATTCTGCTAAAATCAATAACAATACCACAGCTATTACCTGTTAAATAGAAGCATTGTTACCTTAGAAAGTCAATGCCTACTGAGAAAGATAATTGGGGCATTTTTACCCATTAAATTAGCATGTTTCTCACAATCAAAAGAGAGAAATCTATCCCAGCCTGTTCTGTAAGCGGCATTATCTTGTTCTGGGGAATGTGAAGGTGCGCTACCATCCAGAGTAGTATATGTGTGTGTGTGTGTGTGTGTGTGTGTGTGTGTAGTATATTAATGGATTTGTGTACTCATATAAAATATACAGGAATAGTTCAAATACTGATAGAAATAAAGTGGCCTATAGAATATGGAACATTTCTATCTATGCTTCATGACATGAAGTTATATGTTTTTGTTTACTTTCTTCCATATGAAATCCATTGAGTTTACTTTTTCTTTTCTTTTTGCAACCTCAGGTATATTTGGCATTTCATTAATTTCACTGAATGGTCATAATGTGTTATGGGGGGCCAGATATTCTAGTGACTGTTATTTTCAAGGTTGGTATTTTTGTTTTTGGGGTTTTTTTTTTAAGGAATACACTTGGCAAAAAACAGCTGTACGTGAAGAACTTCTTTCTCCTTAACTAGTATGTTTATTTATGCCTTCTTTTAAGAGGAAAAGAATGAGGCAAAGGTAATTTGATCATTGCTGGCCAGGTTGAATCCCATGGGAACTTTACCTACTTCTCTGGCCTCATGTGCCTCCTAGACTCACGCTATTTCCTAAGTGGCCATAAGGGCCAGTCAGCTTCCAAGTGAGTAGTCTGACACGCTCCAGCTTCCCAGTAGAGGGTACATTTTAAAATCAGGCCTTTTGAGATACAATTTCTGTAATAGAAAATGCACCAGATTTAAGAGAACATTTCAATGAATTTCAATATATTTGCAGTTATACAACTATCAGCACAATCTCATTTTAGAGCAATGGAAGGACTTTTCCCTTACTTCAAATAAAATCAATAGCTGGGTATCTTTCCCCCCAAAAGTGAGGGAGATCAGAATTAAATTTCATTGTTGATTTAGACTGAATGATTCTATTTGGAACAGTGTCTCAACACAATGGCCTGGCATCACTGTCTTATTTCCTTGGTTTTGTTGAAATTAGATGATATTTGATTGTTATCAAATATCAAATTAGTATGATTATTTGATGATGTCTCCCTAGAATTCTCCCTATAATTCCCATTTATTTATAATAACATTGTCTGATTTTTTTGAAGTTAAGTTTAAAAAATACTTTCTCCTCTACTTTGCAATAATATATGTGGGGGGTTTCCATGATTTCTCTTATAATTTATACTAAAATTATTTATTTTTATTGCTGTTTTAATTTTTTTTCTGAATCTCACTAACAGGACAGAGAGGATGGTACATATTCTCTACTGGGCCAAAAAATACACTTAAATTTGAGGAATATTTGATGAAATATCAAATAATATTAAATGATGGACCACATTTTACAAAGTATCTCTCTCATTTGTGACAACATGAAATACTGACAATTTTTGTTTAGTTGCCAGATTTAGGCTTTAACCTAATGAAGGCTGATGAACCTCTGACCGCACCTGTTCCCAGGGTAACCTCATACATATGCAGTGTGTTAGGTATTAGTCAGTCATCCCTCTGAGACAAAGCGAAGAGTCCAGAGGACTTGACAGAGTCAGCATTGATTTACTTGATTTATTTGTTTATTTATTTATAATTTACTTAATGTTGGATCACTGCTTTCATTTACCCTATGTCGCCCATAATCCCTGTTTAGGTTTCAATATATGATGTTGCCTTAGACTTTGAAACACTTTCTTGATTATTACCTCAGAGATCTCCCACCAAGTTTCCTTTCTTTATGGTTATGGTAAAATGCTCAATGTAGCATCCTGACATTACTTCTATAGCTATCACTGGTATAAAAAGAAGCCTAGCTTCACCCTCCTACACTGTTGGTGGCAATGTAAACTGTTGCAGCCATTCTGGAAAACAGTGTGGAGGTTCCTCAAAAAACTATCCATAGAACTCCCTTATGACCCAGCAATAGCATCGCTGGGGATTTACCCAAGAGAGACAGAAATGCTGATGCATAGGAGCACACGTACCCCAATG
>NC_043709.1:32734238-32863128 GCF_006229205.1 Suricata suricatta | reverse complement strand
AAGTTAAGCAACAATTTAGTTCCAGTGTGGTGATAAGTGTCTAATTTGTGCCATGTAGTTAGCTCCTACCTCATCTAATATTATTATCAATAGTATTAAGATTCTCTAACATTATTAAGGGCCAAATCTGTTAGTCTCTAAAAGTGACCATATTTTTAATCATATATTTTAATTTTCAGAGAGGTAAGAACATCTCCACACAACCCAGAAGGAAACAATATATTTTTGCTTCATTTCTTATTATTTACACATAAATTAAGTGACACTCTTGCCCTACTCTGCTAAAAATTTTAAATTTGCTACTTCAAAAACCAATGCCAAATTCAGACTTTTGGCTTTAGCCAAGGAAGGAAGCTAGACAAGCCAGGAAAAAAATTGGATCCGGCCCAACAACCTTTTCAGAGAGGCAAGTTTTGTCTTAGTTCCTGCGTTCCCTGGGACATTTTACTTGATTTTAATGTCAGATTTTCTTAATTCCCAGGCTGGTGCTGTCATCACTAGCATGCTTTCTATTTCTCCTCTTATAAAACTGAAGATTTACACATACCATATGTCCTTTTACATCATGGATGTTCAAATATTTTTTTATTAAATTTTTGAGCATTGAAGACGTTAAAAGACCTTTAGCTTCTATAGTTTTTACTTCAGAGCATTTCTAGCCAAACCATCTTCCTTTGTGGTATTTTTTTATTGTATGATTACAGGCGTTTTCTCTTCTAGCTTTCTTCCTTTTCATACCAGCTTAAGGCACAGAGTCATGTTATGTAGATTGTTTTAAAGTGCATCTTGTATTTCTATAGTTGTATAGAGCACTTGCTATTAGTCCCAATATGACTAGGTATTAAGAGTTGTTAGATTAATTGCAAGCAACCAAGAATATCTGATGTCATGCTCTAAAGAAGAGGTGTTTGCAATTTTATTTCTACTGAGCAACACTCAATATTAGTCAAAATAGACAAGGATGTGAATATTCATAAAATGTGATCTATCAGAATCTTTGCAACAACGACTATACTTCAAATTACTATTTTCTTACTAAATTTTAAGCTCCATGTATGTCCCTTGGCATTCACAGCCTTTAGGATAACACCTAATGCATAATGGATGCCTCATATACTTTTTTAATGAATAAAAACGCAAAGGACCATCCCCATAAATGCCTTCAAGTGTAGATGGAGCTACACGATGCTTGCATAACATCTTCGAAAATGCTGCTTCCTTTGATGAACTGGACTCATTGTCCTATGCATTGCAGGAAATCTCTTCGCTTGGCTAATTCCTGTCATCTCAGATATTAATCCTTAAGGCAAATGTTCAATTCTAGCTTACACATCACTTACTGTGTTCCCGTAGTGACCTGAATAAACTTTTATCTAAATATAATATAATATAATATAATATAATATAATAATATAATAATAGCCTCTTTACTCTCGTTTGTTAATCACCAGCTGTACAGGCATTGTTCTATGTGCTTTACCTATCACAAGTAATGAAATCCTCACAACATTTTGAGATAGGAAGAAAAATTTCATTCTTATTAGAAAAGTGAAAATCTGCCTGTACTACAAAGAATTAAAGATCAACTAGCAAAATCTTGTCTAATTTTTGTATGAATGTTTTTATTTCTCAGCTTGACTAATAGAAAAGGAGCTGGGGAAAGAGTCAATAGAAATAGGAAAGTAAGTGGGAAGCTCAACTTTAGGGAATATTGAAGGTCAAGTGCTATATTTTAACCTCCTTTGTAAAATTTAATAGGGTGGCTTTTTATATAAGTACTTAAATTATTCCCATGATCTCTCATTGCTCTTAGTACAAAAGCTACACTCCATAGCAAGGCCCATATGACTAAATGTCAGGGTCCTTTTCAGTTCCTCAAATAAGAATTTTTTTTTTTTTTTTTTTTTTTTTTTTTTTTTTTTTACTTTTAGGCTTTTATACTTCATTGTTTTGCCTGGAAACTCCACCCTCCACACTTCACATGTGACTCTCTCATTGTTTCCTTTGTGTTTCCAGTTCCAGGAGAGGGCTTTCTCTTACGACACTACCTAAGTAAACTTTTCCTCTGTACCCACTAACTCTCTCCTACAGCACCTGCTCCATTCATGGCATTTATCTGCTACTGTCCTATTTAATTTAAATTGTTACTTACATGTTGTGTTTCCACTATTAGAATGTAAGCTCTAGGAAAGGGGAACTGTGACCATCAGGTCTTATTTTATTATATCCTTAGCACTTAGAATTGAGCCAGGTATACAGCGGGCACTCAATAATATTGGAATAAGAAAGAAAAATATGTGTATGTGGCATACTTATAATTAAAACTCCCTAAATATGTTCTAGACAGTATCATGCTATTTTTTTAATATAAGGTTCAGAATCCTTTTAATTTCCTACAGAAAAAAATTTGATTAGGACTTCAGTCCAATAAAGCATGAAGCAAACTGTAAATTAACAAAAAATATCTATAGAGGGGTGCCTGGGTGGCTGCATCGGTTAAGCATCAACTTCAGCTCAGGTCATGATCTCGCAGTTTGTGAGTTCGAGCTGCTGACAGCCCAGGGCCTAAAGTCTACTTCAGATTCTGTGTCTCCCTCTCTCTCTGCCCCTCCCCTGCTCATGCTCTGTGTCTATCTCAAAAATAAATAAACATTAAACAAAATTTAAAAATAAGCAAAATTATCTGTAGATAACGGGGATTCAAGTAGTGGTAATCCCGAGTTAAAGAAACGCTGATTAAACTCTCCTTTATCCACATTAGTTATATAGAGTTTGTATTTTCTACTTTCCCTCCAAACTCAGCCAAACTAGAATATTTATTATATATTTTATAGTGTGTGTATGTATACCTTATGTACAGATGATTTACACATACATATATACTTTATGTATATTTGTGTGTGTGTGTTTATGTATATATGGTGTGGATATAATTTAAAAATGGGAAAAGATTTCAGAGCTCTTAGGGTTTTTTGAAATAAACCATGATATGTAGACTATGAGATATTAGTTTATTTTTCATTAAAAAATACAAGAGGACTTCTGGTAAGAGAAGACTATGTAATTCAAAACAATCCGCCTGCAGAGAATAACTTTAAAATCTGGAAAATTATTTTTAAGAATGTAATTGAAGTCATTGGAAAACTAACAGGTAAGTAAAGAATTATGAGTCAAGAAGAAAATGCAAAGATGTGAGAAGCTGAGCAAAACAATGTCTTCAGTCTAAGTACATTGCAAATAGACTTTCTACTAGCCTTTTGCCAGAAACAAACATAAATCATCTCCAGAAATAGATAACATCATCCCAAGCTTCAAATTATCTCTACATTTTTTCCTATGCAGTGTTTGGTACACAGTAAAAAAAAAAAATAGGCCTAGGAAGAAATGAGACAACATTGAACATCAGGAGAAACAGTAGATAAACACAGAGCCAACAAAATTTCAGATAATAGAAATTTTTTAAAGAAATATACATAATAACTTTAGGGATATAGAAGAGATTGAGAATTTGAATAGATACTGAACCTATAAAAATATCCAAAAGGAAAGTCTATAACTTAAAAGTACAACAACTGAAATTAAGAATTCAATGGATAGATTTAATTACAGATAAATCAAAACTGAGGAGAGAATGACAAGATGGGAAAATAGGTCTAAGAAATATCTAGGGGCTCCTGGGTGGCTCAGTCATTTGAGCGTCTGACTTTGGTTCAGGTCATGATCTCATGACTTGTGACTTCAAGCCCCATATCAGGTTCTGTGCTGACAGCTCAGAGCCTGGAGCCTGGTTCAGATTCTGTTTCTCTCACTCTCTGCTCCTACCCACATTGTTCTCTCCCCCACCCCTCAAAAATAATAAACATTAAAATCTAAAGTAAACCATGAAATGAAAGAGAATCAAAAATACAGGAAAGAGAATAGACATATGAGATACAGCAAAAATGTCTTACACACATGTAATTACAGTCCAAGAAGGTGTGAGAAAGAATGGCATAAAAGAAATATTTGAAAAGTCAATGGTTGAGAATTTACTAAAAGTGAGGAAAACTTCAAGTTGTAGATTTAAGAAAGTCCATGAATCACAAAGCATACATACATTCAAAGAAAACAACACTGCAGCTTATCATAGTAAAATTGCTAAAAGACAGAGAGAGAGAGAGAGAGAACATTATTTTTTAAAGAGCCAGAGAAAAGGTTTGTTATCTTTAAAGGACCAATAATAATAAATAATGAAGCTGGCTTCTGAGGAGAAACCACGGAATCTGGAAGACAATTGTTATGTATCATGCCACCCCCAAAATTCACAGGTTGAAACACCTAAACTTCTCATTATATTTAGAGATAAGGTTTTTAAGGAGAAAATTGAGTTTTAAATAAGGTCAAGTGAGTGGGTCTCTAATCTAAGAGGACTGGTATACTTACCCAAAAAGAAAGAGACATCCGGAGTGTATGCTCATTGAGAAAAGGCGATGTGAGGACACAATGAGAAGGTGGTCATCTGTAAGCCAAGGAAAGAGGCATCTGGCAGACTAAACTTTCTGACACTTCCTTCTCAGACTTCTAGCCTCCAGAACTGTGAGAAAATAAATTTCTGTTGTTTAAGGATCCAGTCTGTGGTATTTTGTTATGGCAGCCCAAGCCATCTAAAACACAATGCAATGATATTTTCAAAGTACTAAAAGAAAATAAGTTTCACTATGAAAAGTCTATACCCAGCAAAACTTTCATCTTCAAAAATGAATAGCAAGGCACTAGCGCCACTCATTTCCCTACCTGCTGCTTTTCTATACAGCCACGAGGAAGAAAGAGGAAAACACTTAGATTCCAGAGCTAACCTTCACAAAGAAAATGGGGAAAGATAAGGTATTCTGAGATAAGAAGCCCATGGCAACCTTTTTTCTTTTCCCTTATCTGTCCCTGCTTGAGAAAAAAAAAAAAATCTCTCTGCCCGTTTGTATTAGATGCCCACCTTTTACTACATAGGAAAACGTCTAAATTTTTTTTTAATACTTAGTTTTGAGAGAGAGAGAGAGAGACAGAGCATGAACAGGGGAGGAGCAGAGAGAGAGAAGGAGACACAGAACCTGAAGCAGGCTCCAGACTTTGAGCTCTCAGCACAGAGCCCAATGCAGAGCTTGAACTCACAAACCATGAGATCATGATCTGGGCTGAAGTCGGACACTTAACCGACTGAGTCACCCAGGCTCCCCTACATAGGAAAATTTATATTCTTTGATATAGCCAATAATCCTGTCAAGGTTTTAGAGAATTATTACAATACCTTAGAAAGTTCATCTTGGAGAACATTAGCCTTCTATTTAAAAAGGCTACATGAAATAACAAAGTAACAATTGCTTTGGACTGAGAAGTCAGATTTGAATCTCATGTAAATACTCACTAGCTGTGGACTCATGCCTTTGTTTTCTCATCTGTAACTGAGAACACCAGTCTTTATTTTCTAATGGTATTTTTAAAATTAAATGACAATCTAAGGCTTCTTAGCTAAAGATAATTGATCTGAAAACCCTCACTAAAACTTCAAGGAAAATATTTTTTAAGACATATACTAACAAATATAGGAAAGGGGCAACAGTAATATAATTTTTTAGACTTGAACATACATATATGAGTAATAGTGAGAAAGCAAAAGCTTAAACTAGCAATGAAATATGAGAACCATTTCAAAATCACGCATGTGGAGAGAAGAGATTTCTCGCTTCTCTTCTTATAGGGCCACTAATCCGATCCTGAGGGCCCCATCCTCATGACCTACTCTAACTGTAATTATCTCCCAAAGACCCCACTCCACATGCCATCACCTTGAGAGTTACGATCTCAACATAGGAATTTCAGGGAGACACAAGCATTCATTCCATAGCACCATGCCTTTAACTTCCAGGAAGGAGATTGCAAGAGTGTTTCTGGAGATTCATATCAGTCAAGAAGGAACGACCTAAATATTGACTCAGGTATTTCCAATACTGGACTCTGGTCATTCATTTTAAAGTGATGCCCTCAGAAGAGGCTTCGTTCTATGGTGCAGATTTTCCTATCAACTTTACAGACTCCCACTCTAAAATATAAGCACACAAATGAGGATCTGGAGCAAATTTAAACCTGAAAGATAGAGAAAAAAACTAACAAATGCAATAATCAACTTAAATAGACACTCTACCAGGTGAATAGACACTGTACAAGATTCTTCAAATATACAATGAATATTGCCATTGATATGATTGCATCCATGAAATAAGAATTAATGCTATAATAAGAAAGAGAGTACAGAGAACCAAAAATATCTTTTTGAAAACAAAAACTTGGTATCAGAAATGAAAACTTGGCAGAAGATTAGAAGATAGTGTTAGAAGATAGTGTTAAAGAGATTTCCCAGAAACTGGAGCAAAAATACAAAATGATGTGAAATATGAGAGGAAACATAGAAAAGGGACTTATTCCAGGAGGTCCAACCCTTGATAAATAATAGGAGATCCAAAAGGAGAGAACACTGAATAACAAGTAGATTGAAAGAAATGATCAGAAAAAGAGCATTCCAAAAATCCTCAAACTAAAGGATACCAGTTTCTAGATCAAGAGGACCCACTGAATGTCAAGAAAATGAATGTAAATAAGCCCATCTTTATGGCACATCTTCAAAAAATGTCATAAGTCTGGGGACAGAGGTAAGAGCCTGAAAGTTTTCCAGAAAGAAAAAGAGGTCACATGCAATGCATCAGTTATCTAAAAGCATTGGATTCCCAACATTAATACCAGAATCTAGAAGATAATGGAACAATAAAGTCAACATTCTTAGAAAAAGTTATTTCCAACCTAGGATTCTGTAAACATACAAACTACTAAATTAATTTAAAAATATGGAACATGCCAAATCTTAGCTTATCTCCCTTGCAACCTTACTCAGTAAGTACTGGAGGAACTACTCCTCAAAAATAAAGAAGTCAACCATGAAAAACGCAGACATGAGATCTACTAAGGAAGGAGACAAAGGAATATTTACAGTGATAGTGAAGAGAGATCCAAGCTTGCAGGGGTTTAGAGATTAAATATTTCACAATGACAGAAAATATCATAAGCAATATCTCTGAGAGAAAAAAATCTGATTGTCTTATGGACTCAAACATATTTGATAGGAGATACACTCTTTAAGAAGAGTTTTGGTGTGACCTGTGGATATACGTATAAAATAATCACACATGAATGTATAGTAGATGAAGCTTTTTACCAGAGAATTTGGAAACTAATGAACTAACGTATGTAGAAAGCTAGCTAAATGTATAAAATGAGATATCTAAATGTGAGAAAACAAAAAAAGTTGTGCAAGGCATGGAATGTGATCTGCAACCGCTGTGATAGTTTTTCTAGGAGCAGCTGTACATTTTGAGTTCAAATGAACACTTAAATTGATGAAACACAGTAGGATGCATACAGTGCTAAATTTTCTCAGCCTTTAAAGAAGCTCAAAGGAGAGGAAACCATAAAGCGTGCTTAGTATAGAGAAGACATTGTAATACCTGGGAAGAACATCTAGTGTGTCTTGGTCCTTCTTCACTTAAGAAACACGTGGGCATGGGAGATGAGGCTGTAAGTGTGTGGACAATTTCAGTTAAAGGTAGCCATCAGCTCTCAGGATCTCAGAAGCTTTTATAACCACTTAGTCATGTAGTCTCAACTAGTAACCCTGTCCACTTAGAAGTATATAAAGAACCCCCATTTTCTGGTTCAGTTGCATTTCATTCATCCAACTTGCTTATTGCTCAATATTCAATCTGAACAGTGAGGTAAAAGTCCTTGATCTGATACAGCTGAATTCTCATTGATCTTACATGTAGTATAGATTGAATTCTAATAGTTTTTTGACCGAGGATCAAATCCTCATTCCTTCCTGCAACTCAAGGAAAACCATAGAACAAGCTATTAACACTTCTTTTCCAGTACGTTATATGGCTGAGTGATAAATGATACATGTCATAAAAAGATAAACACTGAATCATGATGTAACCAAAAATTATGGGCTTTTTTAGGAAATGGGAAGAAGAGGTATATATGTACATGGTAGAGATATTGTAAAAGGGCTAAATCTTTATACTGTGAAGTCAGTAGGTATATAAATATATAAAAATAAGGACATCAAGATACATTCAGGCCAATAGTAGAAAAAATGACTAATGGTTGAATATGGTTGCCTTTTAGAGTATAAATTGGGGATAAGGAAGGGCAGAGCTGAGGATAACCATTTTCCATTCATAAAAACATGTTATATATAACCTTAAGGCTTTTTTATTTTATTTATTTAAAAAAAATTTTTTTAATGTCCAGGAAAAGACAAGAGCCCAGAATTAGGGTCCTTGCCTTGTTTTTATTAGGATCAGTAGGCTTACAAACATGGCGATGCACATGAACAAAGAGACAATGAATCTGCGAACATTAATTTGTGGATGTGAAGGTAAGGGGGCCTTGAAGATATTTGAGGTTAGGGGTTTCGGTTATTACAAAACAAAATCTTGACTCCGGGCAGTCGGCAGAAGGTTGTTCACAGTGGACATGATGCAACACCTCTGTTTATCTTAGCTAGCCTAGGGGATGAGACAGATAGAGGAAATAATCTCAGAGTTAACAAGGCACCTTATCTTTTGTTAATCATCTCTGCTTTGGGCTGCTTCACCTGCAGCACAGGGGTCTATAACCCAATTTACCCCTTTACCTAACTTTGTCTTACTTCGTGTGAAAGCAGCTTTCTGCTATAGTACTAAATTGGGGAGTGTTTTGTCCTGAATGTCTAGTAAACCCGACCCTTTAATGGATAATTTCAAAAATATATCATTTAATCATTTAAAAAAGCCTTATTTATGAAATAAACAAATAAGGCCTTCTAAAATTTATTTATGAAATAAATAAATAAGGCTTTTTTAAATGATTAAATGATATATTTTTGAACTTATCCATTAAAGGGTTGGGTTTTTAATGAAAAGATAATAAATGAAAACATTTTAAGGTAAAACAAGAATTTTATAACAACCAAAGCAGAATTCTTCACCAATAGACCAAATCTAAGATAAATACTAAAGGGTATTCTTCAGGGAAAAGGAAAAGGATTTCAGATGAAATCTTGGAGATAAAAGAAGTAATAAAGAGCAAAGAAGGATGAATATGTAGATAAATCCCAGTGAACATTGACTTAGACCAGCGGGCCTAACAATGGTGGTAATTTCTGGTGAATTTAAAATATTTATAGATTGGTAACAATAATATTTATGCTTTGTTTTTCATAACTCCATGTCAAATCATTTGCCTAGTTTTTCTTTAATGAGTCTTAAATTCATCTGCTTCTATTTATGCTTTCTCCACCCCAACAGAAACATATACTCTAGGAATTAGATAGAGCTGAGTTTGGATCCCAGCCCAAACCATGTAATTTTGGTGAAGATATTTAACCCTTCTATACTAAATTTTCTCAGTAATTAATTGTATTAAATAATATATACCACGTAAGTCATAGGGTAAATTGAATAAAATGTTTAGAAGATATTAAAATGATCTAGCCTTTAGAATGCGGGAACTAAGACTTAATTCCTTATATTCCCTATTTAATCTACCAACACATATTTATTGAATATCCACCACGAGCTTGGCATTGTGCAAGGAGATGAAGATAGAGAGGTGAATGAAATAAACACAGACCCTGGGTAACAGAGTTCACAATCTGGTAGAGGTGGGAGCATGGAGTATTTATAAAAATTCACATAAGTATATAATGACACAACTGAAAAAAATTCTATGGAGGAAAAGTAAAGGGAGTTCATTATGAATCTAGCCCAATCAGATAAGGAAAGAAAGGACACTGAATTTGAAGTTCAAGTAGGAGGAACTAGGCTAAGGGAAAGTTGTATATAATAGGTATGTGGACCTGTTGAAAGACTTTGAAGACAAGGATAGCCTACGGTTTTCAAGGAATTGAAAGAAGGCTAGTATGGCCAGAAAAGGACTGAGATGAAGTTGGCAGGGAACGGAGCAATTTTAGTCCATTCCTTTTGATCCATGTTGAAGAATTGGCCTTTGGTATTCCGAGAACAACAGTCAATGTAAGCAAAAGATGAAATGGTCAGCTTTGTTCTTCAGGTAGCAGTTGTGGAACATGTATTGTAGAGAACAGATCAAAAGGAAATAAGAGTGAATGTAAGACCAGTTAGAAGGTGACTGCAGTAGTCTAGCATGGAGATGGTGGCTTAGCCCAGGGGAAACACAGTAGACATGGAGGGATAAGGGGAAAAGCAAAGAAATAGTGGCCACAGGGTATGAGTATGTTTAACTTGCTTCTGACCTATTGAATGAGAAGAATAATACTGATCACATAGAGTAGTTGTGAGGAGTAAAATCACTGCTGAGCATAGTACTTAGTATATGGCAGTGGTTATTATTTTTATTTCCATTAGCAGTTACAAACTTCACTTAATAAATGGTCCCCCTACTTCCTTCCCAAAGCTAAAATTTCCCTCCTTGCGTTGGATGTTATTCTGCCTGATGCCATGATATTCTGCATGTCTAGCTATCTCCTGTCTTTTGTTTCTTGGCCTTCCTAAAGTCAACATATGAACAAGCCACAGGTCTGCCATTGAAAATGTGATGCTCCTTTCAAGCTATTATCCTTCAAGCTATATCTCTCTCTCCCTCTCTCTCTCTCCCTCTCTCTCTCTCTCTCTATCCCCGTAAGCAACCTCCTTAGGCAGTGTAATCAGGGCTTTTGTTTCCCACCTTCTAATCATTCTGCATTTTTTATTTGTCTTTGAGTTTCTGCCTCCTCACATTGTACCTGAGACTGGAAGCACAAGTCAAAATCAGTTCCCGCTTCAGAGGCTCACCCTAGTGAGAGACAAACTAATAAACTGAAGCTGACCATCTCATTTATATGGTTATGCAGACTGTGCGCTCTGGCCATATCCTCATCTTTCTCTTCAAACTATATTCATTACCGTAATCAGAGTTTATGTCTTACTTGCTACAACTCTCTTTTCTGCCCTCATTCTACTTGCCCTTTCTTCAGGAATTTCTCTACCTAGAATTTCCCTTCTCCCTTTTCATCCTCATCCCTGCTCTCTCTTGAATCTCCTGTTTATCTGGCCGCTCCTTTTTACTTATCATCTGCGCCTATTCCTGTTTCTTAAATATCAATATCCCATGGAATTTTGTCTTCGATCTTACTGAATATCCAATCCAAATATTTATTTATTCATATAGCCCCTGTTTACCTTGTCAGATATTGCACTTATACATATATATGCAGAAGCAAGCATCATGGAAGTACAAATCAGACCTATTCCACTGGCATGATGAGAAGATCGAGATACAACGCCGAATCCTCTCACGTGCCTTATGTTTAGAGGCTTAGATAACTAGATGTCTGTCTCCATCCTTCCCTTTTTGATTTGTCTAGGCACTTCAAACCCAGGAGATCTAACATTAATGCATTGTATTTATTCCACTCTCTCTACCTGTTTGATACTTTTTATTACATCTGTTAGTAGAATCATTAGCTCTTCACTCACTTAACCTAGAAAACCCAGAATCAATCTTAATTCTCTTCTCCTTCTTACTCACTGAACATAAGCGCCACCTCACATCAGTCACTGCCTGTAATGTCTCTTACTTTGAAATACTGGAATAGCCTGCTTTGGAGTATCGGTACTTCTTTCCGTATTATAAATGCTGTCATCTATGCTTGTACTGTAATGTCTTTCTAAACTATAGTTCTGCATATAGCATACCCCTGTTTTAATCTTGTAATTCCTTTCTGTTTCCTCTAGAACAAATTCCAAAGTCTTAAGCGTACAGTGTACTTTACATACAGTTCCCAGCCTACCTTTCCCGCACTACCTTGTATCATCTCCCCACTGCCTAAAATATCCTCTAACCTATTGGACTTTGTGTACTATATCTATATTAGATATCTTTAATGCTTTTTCTCACTTTTCCAGTTTTAGACTTTTGCTTATCCTTCATGACTCAGATAAATGTCATTTCATCTGTACATCATTCCTAATACCACCTCCCTTAGGCCTTTGTCTATGTTTCTTTAATATTGTCCTAAAACTATATGTTTTTATCTGTTTCCTCCCCTGCCTATAAATCTTTCCAAGGTCATGGATCCAGTCTTAGTCATATTTCTGTTTCCTCCCATCCCCAAACCCTAGCAACAGTATTAGATTCATCTATACGAGGCCCTCAATAAGTATTTGTTGAATTAATAAACAGTTCTGACTTAAAAAAAATATCTTTGGATTCTCAGAAACACTCTTCCTGCCAATTGCTATTACTCAAGGTCAGATATTGGCCTGTTCCCAACTTAAACGTACAACTCATTCAGTGTTCACATTCAAGCTTTAGGCCCCACTGTCTCAGCCACCCTTTGGGTCTATTTAACAAACTTTGGAATTCATTTAATCATTTCCTACTTAAGCTTCACCAGCTGTGAGGGTCTGGATCTTGAATAATTTCATCATTATAAACAGTATCCCTTCGTTTTAAAGCTTCGTCGTTTTTTAAACATTTTCTGGAAGGATGGAGATGAGTAATATATTTAAGACAAGGTATGATTTTATGTTTCTAGAAAAGTAAATATTTTCTATTTTCCACTGAGATTTTAGAGTAGTTTAATAGAATTGTGGGGTCCCATGTGTTTCCCTCAAAGCTTCACTCCAAGATATTTCAAAGTCATTATTTTAATTATAAAAAGATACTCAACCTAATGGGTGGATAAGAGAATAAGGTATGGAGCTGACTACTTTGCCAGAGCTATGACCTTGTCATACACTTAACCTTCCGTAGCTCTTTCTTCATTGATGAAGTTGGCATAATGATGTGAAATAATGCATAGGTCTCAGAGTCAAGTAAATTGATCAGTACATATAAAATGCTGGGAATTGTACCTAATGCGTTATAAGCTCAATGCATTTTAACTGCTGCTAATATCAGGAGCAGTAACCACTGACTCTGAAATTTGCACAATTTAGAATTCAATTATAGTAACCGGATACATTTTGAAACATTATACTTTAAAATATAGTATATGTGTGTAGGGGAAATTTATTATTCTTTTTAGCTGATCATTTTTACGTGGAGAGGGATTTTCCAGATGAAGGTAAATGCATATACTTGAATTAATAGACAAGATACAGATTCTGGTCAATGATTCATTCTACTTTAAATTTTAGCTGGACAAATTTGATAGGCAGCCTTAATCCAGACTTTTAAAAGTGATGTCAATCAATCAATCAGTCACACTTCTGGCATTAACCTCCCACCCCCAAAGTATATGCTATCTCTTGTCATTTCTTTTCTTCATTCTGTATAAGGTCTTGAACTTAGGTAGCCCATTGAAGCATGAATTAAAGAAGAAAACTGATATCTTTAAACATTCCAGTAATAAATCTAATTATAAAAATTAACTTAGTTTTTATCCCCCACTTAGAGATAAAATATTTCGATTCAGATATTGATATATGTTTTATAAAGGTAAATTTTATTTTGCAATTTTATTCAAGAACAGAAGAAACTAACACTTTCAGAATTGCTGAGCTGGGGCAGTGAATTGATTTTCTATAATTCTTGTGATTCTAAGATTTATCATTTTTAACAGTTTTGAGGTATTATCAATATTACACAGAAACAAAATTATCCCTTGAAGCTTTCTAAAATATATCCTGTGATTCTTTGCGTCAGTGACTTTAAGTTGTATATGAGATTTTCTTGTTTAAAGAGAAGAGATTATATCAAGTACCATTTACAAATTAATTAAGTGAATCACTCTCATAAGTAATATTTGGTCTTAATTTTAAGGAATTAAAACCTATTTACCGCGGAGCCAGCATGTGATCACCACCCAAATGCTGAACTCAAAGTTTATACCAAGGTCAAAGTTGCAGGTCTCTCAGAATCGCCACTTGTGAATGACATGCTTATGCTTAAATCGACTTATTTGTGTTTGTGCTGGTGTATACCTGGAAGCTGGTTTCCAATTTCACGTTTTGCTTCCTTCCATTCTCATGTATCTGTACATGTGCACACACACAAACCTCCATCTGATAAAAGGAGTTCTTATTTTTGGCATGTAATGTTAAATTGGAATTTATACATTTTTCCTTAAATTGCTTGTCTTAATAGACACTATGTTCCTTAAATTTAACTCTCTGTGTTTTTTTCTTTGATATATTTCTGTTAATTTTAGGAGCATAAATGTTTAAATATACGAATTAATATACTAATTACATAAACTTTTTCTCTTGCTTTGGTTATGTGTTAATAACTTCTACATTTGAATATTTCAATATTTAAAATATTTCAACAGTAACTTGAATGTTCATTATAAAAATGCCATTGCATTTGGAACCTTAGATCCTAAGAGATTTGAATGTGTTCTCCAAAAAATCTATAAAAATCTTACCCTTTTGCACTGTTTCTTCAAAAAGGAAAAAACGTTCTTGTTTAAAAAATACTAATGGTCATCTCCAAAAAACGTGGTCCAATCATCTGAGATTAAAATGTTTTACTTTGAAAAGTACGTAAAAACACCTGAATTGTTTTCCAACAACTCATCCCCCCCATAATAATAAGAAAATGTAGAAATAGAAACAATGACAGGGGTTGGTATTTAAGAAAGAGAATAGACTCTTTTATATATTTTTATTTGACTATTAGCTAAAATTGTGTGTGCCAGGATTTAGGTTAGTTGGAACCCCCTGCAAACGGGCTTATGGAAACAGTAACCGATCCTTCTAACATTGTGTTTTTTAATACACCACGAGAATGCATTTCCCGAAATGTCTAAGATCCCTATCTTGGGATGTGATGAAATGTTTTTAAAAATTCTATAGTAGAGAAGAAACACCTTTCTTAAAATTTTAAATCGTGTCTTTAACATGAGTTCTCACAATTGAGCCCGGCAAACTGAAATATTTTCTCATTTTTTAAGGGAATTAATGGCTCTCCACCAGCCCTTTAACATGTAAAATGAGTAAGTTACTTGTGTCCAGTACATCCAAAAAAGAGCCAGGATAAAATAAACATAAGGGGTTGGATATCTTGGAAAAAATCTGTCATGGGTTTGGGTTAATCATCTCCAGAAGAAATTCAACTTGATGCCTGAAATGTAAGACTTCTTGGAGAAAGCAGAAAGGCCTGAGGCAGTGTTGATCTGAAGGAGTGCTCTCCATGGGTCAGAGCTGTTCTGCGGGCTGAGTGCAAACCCAGTTCACCCCCAGGCCTCCGAAAAGTTGTACAAGACTGCAGGGGCCTTTCCAGTGCACGCACTCCAGCTTTGGTTACATAGTTTTAATAGCCTGGTTTCTTATTATAAAATAAAACTTAAAAATAAAATCTGTGCCTAATTTTCCAGCTTTCTGTCTGTCGGTGATAGGATTGCTTCCTTTAACATTTGTGGAGGAAAACATCGACTTCGTTAGTTTTAGTGATCGTATATAAAAGTTATGTAAATATGGAATACCTTTATTTGGTACAATTTTCATAATGTCCCATTCTTGGGCTTCCAAACATTGGGAAAGTGAGTTTTTCAAGCAATACTTTGGCTTCATTCTCTTCTCCCACTTTTCATCCATTTTTAAAATAGATTTTTTTTTCCAGCCACAAGCTCCTCTGCCTAAAATCCCCAATACCGCATGCCTTGAAACTGTACAAAATGATAATTTTGATTTCCAGTAATGATCATGGACTCCAGGGAAACTGATCTCGTGCTAAATGACTCAAATCCAGTACTTACTAATTTTGCACCCACTTCTCTTTATTTTGCCTGTTCCCATCGTCAGAGATAGATTGTATTCACTTGAAATAATACCAGGTGAATATAAAACCAGATGTATTGCAGGCTTCGTTTAGTCATTAAAACACAGCAATGACTCCACAATTTTATCTGCATTATAGTAAAATGTGCTGCAAGCTTAGAAGGCAAGGTTTAAGTGTACGTTAAAAGAAATATAACGTAGAAGAATAACCTTTGTGTTCCCTTTGCTTCCACCCCCAGTTTTATGGCACCCTACTGCCAAGAGAGTTATATGAACCCTGGTCTCAGATCAGTTTTTAGGTAAAATATCTATCCATATTATGCATATCCTAAAGACTATTCCTTTTTTGAAGATGTATAAGGCTGTTCATGTGCACTCTTATAATCTTTCTGTTTATACTCTGTAGATTTTTCTTAAAATTGCTGTAATCATATAGGCATAAGCTGACTAATTCCAGTAAAGAAACTTCAACCTTTAAACAACATACGAGTCAATCATTTCAATGAATAGAGTCCTAAGTGCTGAAGCATTTCAAATCCTTTTTCATTTGACCACTCGGTGACCTGATAACTATTTCCTGTCCCTAAATAAGGTTGTGACCCAGGTCTTAGAGTGCGAAACTCAGATAATTTTAGAAACAAGTCAAATGCCATAGAACTAAAGAAGTAGAAGACTGTTTGCCTAAAATTCTTCCTTTTAAAGTGGAATTATATATCTTAAATATGAACGAATAAAAATGAAATGTATTACCTTTTATATGTTCATCACGTTTAAAATGATCAAAATCATTTATTTTATTGCCCAATATGATGGAAAATCACCAGCTGTCTCTAAAACATTATAGTATAATTTCTAATTTCTATTCCTTTAAGGGATTTAGATTATAAAATGAGTAATTAAGTAAAAAAATGCAAATAATATTTCAGTAACTTGCTGGAATAGTTTGAGAATGGTGATGTTACAAATTAACTGCAATTAGATGTGTATATGTATGTGTGTGTGTGTGTGTGTGTGTGTGTGTGTGTGTGTGTGTTGGATGAATGTAATCTTCTGTTTTTAAAGGGATTTAAAACTACAGAAAGAAGAAAATCATAAAAGAATAACAAAAAACTAAGTACATTTCAGAGTATGGCAGGAATGTTTCTACTCACCTATTTGAGCTGCTAAAATGCCTTTGGCAATTGGATTAGGGGAAGGAAGAGTCTTACAAGTGCATTTTGCTGATCTGAAAATGTAATTGACTATAGTTTGTTTTGATAATTTTTTTTGCTTTTCCATAACTTGGTTGTGAAATATAATGTTATGAAATGTTAATTATTTTAATGAGGTCAAGAAGTGTTTCCTTAAAATAACAGTTTTAATGTTAAACACACATTTGATACTTTTCCCCTTGTATAGTTAATAAACTTATGAATTAAAAATATATTAAAACTAAACTTTAAAATATGATTTTTAAAAAGTAAATATTGGGAAAAGCCTCTGAAATTGACACTTAGTCTGAGCCACTTAAGCTGAGATTTACACTTTTCACAGGGATCATGCAAATTATTGGAAAATATAAATTCTAAGTTTTGATCTCACACATTCTAAAGAATCCTAATAAATTAAACAACTAATGCTATAGGGCTGATTAAGTCGTGAGGAAAGTATCATCTTAGACCTTGTTTAGAATGTGATGTGCCATATTGTTCTTAAGGAGCATGCTTTCCTGTTGTTAATATATGGATTTTACACCCATGAAAAAACAGAATTTCACTCTTATTCAGTTGAATGTTGAACTAGTGCCAATTTTAATCTTTTGGTTTTATAATTTGGTTTATTGTATGTTTTATCTGGAACCATGTCATGCAATTGTGTGTATGTGTGTACACGTTGTGTGTATACATGTAATTTAAATACTAAATGTAAGAATTTTCAAGAGTGAAATACAAATTAATATAAAGTTAATCCAAGGAGCAAGCCCTTGATTTTCTTACTTCTTGGAATACATATGAACAAAAGAGAGCCCAAGAATGTATGGTTTTTCAGGCATGATTTGTGGAAAATATGTAAAGAAGTAAAACTTATAGTAAAGATAATCTCCCAAGGACTTTAAATTAAGCAATAACTAAAGTGGTAGCATGACTAAAGATGTTTTAGACATTTATTAAGTTAAAAACATGGACTAAAATTAAAAATAAAATAAATTTGAAAGTGTGATTTGAGATTTCTTAAAATGTGGTGGTAAAAATTCATAAGCTCCAAATTGCTGTATGGAAAATGTGAGGTAATATTGTATACTGTGTATCTCATATAAAACTGAATGTAACTATTTCCACATATATTTTATTTTCCATATTTGTTAAATGCGTGTTTTAGCTACTTATTTATAAATATACCTTTTGTTATACATTAAATACAATATGTAAGTTTTGCATCTTTTATCCAAAATTACTATTCTGAATTGACTTGCTTTTATGTAAGGTATATGCAATGGCATATAAATGGCAATTACCTGACAAAATTTGAGATTATTTATTTTGAATATGAGACTATTTTCCTTGTTATTTAAGTATAAAGCACTTTATACATTAACAGTATGAAATTTAAATTTATTATCATTATAGTCAGAACTTTAAAATTAAAGTTTAGAGCAAATAATAAAATAGAACTAAATGACAAATCCATGTCATTTAGTTCTATTTTATGAAGGTTTGTTGTTGTTAAGGTCAGAAAACAAAAAAATTATTAAGCATTTACTTGATCTGAAGAAAATGACAGTGATAAATTTTAAAACTGTAAGGGATTAAGACTAGAAAGTAAGCTCTAAGTACCAGGAAAAAGAACTCAGATTTAACCTACAGATGACCTGGACTTGTTTGTTCAGATGACAATTCTAAAAGTGTGCAGAAAATATTCCTGTTTAATACAATTATTTGCCGCAAGCCTTGACCTCAGTGACTGTCAAGGAGCAGATCTGAATTGGCCCATTCTCTGATATGGTGACATTGCTTCTGTTGCCTCGATTGTGACCTCTGATTGCAGGGTACTCTGGAGAGTTCTATGTAACAAGCGTAACTCCTGGTTCTTAGCCAGGAAGGTTGATCTGCCTGCAAGTCAGCCCCCTTATTCTGAGTTACACATGTTGTCTATCTGTTCATGATACATAACTGTTATTTTGTGTGTATATATACCTGACCACTTTATTGGTAGTGTTTCACAACTGATGAAATATGCAAACATCTTTTTTTTTCCCCAAATAAGTAGAAGTCTGTGTGATGTATTTAGAACAAATGCTTTTAGAACAAATGCTCATTTATTTTCAAGCAGATTTGTTATTTTTGTTTTTACATCTGTGCCTTTGCCCAGCGCAGAGAATTACACACTGCTTCTCACCCCCCATCTCTCTAATCTAACCATAAATAGGGTGTAGAAAATTGATGTACAGAAGTAACACGGCATAGTGTAGTGAGAAGGGTTAGAAAAGACAGACCGCTGACTTTAAGTTACAGTTTCACCATTGTCACTGTGAGCAAATGACTTAATTATCTGAACCTCTTTTTTCCACTTTGAAAATGGGGAGCATCACTCAAGAGATTTTTATAAAGATTAAATGAAGATTAATGTAATGTGAAGGGCATGTCACAACTCCCAGCACATATTGTAATCATTATTATTACGGTGATATTCTTTTTTTTATATGCTCCCCAAAGGAGAGAAAAACATGAATATCCCCACACATAACGGATACAGAAAGGTTTCAGAATCCTAATAATCACAGCGTGGAGTGAAGGCGGTTCCATGCACAGCAGCCCAAACAGATAATTTGCATAGCTTTCTTCACAGTTTAACTGAAAGCTTCGGATCCGAATCATTCGGAATCATTTGTTTGTCAGGCATGTGTTTAGACATGGCTTGGTTATTTGAAGTCAAATTATAAATGGGCAGTAGAGTTGGAAATTTAATTTAAACATTTTCATGCTGAGATTAGTGCTTTGTCCACCAGATCAATGGTTTTCAAACTTTATATTTTAGCAGAAAACCTCTTTCTTCAAATGAAATATTACCCAAAATTGGATATAGTGTGTAAAACAGCTAAGAGTACATCTGCTCTGGTTTAGGAAGTGGGTCTGATCTCTTGGCGACTTCCCATAGCAGCCACTGAGATGAAAAGCCCCTCAGAGGTTTTCAAAGCACGTATAAATAGTGTACCTGATTAGACTTCAGCAAAGCATGATTCCCTTGTTACATATTCCCACTGAAACTAGGACTTACTACTTGTTCTTAGTGCTTTTCACATGTGGAAGTGTATATTTAGTGACTGTAGTTAAAATGTCCTTTATCTGTATGCTGCTGAAGTTCAGAACTCTATTGGTTCACTGCTAGGATCTAAGGTCTTAGAATAATGCGGGGAATCGTAGACACTTCATAAAAAAAATTAAGCAGTTCAAGTAAAAGGTACCAAGTTTATATTACAATAGTAATCAAAAATCATGTGGCATAATTCTTGTTCTGGGTAGACTAATTTAATGATCCAAGATTCACAATTATGGATAATTACATTTCATTTATAGAATACAGCATTCTAATAAGAATTATAACTTATTCAGTGTTTCATTTATTCCAAGATATGCATTTTTTCCACATTTTAACATCTCTGAACTCAGAATGCACCTCATAGTAAGTGGAAGCTTAGAAGTTACCGTAAGCCAGGAAGTAGGCGACACCGTATGTGAATGCCTTCAGTTGTCATTGTCCAGCAAGATCAAGATCCAAGCATCATACATACTATGAAATGACACACTGCTCTAAAATTTGGAGAGCATTTGATTATTTTATTATTTTTTAAATGCTTACTTATTTTTGAGAGAGAGAGCATGCGAGCAGGGGAGGGGAAAGAGAGGGAGACAGAAGATCAGAAGCAGCCTCCACACTGACAGCAGCGAGCCCGTGAACCGTGAGTTCCCGATGCTCAGCTAACTGAGCCACTCAGGCGCCCCAAATTTGGAGAGCCTTTTAATAGAGTTGGCAGACGGGCATATGCAAGTGAGTCGGAAACAATGGTTAAAATACTGAAATACATCCTTATCTGATTGATAAATAGATACTTCCTTGAAACTCTTCCCACGACTGCCACCCCACCCACTATGGCTGCTTTAGCTGCTTCCCTGGAAATCTTCTCTCACATCAACGATGGTCACTACAGGATTAATGTCCTGCGTAGTAGGGACTGTCCTGTAACTCTGTTCCAGTTCAAAGTCAGTGTCTTCTCTGATTGTCAGTGCCCACGGCATGAAGTAAAAATTGTTACTATCATACCTATGATGCATCATTTTTAAAAATATGGTTCAACTCTGAGAGTAAAGCAAAGAAATTGTTATGACCCCCCCAAAATTTATATATGAAGAAATAAGGCTCAGCACAGGAAGCCATATTCTGCAGACCTTATTATGAGCTGATGCCTTATGTAACAGAGACAGAACAAGGTGGAGAATCTCAAATCCAAGCAAACACAGACACAAAATTTGTGAGATTGAAAGATCAAGTTAAAATAAGAAAATCTCAGTGGCACAACCATGTGAGCTTCTGACTCTTAATTTTGGCTCAGGTCATGACCTAACAGTTCATGAAATCAAGCCCCTGACATCCCGGTTCTCTCTCTCCCTCTCCGCCCCTTCCCCCACATCTCTCCAAATAAATCAACTTAAAAAACATAAGCAAAATCTCAGTAAACAGACAACTAATTCAAAGGCATTCCCTCAGCCAGGGATTAGTTAGGGTTAGTAAAGCAACTCATAGCCTCGAATACCTAGCTTGGGCCCTACACCTGCAGCTGAGAAAGAGCATGTGACTGGATTCGGGAGAAGTGAGAGGACACATTGGAGATCAGCACTCTTCTGACAGTTCTGACATTTATGCTATGAATGGCATGACCCCTCCAGGAAGTGCTGTTATAGTCCATATCTGAGCTACTTTCACTGTTTCCAGAGATGTTTGCTGTATTCTTGGCATAATATGAGCACTGAAAAAAATATAGAATAGAGACAGTTGAAGTAAAGATGGTGAAAGTCAAAGATGAGTAAAGTAGGAAGTAATTGAAGAATAAAGAAAAATAATGAAAACTAGGTAATATAATTTTATGCTTATGGTTTCAAGTTATTGAGAATTATATGAGTATGGTTTCCAAAAATTTTTAATGTTTTACTTATTTTTGATAGACAGAGCATGAGAGGGGGAAGGGCAGAGAGAGAAGGAGACACAGAACCGGAAGCAGGCTCCGGGCCCTGAGCTAGCTGTCAGCACAGAGGCTGACGCGGGGCTCAAACCCACAAATATGAGATCTGACCTGAGCCGAAGTCAGAGGCTTAACCAACTGAACCACCCAAGCGCCCCTTAAGTATGATTTCAATACTATCTGGCCACAGAGAGTATGAAATGTAGATACAAAAAAAATCAGTACTTTTATATGTAGTCATCATTAAGATATCCTACAGGATAGTTCCACAGCTCCCAAAATCCTCTGTGCTCCACCTGTTTATCCTTATGCCTTAACTTCAGGCAACTACTGATCTTTTTACTTTATAGTTTTGCCTTCTCCAGAACATCTCATAATTGGAAACATACACAATGCACGCCATTTACCTACTAAAGGACATCTTGGTTTCTTCCAAGTTTTGACAATTATCAAGAAGGCTGGTGTAAACATGCATGTGCACGTTTTTGTGTAAATATAAGTTTTCAACTTTTAGAGTAAATACCAAGGAGAGTAATTGCTGTATCATATGGTAAGAGCCTTTTAGTTTTGTAAGAAACTGCCAAACTGTCTTCCAAAGTGTCTGCCATTTTGCATTCCCATCAGCAATAACTGAAAGTTCTGTTGCTACACGTGCTCACCAGCCTTCGGTGTTGTCAGTGTTCTGGGTTTTGGCCATTCTAATAGGAATACAGTGGTATTACAATGTTTTAAATGTATGCCTATCTTTTAAATGAGGTTGTTCATTTTCTTATTGTTGAGTTTTTAGGAGTTCTTTTTGTATTTCAGGTTCCAGTCTGTTATCAGATGTGTCTTTTGCAAATATCTTCTCCTCATCTGTGGCTTGTCTTCTCATGCTTTTGGCAGTGTCTTTCACAGAGCAGAAGTTTTAATTATTTATTTTCTATATTATGTTTTATTTGAACAGTCATCACCAAACCCAAGATCACCTAGGCTTTTTAGTCTATTATCTCCTCAAATTTTTTGAATTTTTAGTTTTGCATTTAGGTCTGTAATCCACTTATACTTAATTTTTATTTTTTTTATTTTAGAGAGAGATTGAGAGCATGAGCAGGGGACAGGGGCACTGAGGGAAAGAGAGAGAGAGAGAGGATCTTAAGCAGGCTTCATGCTCAGCATGGAGCCCAATGCAGGGCTCAATTCCATGACCCTGGGACAATGACCTGAGATGGAATCAAGAGTTGGACACTCAACTGAGCCAGCCAGGCACCTGCTTTTTGAGTTAATTTTTATGAAGGTGTGAGGTCTGTGTTAAGATTCTCTCTGTCTCTATCTTTTTTTTTAATTTTTAATATTTATTTATTTTTGAGAGAGGTAGAGAGAGAGAGAGAGCGAGCACAAAGGGGGGGATAGAGAGAGAGGGAGACACAGTATCTGAAGCAGGCTCCACAGAGCCTGATGTAGGGCTTGAGCTCACGAGCTGTGAGCTGAAGTCAGATACTTAACCAACTGAGCCACCCAGGCATCACATCTCTGTCTCTCTTTATTTTTGCATGTGGAGGTCTAGTTGTTCTAGTACCAATAGTTGAAAAGACTTATTTTTTCTCCATCGTGTGCCTTTGCTCCTTTATCGAACACCAGTTGACTGAATTTTGTGGGATCTATTTCTGGGCTGTCTATTCTCTTCCATTGATCTATTTGTTCTTTCACTAAGACCACATTATTTTGCTTATTGTAGCTTTATAGTAAGTCTTGAAGTTAAATAACATCAATCCTCCAAAAATATTTTTAAATAAAGTTTAAGCTGGCAACAAAAGGAGAGAATTCCTGAGATATCAGAAACAGCCAGAAAACATGAATATACGGATGAATAACTCTAGAGAGCTAATGTACAGCATGATAACTATAGTTAATAATACCACACTGAGTCCAGAAAATTTGCTGAGAGTAGATTTCAAGTGCTCTCATCACACACATAAAAAATGATAACTATATGAAGATATGATAAGTTTAACTTGTCTAGTAATCATTTCACTTCATATATGTACATCAAATAAGGTTGTACACCTTACATATATTTTTATTAAAAATAAAATAAAAAATAAGTTAAAATTATAAAAATAAAGAAAACACAGATATATAGGTATAGCAAGCTTATCTCTCAGGGTGAGGGGGAATGTGCCTTTTAGAAACTGGCAGAAGCAGTCAAAAATCTTTTTGAATTGAATAGTTTAAACTCACAGCCACAAAAATTTGCATTAATATAGATCTAAAGAACATAAACTAACCAAAACAATAACAAAATCACTGACCACCTTGGAAAACAAGTTACTAGAGTGAAAATAAACAGAAAAAAAACGATAAAATTAGTCCATTGAATCATGCAGGTAGTAGTTTTATCAGATACAGAATTTAAGAATGGTCATCTCTGAGGCACCTGGGTGGCCCAATCAGTTAAGTATCTGACTTCCGCTCAGGTCGTGATCTCAAGGTTCATGAGTTTAAGCCCCGCGTTGGGCTTTGTGTGGATAGCTCAGAGCCTGGAGCCTTCTTCAAATTCTGTGTCTCCCTGTCTCTCTGCTCCACCCCTGCTCATGCTCTCTCTCTCTCTGTCTCTCAAAAATAAATGTTAAAAATTAAATTTAAAAAAAGAGAATACTCATCCTTAATTTGATGAAATACATAACACATTATTTATGTACATAAAAATGAATTTGAAAATATAATGAATCAAAAAAACTAGTAAAATTAGGAAGCTTTGAAAAAACTGGATAGGAATCCTAGATGAAATATGACTGATAAAATCATAAAAATTAACTATAATTGATGTAAACACAAGAGGTGGATTAAACATAAAATTAGATTAAAGAAAAAGCTATTGAACCTCATCTACTGTTGTTATTCATTATCTACACAATTAGCTGTTAAATTCCAAAGACAGCATACTCTTATTTTGGATTGTTACCTAATATCCTAAACCTGAGGCCTCAAGACTCGACCTAAGGTACCTGTATTTTTTTTGTGTGTGGAGACTTAAGAACTTTTTTCTGTCTTCTGGCTTTTCAACTCAAAAGGATATATATTGATGAGTGTTCTTGGCATCTGTGAACATAGAACACATTCAAGCTGTGGTCTCAAACAACGTGAAACTCACCAGTTGCATCAGTATTTACAATACAACGAAAAGGGCACAATTGTCAGACTTAGAAGAAGGTTCCTGATTTGTCACTAACTTGCTGTTGCATGCTGAGTAAATTGCTTAACTTTTCTGAATCTCAGTTTTCTCATTTGAAAGAAAGAAAGCAATTGTTTCTTTTTATTATGAAATACATTTTCATTTGTGAGTTTATCTCTGAGTATCACTAAGTAAATACATAAAGACTGATTCCCTATCCTTAAACTAGTAATTAGACAATATGGTAAAGAGCTCTAGTAAATATCTATACCAAAGGAATTAATGTCTAAGATGTAGTCTTCATATTTTGAAATAGCTGCCTTAGGAGAAAAGAGAGTGCTATTTGTTCAACAGCCAGGATGATCTCTAGGGACTTTATGTCTCTCGTTGTATCTGTACAATATCCCTGTAAGAAAAAGGTACTAATCCCCGTATTTTAGAGAATGAAACTAAGGTTTGGAGCTTATGTAAGAGTTGTATGAATTTGAACCTACATCTGGCTGACTCCAAAGCCCACAGTGTTTCCATTTCATCAGGAAGCCTTACTTTCCCACAAAATACTTCTTAATGTCATATTTCTGAATATGGAAATGAATGGCATTTTAAAATGTTCTTAATATACCAGCTGTAATAAATAACACAAAATTTCTTTTTCTCTTGTGGATAACTTTTGGAAAATAAGGAATAATTATGAAATAAAATTTTCCATATTTGGTCTCAGAGGAATTTGTGAATTTCTACTAAACCTATTCAGATGTTAAATTATGGAAAAACACAATAAGCATCCTAGCCATAAAAATTATGTATGAATTGGTCAGAAACCACAGTATTCTATAGTGCTGTATTTTATTATGGGAAATACTTTCTAAATAATAGCTTTTTCACACATTTGGAGAATAAGTCAATTGTCACTATTTAAAATATACTTATCTATGCTCACTGAAAAACTCAAATAATCTTATAATTTGATTATAATTCTTATAATAGTTTTACTTATGTTTCTGCCTACAAAAGAATTATAAAGCAGCATATTATGACCTGCAGATAGTAGGAATTGTTGATTTCCTTTTCCTTTTTTTTTTTGTTTTCTCCTTTTAAGCTCAAATGTAAATGATTTGGCTTAGTTGTTTATTTTTTTGTTTTTCAAATTAGGAAAACAGTTTTATAAAGAGAAAAACAAATGCTCAAAATCATAGACACATAATATTTTGGTTAGATCAACTATCTTGGGATTCCTTTAGTCTGAATTCTAATAGAAGGAAAGGGGCAGTTTCACTGGTTTCATATTCGAAATTCACCTGGTGGTAGTGTAATGGGACTCTGAATATCTGAATATCTCGAGTGTGGCACTAATTACCCTTTTGTTCCAGACCATCTTTTCAAAAAGATTTGTATACCAAACATCCTTAAGAGATAAAGATAGTCTCCTCTGAAGCAAAGGGCAGATATGCTTGCTGTCCAGTGTAACAGAGGTAATGTTTTCTCATCAGTACTAAAAGCAGCTAATTTGTAACCCAATATAAAATGCTTGAGCTCTCTAGGCGTAGGATGTTTTAGCTCTACCATGAGCATAGTATCTATCTGGACTTCCTTCATTGCACCCTTGTGGAAATTCAGAGGCAAAACGAACCACCACAAGTACGCCAATACTAATGCTGCTTCCTATGCTCTGAATAATAAAGCCCTTTGTCCCTGACCTAGAAGTCTTCTATCTTCTGTCAACATTAATAAAACATGCTACCTGAAAGTATGATCAAATCTCAAAAACCCTCAGAGTTCTTGACATAGTAAAACTTTACTTTCACCATTTAAAAAGGAAGTGAATTGTGAACTTTTTTCCATCTTGATTGATTTGCGTCATGGAATGCTGTCACTAACCATGAGTGCATACTTCTTGCTTATCCACTACAAAGTAGTTTAAAAAAAATAACTTAAAACATTTTAGAGCTGTAATAATGTGTGCCATTTACCTGGTTGTGGCTATGATTTCAGGAGAGGTGTTATGTGAATCAGCACAAAAACTTTATTCCAGGAAGCATGTAATTTTCTATTATATATAGAGAAAAATGTCTTGAATTCACATACACCTTGGCTCAAAAATAAAAATGGCCATTTCTTAAGGTGTGTGTCCACCAGAAACAAGAAATTGATAGCAGTTTCTTATTTAGAGGACACAAGTGAATTCACAAGTTTGCCACCTGTTTGGCAAAACATGTGTTATTCCCACTTCACAATTGATGAAACTAAGATTTGAAGTGAGGATGACCAGTTTTCCTGATTTATAATCTAATTCTCTTTCCATCAAGCAAGGTATATTTAATTTGCATTATTCAAAAAAGATAGGCAGTGTTTTTATTTATAATCTATTTTTCCAACTTATTGAAATACATTGAAAGCCTACTATAGTTAGTAAATCTTGTATATACATTGAGAATCCTTTCATTGTATATGACTCCTGGACAGGAATACTTTTGGGCAAAGAAGCACTGTAGGAGATTTATGATATTGGGATAGAGGAGTAAATTTAGATAGAAAATGAAAGAATTAGAAGGCTAACAGAATGTATGGAACTTCCATGTGGGAAAATAAAGAGGGATAGATAAAATTTTTTCTGAAACAGTCATAAATTCAGAACATAATTTAGAAAACAATCTGATCCCAATCTGAGAGCACCTCTACAGAATTGAAAACAGATCATATCTGGAAAAATGAATTTTTATTTATAAAAATAATATACCATGAGTCAAACCAATAGAAACAATAGACATCACAAACAAATATAAATAATTTATTTTTATTAGGCATTTATTATAAAACAGGTATTTCTTACTTTAAGGAATAAAAGTGATCTTGAAAATATCTGCAAGAGAAAGCAGATTTTAGAAAACTAAATATAAATTATAGAAATGAAAAACAAAATAATTTAAATTAAAATCTATAATGCAGGTATACCTGTAGATTAGACAAAGTTGAAGAAATAATGAACTCAGAAATATGTGAGAAAACATTATCTAGAATCCAGTTCAGAGAAGCCAATAGATGAAAAAAAATTAGGAAATAAAAATATGTGGAAAAAGTTAGAGAAGGTTTTATTATGTTTAAATAGAATGTGGCAATGGCAATATCCAATAAGATAATGACTGAAAACTTTTTCTGAACTGGATTAAAGACATCAACAGATTCAAGAATCATAAGCAGAATAATTTTTTTTAAAAATCCAGAGCTACTCATCAGAGTAAACCTTTATACAGCAGAAAAAAAATCTTACTGGGAAAAAAAAGGAGACACATTACCAGTGAAGTTGCAATTAGACTAACAGCTGATGTCTTGAAAACAATAGAAGGCAGAAGAAGTAGAATATCTTCAGTGATCTGAAAGTTGTATGAATGGAAGTCACTGTCAAACTGAAATTCACCAGAATAAGAACAAAATACAGTCATTTTCTTTGTTTAAATATTTTATTTGTGTTTGTTTTTCAAGACACAATTTTGTATTTTTACTTACTTTTCATTTGATTCTATGTTTTTTCTCATCTTGATAAGTGTGTTTCATAATCCCTATCCATGATTTCCCTCACCCCCCCCCCACCAACCTCCAATTTACTCTCTATAGTTAAGAATCTATTTCTTGGGGCACCTGGGTGGCTCCGTCAGTTCAGCATCTGACTCTTGATTTTGCTTCAGGTCATGATATCACAGTCGTAAGACAGAGTCATCTGTCAAGTTCTGCACTGAACATAGAGCCTGCTTGGGATTCTCTCTCTCTCCTGCTCTCTCTGCCCTTCCCCTGCTCTCTTGCTCTCAAAATAAATAAAGCTAAAAAAAAAAGTCCATTTCTTGGTTTGTCTCTCTTTCTTTTGTTTTCCTTTGCCCATTTGTTTTATTACTTAAATTATATATGAGTGAGATCATATAGTATTTGTCTTTCTCTGACTGACTTACATAGCTTGGCCTTACACTATACTTTTCTATAGCTGAATAATATTCCATTTTATGTATATACTACATTTGTTTTATCCATTCATCTATTGATAGACACTTGGACTGCTTCCATACTTGGCTATTGTAAATAATATGGCACTAAACATAGAGGTGCATGTATCCCGTTGAATTAGTGTTTTTGTATTTTGGGCATATGTGCCCAGTAGTTTGATTCCTGCATCATAAGGTAGTTTTATTTTTAATTTTTTGAAGAACCTCCGTATGTTTTCCATACTGGCTGCACCAGTTTGCATTCCCACCAACAGTGCAAGAATATTTCTTTTCCTCCACCTTCTTGCTAGCACTTCTTGTTTCTTGTATTGATTTTAGCCATTCTAACAGGTATGAGCTAATATCTCGTTGTAGTTTTGATTTGTATTTCCCTGATGAGGACTGATGTTGAGTATTTTTTCATGTGCCTTTTGACTATTTGTATGTCTTTTTCAAGGAAATGTCAGTTCATGTCTTTTGCCCATTTTTAATTGGATTGTTTAGGTTCTGTGTATTGAGTCATATCAGTTCTTTATACATTCCTGATACTAATTCTTTATCAAATATGTCACTTGCAAAGCTTGTCTCCCATTTAGTAGGTTGTCTTTTGATTGTTCCCTTCACTGTGCAGAAACATTTTATTTTGATGTGATCCCAATAGTTTATTTTTGTTGTATTTCCCTTGCCTCAGGAAACATATCTAGAAAAATGTTGCAATGGCTGACTTCCTGTGCTCAACTCAAGAATTTTTATCCTGTCAGGCCTCTTATCTAACTCCTTAATCCATTTTGAGTTTATTTTGTGTATAGTGAAAGAAAGTGGTCCAGTTTCATTCTTTCGGATGTGACTGTCCGGTTTTCCCAGCACCATTTGTTGAAGAGACTGTCCTTTTCCCATTGTGTATTCATTCCTTCTCTGCTGAAGATTAATTGACCATATAATTGTAGGTTTATTTCTGGCATCTCTTTTCTGTTCTTTTGATCTAAGTGTCTATTTTTGTGTCAGTACCATACTGTTTTAATTATTTATACTTTGTAATATAACTTTAAGTTTGGAATTGTGATGCCCCCAGTTTTGTTTTTCATTTTCAAGATTGCTTTGGCTATTTGAGGTCTTTTGTGGTCCCATACAAATTTTAAGATTGTTTTTTCTAGCTCTGAAAAGTTCTATTGGTATTTGATTGCATTAAATGGGTAGATTGCTTTGGGTAGTACAAACATTTTAACAATATCTGTTCTTCCCATCCATGAGCATGAAATGTCTTTTTTTTTCCTTTGAGTCATCTTGAATTTCTTTCATCAGCATTTTATAATTTTCAGAGTATAGTTTTTTTTTCTTCTGGTTTTTTTGTTTATTCCTAGATATTTTATTGCTTTTGGTGCAATTGTTTATGGGATACTTTTAATTTCCTTACCTGCTACTTCATTAATAATGCACAGGAATGCAACAGGTTTCCATATGTTGATTTCTTATCCCACAACTTTACTAAATTTATTTATCCATTCTAGTAGTTAACAGTGGAGTCTTTAGGTTTTTCTGTATATAGTATCATGTCATCCGTATATAGTGAGAGTTTTCCTTTTTTATGTTGTATAATTTCTGTGGCTTGGGCACCCAATACTATGTTGAGTAAAACTGGTGAGAGTAGATATCCTTGTCTTGTTTCTGACCTTAGGGGAAAAGCTCAATTTTCACCTATTGAGTGTGATGTTGGCTGTGGGGTTTTCATATTAGGCCTTTATTATATTGAGATATGTTCCCTCTAGACTTACTTTGCAGAGGATTTTATTATGAATAAATGTTGTACTTTGTCAAATTTTTTACTGTCTCTGTTGAAATTATCATGTTTTTTATATATGCACCCTGATATTTATTGTAGCATTATTTACGGTATCAAAGGTCTGAAAGCAACCCAAGTGTCTACTGGTAGATGAATGTATAAAGAAGGAGTGGTACATACATATACAATGTAAAATTACTCAGTAATAAAAAATAATGTCATCTTACCATTAGTAACAGCATAGGTAGAGCTGAAAGGTATGATGCTACGTGAAATAAGTCAGACAGAGTAAGACAAACATTATATGATTTCACTTATATATGGAATCTAAAACACAAAACAAACAAAACAAAACTGAAACAGACTCATACATACAAAGAACAAACTAGTGGTTGGCACAGGGGAATAAATAAAATAGGTGAAAGGGATTAATAGGTATAAATTTCCAGGTATAAAATAAAAAGCCATGGGGATGAAAAGCACAGCATAAGGAATATAGTCAGTAAGGTTGTAATAACTTTGTATGGTTTGTATTACAAATGGAAACTACACTCATGGTGAGCATTTTATAATGCATATATATAATTTTTGAATTACTATGTTATACATCATAAACTAATATAACTATATCAACTATACTTCAGGTAAAAATAAATGCATAAAAGGGAGAAATTAACTGGTAAAAAACCAAGACAAACAAACAAACAACAATAAAAACAACAAAACCTTGCTCAGACCACCAGGTTTAAGTGCCTACCCCAGCTTTACTACTTGTGGGCAAGTCACTAAATTCTTCTCTGCCTCCCTTTTTTCCTTCCTGATTTAACTGTATCCTCTTCACTGCGTGGCTGTGAGGATTGAGATAATGCATCTAACATATTTAGAAGGCCTGACACATAGTAAGAGCTCTAGAATGCTATTAGGTGGATTACAGATTTAATCTCCTATAAACAAAATACTCAACATGTCTAAGCAGAGATTCCTTACATCAGAGATAATGTAAGGGATGAAAATTTTATGCTTTTCTATTACAGGTCTCTAGAACTATATTCAAATGTTAATTTGGGGGGACCAGAATTTCAGGTGTTAGAAATTACAAATAACTGGGTATCAGAGATATATATGTACAGATAAATGGGTATCAGAGACAGATACATTGTCTTCCTAATAATATAAATCTTAGAATTCTGAGACTACTATTATAGTAGCCTCTGAACTGCATAGTTAAAAATGGGGGGAAGGTTAATAGAGCTGCAACTGAACTTTAGGAACCAATCGAATTCAAGCCTTGTATACCCTCAGGATTTCTTTCTCACTTGTCTCTGGCTTTACTCTTTCACTGTTGACTGGCTCTCTGCTTCCCAGGTCACCTGGTCAAAAATAGTATTTCCAACAATTCCAAGTTTCTATGTTAATGCTCCAGATATCAGAGCAACAGAATGAATCAATTATGACTCTAGTTGCAGCCCTACCCATGTCCCAGACCAACAGATTGGGTTATGCTTTGTAACCCTTTTTGGAGACCCTTGGTCCCATCAACTATGGCTCTTTAGCAAACATACCGACTGGGAATGCTCTATACAATGTGTAAATAGAGGAAGGGGGAAAAACCTAGAAAGGAGGGGTTAGGAATTAACTCAGAGGATGTCCACTAAATGTTGGTCTATAAATCTCTGTTGTGAGAGAGAAATTAGAAGTGCTGGAAACTACAGGTAATGAAGACAGTTCAGAGGAAATGATGTGAATGATAACAATATAAAAATTTTATTGATTTATGACTATGACTTTATTTATACTTTGCTTCTGACCAAAAACTAAAGGGAATAAAATATACTTGGTTGGCAGAATTTTATTTTACCAAATAATTTGAGGGTGGGACACATCACTAGTAAGTGAAAGTGAAATAGCTGTGGTTTGTGTAAAACCATTTCACACTTGACTATTCTTAAAATCAGTATTTTTTGTGAGTTATTAATATAACATTTAGGACTGAATTTTCTTAAGAGACTATATTTCACCCAGTAGCTGATATTGAGTAAATGATTTTCTTTATAATTTAAATCCTGCAACTGGTGACTGTCGGATTTAGAAAGCCCTAAGTAAGATGTGTGTTTACTGCAAAGATTAATGTCTAATCTCACCATGTTAGTTCTAAAACTAAATAAAAAGTGTTCTGTCCTGGGTAAACAAAATAACAAAGTGTAATCATATGGCTTTTATTTTTTCTCTTACTGTTATGACATATCACATTAAGGGATTTGTGACTATTGAACTACCCCTAGCATCCTGAGAGTAAACCCCACTTGATCATGGTGTATGATTTTTTAACGTATTGTTGGATTCACTTTGCTAATATTTTGTTGAAGATTTTTATGTCAATATTCATGAAAGATATTGATCTGTAGTATTCGTTTTTTGTAGTTTTGTCCTGTTTTGGTTTTGGTAACAGGGTGATTCTGGCTTCATAGAATGAATTTGGATGTTTTCTTTCCTCTTCTATTTTTTGGAACAGTTTAAAAGAATGAGTATTAACTCGTTTTTAATACTTGGTAGAATTTGCCTGTGATGAAATCTGGTCCTGGACCTTTGTTTGTTGAGAGTTTTTTGATTACTAATTTAATTTCATTGCTAGTAATTTGTAGTTTATCTGTTTATAAGAATTTATCTATTCCTTCTAGGTTTTCCAATCTGTTGACTTATAGGTTTTCATAATATTCTGTTACAATTGTTTGTATTTCTGTGATGTTGGTTGCTATTTCTTCTCTTTCACTGGTAATTTTATTTGGGTTCTGTCTCTCACTGGATGAGTCTGGCTAGAGGTTTATCAGTGTTGTTCATCTTTTGAAAGAATCAGCTCCTTGTTTCCTGAAATGTTTTATTTTTTTAGTTGCCATATCACTTATTTCTGATCTAATCTTTATTATTTTCTTTCTTTTACTGGATTTGGGTTTTGTTCTTTTTTCTAGTTCCTTTGAGTGTAAAGTTGGACTCTTTAATTTGAAATTTTTCTTGCTTCGTGAGGCAAGCCTCTATTGCTATAAACTTTCCTCTTAGAACTCCTTTTGGACCCTTATGTTTTCATTTTCATTTGTTTTCATGTAATTTGGGATTTCTTCTTTGATTCCTTAGTTGACCTGATCATTGTTTAGAGGCATGTTAGTTAACCTCCATGTATTTTTGGGCTTTCCAGATTTTCATTGTGGTTGATTTCTAATTTCATATCATTGTGGTCAGGAAGGATACATGATATGACTGCAATGTTTTTTAATTTGTCAAGACTTGTTTTGAGGCTTAATATGTGATCTGTTCTGGAGAATGTTCCATGTGCACTTAAAAAGACTGTCTATTCTGTTTTAGAAAGGGATGTTCTGAATATATATGTTAAATCCATCTGGTCCAGTGTGTCATTCAGAGCCACAGTTTCCTTGTTAATTTTCTGTTTGGATGGTCTGTCCATTGATGTAAGTGGGATGTTTGAGTCCCTTGGGGTATTACTATCAATTATTTCTTTTATGTTTGTTATTAACTATTTTGTGTATCTGGGGGCTTTCATGGTGGATGCATAAATAATTACAATTGTCATATCCTCTTGTTAAATTGTTCCCTTTATTGTTATACAGTGTCCTTCTTTGTTCCTTGTTACATTCTCTGTTTAAAGTCTATTTTGTCCAATTTAAGTATTGTTACCCTGGCTTTATTTTGGCATTGATTGGCATGATAAATGTTTCTCCATCCCCTCACTTTCAATCTGCAGGTGTCTTTCAGTCTGAATGAGTCTTTCGTAGGCACCATATAGATGGGTCCATTTCTTTCTTTCTTTTCTGCATTCTGTTACCCGATGTCTTTTGATTGGAACATTTAGTCTATTTATATTCAAAGTCATTATTGATAGATATGTATTTATTGCCCTTTATTACTTTTTTTAATTGTTTCTGTAGATTTTTCTCTGATCCTTTCTTCTCTTGCTCTTTTTCATGGTTTGTTGGCTTTCTTTAGTGACATACTAGATTCATCTCTCTTTATTCTTCACACATCTATTACTGGTTTTTGTGGTTACCATTAGGTTTGCATATAACATCTTCTGCATACAGCAGTCTATATTAAGTTGATAATTCCTTAAGTTTAAACCCATTCTTTACTCTTTTCCCTACCCATGTTTTAGGTATATAGTGTCTTATTTTATATCCTTTTATTTTATGAAAATCATTTGATTAATTTTTGCATGCAAATTCATGAAGTGTTCCATATTTTGCTTTCCTTGCTAATGTTGATGCATGACAAAATATGTCTATGATATGCAAAGTGACTTGATCATTTAAGTCTCTTCAAGCCCCGCCCCCATTTCTCCTTAAAAAAGAGCTTCCTCATATCAATATATATATAAGTAGCTTAAAGACAAACATTAGCCATGAAAAGACATGGAAGAACACTAACTACATATTACTAAGTGAAAGAAGCCAACCTAAAAAGACTATATACTGTATGATTCCAAGTATATGACATTCTGGAGAAGGTAAAACTATGGGGATGGTAAAAAAAAAAAAAATCAGTATTGTTAGGATTGTAGAGAAGGACTAAAGAGGCAGAGCATATAGGATTTCTAGGCAGTGAAAAACTACTCTGCATGATGCCATCATGTGGATACATGTCATTATACATTTGTCCAAATCTGTAGAAAGTACAGCATCAAGAGCAAAATATGGACTTTGGATGATTATGATATCTCAGTCTAGGTTCATAGATTGTAACAAATGTAACTCCCACTGTGGTGGGGAGTGGAAGTATGTCGATAATGGGGGACACTTTGAATATGTAGGGGAAGGGAGTGTACACAAAAATATTTCTACCTTCAAATTTTGTTTTAAACCTAAAAATTAACTTAAAATGAATGTTATTAATTAATTTTAAGTAATATAAGACAAATATTAAAGAAGTACCAAAAAGAAGTCAAAACTTCTAAACTATATTGGGATAATATTATGTCTTTCTCAGTGATTTATAGAACAAGCACTCGAAAAAGCAGTAAGGACATGGTTTGATAAGCCAATTCAGTAACATTTGCTTAAAGACCATGTATAAAACACTCAGTGACTGGAGAATGCACATCACTCCTGCACATACGGGACATTTACAAAACTTTAACTTATACCGGCCTGAAATCAAGTCTCAAAAACTTCTTAAGGATTAAAATCATGCGCAGTATGTTCTCTGAATAAAATATAATAAATTATAATTGAACCATAATAAGATAAACAGATATTCTTTACTTTCTTGAAAATTAAGTAACATCTGAAAAATTCATGAATCAAAAATCATAAGTATTAAAAAATAACAATAAAAATCTATGCATTGAGTATGAAGCAGTAGTTAATAAAGTTTTTTAAAGTAAAACAATTCATCAATAAAGAAAAAAATTTGATTAACCCCTATCAAGTCTCATAATGAAAATGAAAGAGAAAGCACAACCAGTATCAAGAATGAAAACGGGGCAGGATGACAAATGATACAAACTAAAACTGTAATGAGCAAATATTGTGAACAGCTGTATGGCAGTACACTTGACAATTTTGAGAAAGTGGACAATTCCTAGGAAAATATAATATCCAGACTGAACTTAACTCTAATATTAAGCCTAACATTGTAGGCAAGCAACCAGGATGGGAAAAAATTTCCAGCTGCGTTAGTACTTTTTAAAATCATGTGCCAAAGAATGTGTCTCACAAAAGAGGTACAAGACCTTATCAGGGAAATTGTAAAACTCTATCAGGAAATGTTAAAGAGAAACTATAAATAAAAACTATGAATTGAAAGCCTAAATGTCAAAGATTTAAATTCTCCCAAAATTTACAGTGGATAGTATGCAATCTATCCCAAGAGGTATTTATGGACATTGACAAGCAGAATCTAAAAATCCTCAAATACCCAAAACACATTAAAAAAGATGACTAAATGGAGAGACCTTGCCAAACATCATAACTTATTATTAATAAGCTCTTATTATAGAGGTGAAGCAAATGAGAGTGACTATATTGTGGTTTGGTATGGCATTGTATGGTATGGATGGGATGAGATGAGATAGGTCGACATTCTAGGATGCGGTAGGGTAGGGGGGAGGGCAGAAAATGACAACTGGCAGAGGCCCCTGCATACATGCTTAGTTGATATCATAAGACAAATTGAATTCTAATCAGTGGAGAATAGGTAGACTTTTCAATAAATCTTAAGCAATTATCTATACTAAAAATGAGTAATGTTCACATTAAAGATCTAAATATATGAAGGAAAATTATAAAACTTACAGAAGACAATGTGGAAGAATATAACATTGGATATGGAATTGTTTCTTTAACAATATGCAGAAGTACTGGTTATCTTGATAAATATATTTACAGTAAAATTAAGAATCTCTATGAAACCAAAATGTCATAATAGTAGTGAAACAACAACCCACAGAGATGGAGAAGTTCTCTGCCACACATAGAATCAATAAAGGTCCCACATCCACAATATATAACTCCTAAAAGTCTTTAAATTGAAATAGCCTAATAGAAAAAATAAACAAGAAGCCTTAACATATTTTTCACAAATGAAAAAATCCAAATAACTTGTGAACATATAGAAAGGTGTATAATCTCATTTTGTAGCAAATAAATACAAATTAAATCTGTAAAGTTAAAAAAAAGGCAACAAAAAACTAAGATTTGGGAAACACATAACCAATAGGGCTTATATTTTTCTGATTGAAGTATAATTTAGTACAACCAATTGGAAAACAATGTTACATGTGGTGGACTTGAAAATACCTATTTCATACAATCCTTAAAATACATTCTTAGATGCTTGTTCTACAGGAACTTGTACAAGGATAGTCAGAGCAGTGTTTTTCTTAATCACCCCAAACTGGAAACAGTCCATGTGTCCAACAGGAATAGCATGGATAAACTCTAATACATCCATACTTTGGACAACAATATGGCACTGAAAAATAATGAACTGCACCTCTACACAGCAACATAGATGAATCTCATAAACACACTGAACCAACACACACGAAAGAATACATAACAGAATTGTAGCAAGCAAAGCTATAGTATAATGGTTGATACGTAAGTAGTAAAAATTTTAAAGGAAATCAAGAAAGTCAAGGTTATAAACTTTAGCATAATGATTATTCCTAAGAGAAGAAATGTTTGAAGAAGACTCATATGTAAGCAGGGTTCTATTATTTTTAATGATCAGAGGTCATGTAGAATGTGTTTATATTTTCATTTATAGAATAATTTTAAATAATTTATATAAAATATAATGTTTATGTATTTATAATTACTTAGAAATCTTGAAATTGTAAACATCTGCTATAAGCTCTATTTTGTGTGTGCATTGTATATATCACAACAAAGTAAAAATGACTAAAAATAGCTTTAAGTGCCCACGTGTCAGACATACACTAAAACTGAAATGATAGAGAGAAAATTAGCATGGTCCTGCACAAGGATGACATGCAAATTCATGAAGTGTTCCATATTTTGCTTTCCTTCCTGATTGTTGATGCATGACAAAATATGTCTGTGATACGCAAAGTGACTTGACCAATTTAAGTCTCTTCCAGCTTCAAACCCCACCCCAATTCCTCCTTAAAAAGGAGCTTCCACATATCAATATTTATATAAGTAGCTTAAAGCCAAAAATTAATCTTGGAGGGAAGACTTGTAATGCTATCTTGAATTTTTTCCTCACTAGAATGCATTAGATCAATAATATCTTTACCTATCTTTTCTTTTTTTTTAAATTATTTTTTAATGTTTATGTTTGAGAAACAGAGAGAGACAGAGCACAAGCAGAGGAGGGGTAGAGAGGGAGGGAGGAGATGCAGGACCTGAAGCAGGCTCCAGGCTCTGAGCTAACAGCACAGAGCCCGATGCGGGGCTTGAACTCACGAACCAGGAGATCATGACCTGAGCTGAAGTCGGACACTCAACCGAGTCACCCAGGTGCCACTAACCTATTTTTCAATTAAAAGTGAAATCAATGAATGGAGGCTCTTATTAATTTAGAAATGAACTTCTGGTAACTAAAATAAAAATCTAAATAAAATATAATGAAAGAAAAAATTTTGCATTAATAAAGTGTACACTTAGAAACTCTTAAATCTTCAGTGCATGAAGATACTTGTTTAAATTATAATGTATAAAAAACAGTAAGTTTGGGACCAGGTTTATTAGTCTCTAATATATTCGTCATTCAAACTGTGAAAGAAAATTATTTTTACATATATTTACTTATTGCTTTTTTATAATGCAAGCAATATTTTAATACAAATTCAGTATTTTATTTGATGTTAGCTCTGTAACAGAAGCATATCTGTATTCTTTGTGACAAGTAGAAAAATCACATGCTGAAAACTAAGTCAGTGAGAAATGCATTATGAATGTATTAATATGTGTGCTATGAATATTTTTATTTTATAGCTATAAAAACAATGATTATAATGTTATAAAAATGCTTGATTGGGTCCATCAAATAGTATATCTATCATTAGTGTATCAATAGACTACTACTTAACGACTTCTTTTGAAGTAAACTAGTAAAGGAAATTAATCATACACTTAGCCTTCAATTAAGATATACACATAAATGAGTAGAATTAGAGATGTCTTTTTACCAGAGTAGAAGCTTTTAGATACAGCAAGAACCTGAAGTCCAACTGTACAAAGAAACAAACAAAAAACAGGTGGAAATAACAATTATATGGCCCTATGACCATGATATTTTGAAGGCTAGCCTACTTATATCATCAGCCTCTCCATTATTCCATTGGGTGGGCCCTAGTTTGGATGACCTACTGTATTAACACTCCCTGAGGGAGTCTAGATTGGATAGGGGAATATTTTCCAACAGTAATTAAATTGAGAGAGTGAAACAGGAGAGAGTTGTGTCAATGGAACCTCCTTCATGGTTATTACTGAGCAATTGCTAAAAATTATTTGAAATAACTTGAAATCAATTAGGATTGTGTACCCTTGTTAGCCTTTGAATTAACTTTTTTTTTTTAAATTAAAGACACGCTAAAATCCTCCTATATAATGAAATAAAATACATTTAAAAAATACCTGTTACAGGTTTAGAATTCTGGTAAGGAGGACTCCCTGGACTCACCCAGAAAATTGTTCTTTCTAGTTTTGTGGTTAACCCTGGAGTCTTTCCAGTGACCCCCCCTCGAACTTTAGTCTTGGCCTGGATTTGGAGACTCCTACAGATGGTCTCACCTCCTGCATAGCTAAGTCTTGGCCCATGGCAACTGAGATAGCACTAAGGCTACATGTAATAGTCTTTAACTTAGGGGGAAAATATAGCAAAATGGCTACAGTAATTAAATCCTTACTATAGGTTAGGCATTATATGTATCCTGTTATTTTATATTATATGTATTATATATAATGTATTATATATATTTTAAGGGGGAAAAAACCAAGGCAGAGAGAAAGTAGATAATTTGCCCAACATTACACAGTTGGTAGGTGAAAAAGCCAACTCATAATATGCAAGATAGATGCTAGCAGATAGATGACTAAGGTGTAGCCTCTCCAATATAGACTGAATTAATTTGTTTTATAATTTTTCATATGTCACAATTCCAGAACCTCTCCTAATGAAAAATTAAGTGGTGTGCCAGATTCAGAAAGCAATCTTAGACAGAGTACTTCTAAAAACATGATCCTGTTAATACTTAATATTACTTAGACATGGTTAAATCTGCCAACGCCATGACAGTGAAGGCTGAGTACTGATTTTATGGCTTGGCACAGCACTGTTACCGATCCTGTCATTGAAAAGCTTTTTTGTTTATCATGGATTTTTGCATTAATTTCTATTTAAAATATTACATTAAAATATTATTCACCTTGATTCCTGAGCTTTTTGTTAGCCTGTTAAATTTTGTGCCTGAAGCATTTCATTTGCCCCCACTTGACTTGCCCAAGTCCCAGCCCTGGTTAATGGCAAACGTGCAGACATATTATACATTAATGTGACTGTACATATGACTATATAACTTTATGTTGGTCTCATGGAAGAAGCTGGAGGACTACTCTTTTTGTAATATTTGGTACTCCACTATAAAGATACTAATGAAGAGATTAAATTCCACTGAACATACAAATGGCAAAACATATCCTTTCTGGTAGAAATATTTATTAGTTGAATACAGAGAGCCTATTAATATTAATAAGCACAACTACATCCACTTTCTGAATGTTTCTGTTTCTCCAGAGGGATTCACTTAAATATAGCAAGTCTATAATATTGAAAATTGCATCTGCAAAATCTATGTATTTTAAAAGATAACTTAGTAACTAACTTTCCCTTGCTTTCATAAAGATCATTCATATACTTTATGTATCACCCAACCCCCCAAACAGACAAATTTTGAGAATTAATTTAAATGTCAGAAACTAGCAAATATTTTTCATTCTAGTACTCTTTTAAAGCCTCCCTGCCATAAAATACAGTGAAATATGTAAAGGAGTGACTAGTGCTGCAGTTAGTCTTTGCCCCTTACATACAGCTTTGGCTCTATTGCCCAAGTTTCTGTTCTTAAAGTTTGGCAACACCAATTCTTTTCTTTATTTATGCAATAATTTTCCTTAGTGATCAATTACATATTTATTTAAATATATCTTAAAAGAATAGGAATGTTGCTTGTCACACACAAATAGCTCTTAGAGTTACTGGTTTCATGCCAATGCCATCAACTTTCCAACAACAGATTGGATTGGTTAAGGAAGAAGCCATAAACAGTCTATCGACAAGTATTTATACAAATATTAATTAATTTAAATTCTGTCAGTGTAACATTTATGCCAAACTCCAATTTTATTTGTGCTTTATTCATGAGGTATGATGCATAGCTTCTTTTAATAAACATGTACAGACCACTTATACGTTATCATTGTAACATATTTTTAGCGTTTCCAGCCTGAGATACATAGAATCAGCCACTTATCAAAGTTACCAAAAATATTTCCACTGCATGTAGCATTTTGCTCATCATGCAACTATGTCCTCCAGCAGCTTTTGGTAAAGAGATGAACTCATCCCTATCCGTGAAACCAAGAATATTTTTTATTACATTACTAAGAAAGGCCATTAAGGGAAAAGAAAATAGTCATGGGAAAGTTGCCATATGTATTTAAAATATAAATAATTAGCTTTTTCTGTGTGTCCCAAATGATAATTGAATCTTAATCTCTGTGTAGGATATTATGATATAGTGAAAATTTAGAAAACATTTATTTGAAGCATATGGGCTTAATGAAGACTTATTTTTTTCATGAAGAAAAGAATAATATTTCCATTAATTTCAAAAGAGACTTCATTTCTTTTGGTGAGCTTTCTAAGCTAAACTGCTTTCCTCGAGGATTGCATACACTATGGACATTTTATATAGTAGCCTTATATGAGGGAATAGTTTTGTTTGTTTTTTAATTTGCCACCTTTCATTGGCAATTTTAATCCCACACTTTTATGACTTTCAGGGCTGAAGTTTCTATTGTAATGATTAAGTTAATTATGTATAGGAATATGTTATCCTCCAAAATGCACTGGCTTATCTACATGCTAAAAATCTAATCCCAACTCTGCATTTCTCAGGTTACTTATAGAACATTATTCAACTATGGAAACTATTTCTTTATTTCACAGATTTTTATTGAGCACCATCCTACTATGTACACCTTAAAGAGCTTATATATAATAAACAAAATAGACACATGAATAGGAAAGGAAAATATAATAAATGCTATCATGGAGTCTTTATAGGAACCTTTGGAGGACATCCCCAAGTTAATTTAAATAAGGAATGCAGTGTTGGCAGATCAAGGACATACCCCAAAGAATATAATTTCTAAACTGAGACCTGAAGACATAAAGCAAAAACGCCATTGGAAAAGTGGGTAATCTGAAGCATAGGTCTATAGGCAAAAGAAACTATCCTGAGTAATTACAATATATTTGAGTGATTGAGGCATGAATCTAACATGTATCTAAAGGTATATGCATAGCTTGTATGCCATGCAAAAAAAATGAATTTAATCCAAGGGCAATGGAGAAACAGAGTTTAACCTATGAAGCAGCAAAATTAGATTTATGTTTTAGCGGGGCCATTTGCAGTATGGAGATAGGTACATGGGAGCAAGACCAAACAAGCAAACAAAAAAAAGACCAGTGAGAGGGCTGTTAGAGTAATTCAGGAGAAATGATGATAGCCTTACATAAAATTGTGTCAGCAGGAATCCAGGAAATTTGACAGATAGAAAAGAATTTATGAGGTAAAATATGCAATTGTAGAGTGAGGGAGAACGCTGGTTCAGTACGACTCTGGTCTCTGACATACGTTGACAACAGTGGTACCATTTTGGGAATTTGGAAAAGGTGGGATGACACCCGAGTTCAGCTTTTTTCCATACTCAGTTTAACTTATCTGTGGGATTTCTAAGTGGCAAAGCTTTGGATGAATGACTGTTTCAAAAGGAAATAATGAAAGTGATTGAGGGACTTGGATGAATATTCTGATACAGGAAGAGTATAGCCTAAGAAAAAAATGGGGCCAGGATCAAACCGGAGAAGAACCCTGAGATCAGAAGGGATGGCAAGGGAAGAGGAGCCCCTGAGGAGACTGGTTAGACAAAAAGTCAGAGGAAAAACGAGGAGGGTGTAATGAAACAAAATCTAAAGGAAGTTAGACTTTAAATTAATGAAGCAACACCCAAAGAAGTAGGAAAGGACAGGAGGTAAAGGGTTTCAGTTTCTGCAGGCGAATGGTGCCTCTTCTACAACAGGAAGGTTTTACTGAGCAGCTAATGACAAGCATCCATTAAGTTACCCGTATCACCATTATTCTTCTTACGCAAGATGCTAAAACCAGAACTTTCTCTGTGAGTTTAAAAGAGTTAATTGCCTTTTCTTCTCCGTGACAGTAGTAATCCTGAAATAGTTTAAGCAAAACGGAATCGATTTCTTCAATATGTGAATTGCCGTATCTTCAAGTACATCCAGCCAACTTCACCAACATGCGTGTGCTGTTTCTTACACTGAGCACATGCCAATCTACCAGTCTATGCCTTAGGGTTAAAGTGGTTAATATGAACTGGACCTTTCCAGTGAAATCTCTCATCTTTACTCAGGGACTGTTGTTTAGAACCTTGGCTGAGCTCTGATATAAAAACCACTGAGGGTTTATGGAGTGTTATTGTAGAGCTGAGGAAAACTTTCCAAAATGAATAATTTAAAAGGTGACTATTAGAAGTATATGTCATTATTTTAAAAAGCAGAAAGACACAGATAAGTTTTTTAATTTTTAGCCAAAAGTACTATTGTAAAAGAAGTAAATAAAAATTTAAAAGTAAAAGTACAATTGTTACACAAAGATTCTCCACATATCAAGGGTAGATAAGGTTCTAGCTATGGGCTCAGTTGATTATCTGTGGTCACTGAGTCTTTACTATTTTCTATCACTGCACTTATGAGTCCAACAGCTGGTCCGGTTAGCCAAGAAAGGCAGATAAAAGGCTGGGACTCTGCTGGAGAAAAGACTTAATGCTGTACAGTAACTGGAAGTGGCAATGCCAAAGGTCCCCTTTGTTTGAGTCTCTCTTATAGTTTCTATATACTTATATGACCAGAATGGCGTCTCCTCATGGATTCAACAGTCAGCCCTCACATGGCAGGTGATTGCTCCTCCAAATAAGGAGGGGTTGACTTAAGCTCAGGATGCAAGAAATGGGGCCCTTTAGAGACATAAAGTGGGATGAGAAGCAGCAGCAAGTTAACTTTACTAAGCAGCATAGTTTAGAGAAATAAACACCTTGATTTTTACCTTTCCTGAGAACTGGCTACCATATCTTTCTGAATTGAAAATGAGAGTCATTTCACTAATTTCATCAGCGACTCTTAAGGAAGAAAAAGACATGGTAGGTACTTCATCCTCAACATACAGAATGACAGATGAATGTATGAATGTGTGTGGGCCACATACACCAAGCATCTGTAGCCTTGCATCATGCTTCCTTTGTTTGCCAAACAACTTGCAAATATAAGGCGACTTTCTGTGTACAAAGATCTACAGTGAAAGAATTAATAAATAACATTTTAAATTTAAATGGTAGGATTCTTGTTAGTTAGATTACCATGAGTTAATTTTTAAGAGGTGCCTTCCTCTGGTGTACAGTCAATCAAACTACAAAGCTATCAATCCCATAATATGATAATGGCTCAAAAAAAGATCAAGTTCATGGAGGAAGGCTCTAAAACAGCGGCTGTTTGGTATAATTTGGAAATGCATTGGCATTGACGTACTAGTAACATCTACAGATTAAAAAACAAACAAACACAGATGTATAAATTTTATATTTGACTCTAAGGGTTGTATTTATAATTTTCTTTTTTTCTTTTCCTTTACTCTTTCCTATTTGTTTCCTTGCATTCTTACCTTGTTAATTTCTCCTCTTGCATATTCCCAGATCCATTTACATTGTCATGCTTCTCACCTCCTTTTTTGAAATAACTACTATGGCACAAGCACAGGTTCTCTAAACCCTCCTAGCTTAAATGATTGAATTAGCTTGCACAAATCAAGCTTAGTTTTATACAAAATTAAAATTCTGTTTCAAATGCCCTCAATACAATTTATGGATTCTATATACGTGTAAAGTTAGTATAAGAACAATTGGACTTTAACATAAGCCTGAAAAGACATCATAGTGGACAGATATTCTTTTCATACTTGAATTCACCTTCTACAAATATAATTGTTTGGATTTTTAATGTAAAATCTAAAAGACAAATTCTATAAAATGTTGGCTACAATGAAACAGTTTCTTTATTTTTTTAAGGTAGATGGGTTTGAAACTCAAGCAGGAAAATTACTTAAGTGACTGACATTTCTCTTACAGATGACTTAGCTCCAGCTCCCATGAATTAGTCTTTTTTATTTTTTCTTTTCTTTTGATAAAATTGTTTGCCTAGGCTGAACTACTTACCAAAATTTGATCTCTTTAAATAACAAATAAAATTTCCATATTTTTCCCCAGGTAAAGAAGAACCTACCTACAAGGATGCCGCTGCAAATGAAAAACTAGAAAGGAGTAAAGAATACACATACCAATGGCTTCACACACAGGTTGGGGTTCATGAAACAACTAGTTCCAGAAATATGAAATGGTGAGGTCATTTCCTTTAAATTAGATTTTTGTATTGTAAACACATCTTGAAAAGTGAAACCTAGGTTAATTGTGCTAAAACAAACATGACTTTATAGCCAAAGGCCAATACATCACATTGCCAGGTTATAAAAGACCTCTTACATAGAATAGATTTAATCACTTTTATATTTTTTACCCTAAAATGCTTGAGAACTCTGTTTCTGTAATGCTTAAACAAGAGATGAACTACACAAATGCTTTTATTTTATAAAATAAAATGCATGGTATCCAGTAACTGTTTAAAGATCATATGTATTGGAGGTTATATTTTATTTTATGTCATTTTTATCATTTATGTTTGGCAGTTAAAATTATAATTCAACACTGATGCTGCTGATTTACCAGTTATGTAACTAATTTTCAGTGATGTCTCCATGCTTCAGTTTCCGCTCTTTTATAGTAGATGATAATATCTATCTCATAGAATAGAGGTGAGCCTACAATGTTGAGATTGTCAATATAGATTCTCAATAAATATACCCTTTAGCAACAAACAAGATACTTTGAGTCTAATAGTTAATTAATTAATTTTTGTTACTTTAATGTACATATTAGTTTGCTAGGACCACCATATTGAAATACCATAAATTGGGTGGCTTAAACAGCAGGGATTTACTTTCTCACAGTTCTGGAGGCTACAAGTTCAAGATTAAGGAGTCAGCAATTTGGTTTCTTTGGAGGCCTGTCTTCATGGTTTGCAGATGGCCACCTTCTCATTGTGCCCTCACTTCATCAGCCTTCATTCTCTGTTGTCTGTGTTTTAATCTCCTGTTCTTATAAGGACACTGGTCATTTTGGATTGGAGCCTACCAATATGACCTCATTTTACTGTAATTAGCTCTTTTAAGGCTCTATCTCCAAATATATCACATTATGAAATATTGAGGGTTAAGGGCTTCAACATATGAATTCTGATGAAACAAAATTCAGCCCATAGCAATGTAGTATAAAACATATATATGCAGAACCACCTTACCAAAGTTGTAGGAAAATAATAAAAGTCCAGAGATAATATTTTGGATAAAATTTTTCAAGACTTTGGTTTTAGCTACATGTACCCAGAAAAAGAATTTTTAAAGTGTTATTATAAATATTTAGATTCAATGTTGAATCTAAATGTAAATGACACTTTGGAAATGTCTCCAGGCATTATAGGTAGTAACTATTTTTTAAATGACTAATAGAAAAAAACAAACAAAGTCCTACAATTTTGAAGGTTAACCCTTAATTCAGAAGCAAGTTAAAATATGTAAAAAATGAAATCTCTTTTTATAATATATATAAATTGAAACTTTCATATGTGGCTCAGTTCTATTCATGTAATTTCTTTTAAAATATGGGAAAAGGAGTGAAGAATGAAAGTGAAATTAAAACAACATTTTATAATCTGGATTATTTTGTCCTATTTCACTGTAAGCAAAGAAAGTAAGAATAAAGCAATCAAAATCTAAGAACTTTTTTATTTTATAAAGTATTATAATTAATTCAAACACAATTTATTTTATGTTGGTAGTAATCAATTTAGAGCAATTCATAAGATGACATCCTTTGAACTATAAACAAATATAGTATAACTTACAGTTTATCATTGATCTTAACCAGATATAAGAGGGTCTTGTTTATACATTTTTAAAGTGTTAGGGTAGATAGTATGAAAAATATAAGCACAATGTTTCAGGATGTATTTTAGATATATTTAAACATTTAACCTTTCCCCCTAAATAAGTTATATTTAAACCCATGATACAAAAGTCAGTCCTTCATAGATTTTCTCTTTTGAAAATATGTAAAGCAATAAGTAGATATTTTAAGAAAAATTGTTTTCAAGAACAGAAATTCTTGAAAAGCCAAATGTCAGTATTCCAATTTTTAACAGAAACTGATTGTGAGCATTAGTATAATGCTTTAAACACATTACAAATATTTTAAAAATATTTCTCATAAGACAAATAAGATATTTAAGTAAAAGTAAATAAAATATTTATATGTTCTATAATTTACTATTATTGTTACTTTCAAACTTTTTATCTTTATATGTATTTATGTTTGGCAAAGAAGAGTGGCATTAAAGTGGTATTTAGAAATTTAAATTTCAGTCAAATTGAATTTACAAATAACTATGGAAAGATGTAAATTTGTATGTATATTTGCATATATCCCAATTTAATAAAACTATTATCTCCATTTTATAAATTACTGATTTGTCCCAAAATTTTCACTGGGCATTTCTTTAATACTTTTCCTCTACATTTATATAATAATATGATTTTTGTTTTTGTCACTATGCAGCAAACACTTCTTGCCTGAGTTAGATCCAGATGTACTTAATGGTGGAAGAGTTCAGCTTGTGGTAAGAAATGTGTTTAAAGTTACAGAAAAATGTTGTAGACACTGATCCTCAGTAAATGGCACTTTAAAATATGTCCATAATTAGTGTAAATTATGAAAATATCACAGCTTTATCTATTTGGGGTGATCTCAAAATACTACCTACTAAAATATTAACCTGTAATAATAACATGTTTTCTTGACTTGTAATAGAACTCTAAAATCTGATAATACTTAAAATCTCGATTATATATGACAAATTTTTAAATATTGGCATACTACCATATTTAAAATAACATTACTATGAACAGGAATTATATAATGAACTTATTTACTTTAATGTTTTAAAAGAATAGGATACTGAGGGAAACATAAAAGTATCCTCACAAGTTAGAAATCAAACCAGATAAAAATGAACATGTAATCGTGAACTCAGGCACTCTAATGAAATACAAATCATTGGAACTTTAGGAACAACCAAGTTCTAAACATGGAGACCAGAGAATAAGACTCTAGACAGTATACCTGTATGTACATTGCCAAAGTCAATTGTACTATATGCTATCAGAAAGAAAACTATGTTAACAGGAGAATGGCCAATATGGAGTCTAGAGAGATGGAGTACCCAAAACAAGAAATTTTCATTATGTGTTCAAAAATTTCCAGAAAAGAGGGTACCCTAACCAATGACAAGAATGTGCAGTCTATTTGGCAGGTGATAATAGGTGCATCAGATGACCCTAACTTTATGACACCTTTCATTTATATCAACCTATTAATACTCATTGCTCATGTTCTACAATTAGAAAAAATTAAATATAATTTAGCTTTCCAAGTAGAATTTAGCATAAAAAGTTAATGCACTTTCTAGTGGAACCTAGTATGATGGTCAAGATGGTCAGTTATATTCATCAGTCTCATGAACAATTCATTCAAATTTTCAAGTTTTTCTGAAAAAGGAGCAAAATTAGGGGAATAGCTAAAATTTATATGTTTATGAAAATATTTGTAGAATCTATGCACACATTTAAAATAATCATCAAGCAAATATTTTCTTGCATTTTAATAGCGACTCTTTTGGAGACTGGCATGTAGATTGCCCTAGGAAAATTGATACTTCAAGCTTTGAACACTGTGCATATTACTAACATCTGCATATAGATTATTGAGTTGCCACTTTGGAGCAAGAATGGGGAATATAATAGTCCCAAGGAATGTCATGATAAAGAATGTGATTTTATATTTAATCATTATACTTCTATAAATGAATGAAAAACAGCCTGGGTAAATCACTAATCAAAATGGTTCTATGAGAGTAATGCTCTGACATTAATCTCTCTCCTCCTGTATCCCACTGCATTGCAGTATATTCAAATATGTCACAAATACATAGCAATGCTAAATGCTTTTATGATACTGAAGAGGTACAGGTGAGCACAAAACAAGGTAAATGGTAGGAGATAAGAAACACAGCTTTTTATTTAACAGGGTTTTGTTTTTGGGGTTTTTTTTTTTTTTTTTTTTTTTGTAAATGGAAATAGGAGAAGAGTTAACTAAGGACTTATGTCAAAAGGATACTGGACTAATTGAAGGCCCAGAGCAGAAAGACTCTTGCAGAACCTTGGGAACATGCTGGGGAATGTGCAGATGAGTGCATAACGGAGAGCAGGCCATAACTAAGAGGAAAATTAAAAACCAAATCTGCAATTGCTACCACTATGAGATCCTCAAGACATAAGGAAAACATCCATAATAAAAGGACAGAAAATCATGCAACAAAGTGATCAAATTTTAATTAGAACATATGTGGATATGCAAATAAGCCTACTACAAATTCTGAATATATAAAATATTACTGTTGAAATAAACCCTGGACTGGACACAATAAAAGAGAGAGACTTCATGAATTAAGATTATCTACAAAGGAATAGTTATTAGATTGACAACTGACATTATAGCAGAAATAATGCATACCAAAAGACAGTGAATTACTTCTTAATAATAGAGATCAATATAAGTATTATCCAGAATACTCTTCACAAATTTTCAAGAGCAATAATAAGACATAATCAAATACTCAAATTCTGGGTTTTGAGAAAGCTAATAAAAAACATCTCTGTCTTCCAAACAAGATCAGAGCATTTTATATGGCAGAGAAGAATGAGAAAAATGAAAATAAGATATCATTTTACTTATTTCCAAATATATATCAAATTTAGACAGTTATACTGCTGATTGAATTTATACCCCTGAACCCCAGAAATTTTCTGTAGAGGATGGTCTTATTTCAGGTTCCCCAGGAAACATATTTGAGTGTAAGATATTTGTTTTGGAAGGCTTTCAGAAACAACTCCCTTGAGTGGTGAAAGAAACAGGTTTGAGCAGAGGGAAAAGATAAAATGCAATAGAGCTGCAGCAGAAGAAGGGAGCTCTGGTGATAAGAAGGCCCTTTTAAATCCTCTTAGCATGAGGTCAGAGGATCAGGCTTTTTTGCTACTTCATCTCCTCAGGAGAAGGTGTGGCTTAGGCAAGGCAACCATCTTTAGCTAAGGACAATTTCCAGAGAGGTATTCAGCTAAGAGCCAATAGGCTTCAACTTTCTCAGCAACCAGAAAAATTTGATTCAGTTGTTAGAAGTGAGATATGATAATATCCACTATACTTAGGAAGTTTATCATTCATAGATGCAATAACTTAGCATCTAAATTGTGTCAACTGTCTCCAAATAAATCTGTAAATTTATAAATCTATATATTTATAAGTCTATATATTTACAAATCTATAAAGCTACGTTTTTAGGAACCTGAAGAATCTCATTCTAAATTTTTTTCTAATGTTTATTTACTTTTCAGACAGAGAGAGAGAAAGAGTGTGAATGGGGGAGGGGCAGAAAGAGAGGGAGACATAGAATCTGAAGCAGGCTTCAGGCTCTGAGCTATCAGCACAGAGCCCAATGCAGGGCTCAAACTTATTAATCGGGACATCATGATCTGAGCCAAAGTTGGGCACTAAACTGACTGAGCCACCCAGGCACCCCTAAAGAATCTTATTCTAAAATGTGTGTTGATTAATAATAACCCAATATTATGTAAATAAACTTTGAAAAAAAAGCTAATTTGTATCACAAGATATAAAGACAGTATAAAACTAAACTTTATGGTTCAAATAGAGCAATGGATATAAATAGTTCAGAAGTAGACCTGTGACTATATAGGAAAAGGTGGGAAAGTTCAAAAGGTTTGGTAAACAATTCAGTAAACTAGCATTAACAAATAGCGCTGAATATAGACCATATAGTCAAATGGAATTTAGATGTGAAGTCTCACATGTAAAAAGTGAAGTTAAAAATTGATCAAATAAAATAATTAAGAATATATTTGCAACTTAGCAGTAAATAGATTCTTTTAAAAGATACAAATAATTCAAATTATATGGCAAAAAAAATTGATTGACTTGACTGTGTTAAATTAAATATCACTTCCTATGAAAGATTTATAGAAAAAGTTAACAAATTACAGATATGGACAAATTATTTTCAGTGCCTAAAAGTAATAACAGCTTAATATCTAAATAGAAAAAGTAAGCTTCTTCAAATAAACAATATAAAGTCAATTAACCTAATGAAAAAATATATAAATACAATAGAAAATGTATATAGAGACAGTTTACAGAGTTTATGCCTAAATGCACAAATGTGTATAAAGAGATGCTCAGTTACATGACAAGAGGGATAAAAATTAAAACTAAGATGTTGCATGACTATCCTCATTGGAATGGCAAAAATTAGAAAATTGGGTAATGCAAGGTGCTATTAACAATGTGGAAACACTGATGTACAGCTGGTGAAAATAAAAGCTGGTACCACTTTTCTGGAAAGAAATCTGTCAGAATTTATTAGAATAGCTCTTTGTATGCTCTGTCATAGATTAGCAACAAACTTTAGAAACCTTTACTTAAAAATATTCTGTTTACTGGGCTGCCTGGGGGGCTCAGTCAGTTAAGCGTCCAACTCTGGATTTTGGCTCAGGTCATGATCTCACGGTTTGTGAATCTGAGCCCCATGTTGGGCTCTAAGCTCACAGCACAGAGCCTGTTTGGGATTCTCACTCTCCCTCCCTCTCTACCCCAACGCCCACTTGTGTTCTCTCTCACTCTTAAAATAAATAAACATTTAAAATTTTTAAAAAATATTCTATTTACCACAATGTCAAAACATAAAATATTAAAGAATAAATGTTAACATTAAGATGTGCAAAAATCTTATAATGATAACCATCAAGTGTTGCTCTGAAAAATTCAAAAAACATACTGCTCTCATGCATAGAAAGATGCAAATTGTAAGATGTCAATTCTCAACGATCTATAAATTCAATGGACTCTTAGAAAACTGTTTAGTAGAAATGGACAAATCATAAAATGTGGAAATGCAAAAGACCTAGAATAGTCAATAGAATCTTGAAAAATAAAACTCACAGTACCTGATCTCAAGACTTCTATAAAGTTCCAGTAATCAAGACTATCTGTTATCTGAATAAAGAAGAAAAATCAATTAATAGAAAATAATAGTCCAGAAAATACCACACTTATAAGGTTAGTTGATTTTCCTTACGGGTACTTAAGGAATTTTTATCTCAACAAATAGTGCTGGACACCTGTATATCTACAGGGAAAAAAATTGAATGTTGATTCCTACTTCACACCTTAAAAACCATTTTGAGGCAAATTATGGGCCTAGATGTAAATGTTAAAATTATAAAACTTCTTGGGGTGCCTGGGTGGCTCAGTTGGTTAAGCATCTGACTTCCAAATGGTTCCTTCATACCTCTTTCCAGTAATTTATCCTCAAAAGCAACAACTGTTCTGATTTCTTTCACCATGGACAGGTTAGTTTTCTCTGCTCTTGAACTTAACATAAATACAATCATACAGTGTATACTCTTTTGTGTCTGGCTTGTTTCACTCACTATATTGTTTTGGTATCCACTTATGTTGCTGTATGTATCGGGAGATGAAAATATCATGCTGTTTTCTTTGATAAGTTTTATAATTTAAATGTTTTTTAAATGTTTGTTTATTTTTAAGAGAGAGTGCAAACAGGGGAGAAGCAGAGAGAGACACACACACAGAATCCGAAGCAGGCTCCAGGTTCTGGGTTATCAGCATGGAGCCTTACGCGGGGCTCATACACGTGAACTGTGAGATCATGCCCTGAGCTGAAGTCAGATACTTAACCAACTTCTTCATTCACATAAACATATAGTCTTGATTAGATGATGCCAGAGAGGGCAATTTAATGTACTTAGTCTACCAATTCACATGCTAATGTCATCCCCGAAGCACCCTCACAGACACATTCAGAAATAATGTTTAACCAAATGTCAAGGTACCCTGTGGCCCAGTCAAGTTGTTACAAAAATTCACTATCACAGTCGTCATCTGTAAACAATAATTAAATTGAACAGTGTAATTAGAAAATGAACAAAGAGCTTGAATAGATACTTCATCTAAGAGGCTTTTCAGAGAAAAATAAGCACATAAAAAGATGTTAAACATTGTTAATCACTAGGAAAATTATTAAAGTCACTATATAATATTACTATTAATATTAATATCTTAATAAGGTCTGTGGTTTAGTAATGGTATGGCACCAATGCAAATTTCCTGGTTTTATGAATCCCACTTATATGATTGGGCAAACTGGCTGGAAGTTATTCAGGAAACTCCCAATACTAATTTTTACAACTTCTACAGGAATTTTAAGTTACTTCAAAATAAAAATTTTGAAAATGTTTGAACTTTATGTTCCAGTACTGTGCATTTCATTGCCTGTAAATTATAGCTCTATAAGACATTTAAAGTGTCTTCCATGTCCACGTATGTTATATAATGAGTTGTTGATTTAAATGAGAAAAGGAGTTTGTACAATGATAATAACATATTATAAATGGAGGGGTAAAATGGATGAACTCAATTTATATCAATTTATATAATACATAGTGAAAAATAAGCAAGTTGCAGAAAAGAGATACCACTTACATTAATTTTGAAAATAATATTCTAAAAATTTTTGAATACTGTTATAAGAGAGTTTCTAAGTGAATTTTGCTTTACACATTTTATTTCTCTTGGGGCACCTGGGTGGCACACAGTCAATTAAGTGTCTGAGGATATCAGCTCTAGTCATGGCAGTTTGCAGGTTCGAGTCCCACATTGGGTTCTGTGCTGACCGTGTGGAACCTGCTTGGAATTCTGTCCCCTCCTCTCTCTGCCCCGCCCCCATTTGCTCTCTATCTTTCTCTCAATATAAAAATAAATTTAAAAAAATAAATTTTATTTATATTTTTATTTAATTTTTAAAATTTATTTATTTACTTATTCAGAGAAATAGACAGAGAGGGCATGCAGGGGGAGGAGCAGAGAGAGAGAGAAGAGCCAGAATCCCAAGCAGGCTCTGTGCTGATAGCCTGGGGCTCCATCTCGTGAACCCTGAGATCATGACCTGAGCCAAAATCAAGAGCCAGACATTTAACTGAGCCACCCAAGTGCACTTATTTATCTTCTTAAAAATCTTGGGGTGCCTGGGTGGCTCAGTTGGTTGAGCCTCCCTACTCTTGGTTTCAATTCAGGTCACGGTCTCAGGGTTTCATGGGTTCTAGCTCTGTGTCAAGCTCTGCACTGACAGCTCAGAGTTTGCCTGGAATTCTTTCTCCTTCTTTCTCTTTTCCTCCGTGGCTTGTGCTGTCTCTCTCTCTCCCAAAATAAATAAATAAACTTTAAAAATCTAGATAATAAGGAAATAAATATTTTATGTGCGCTGTTTAGTATGTCTTAACTTCTAAAATTTTAAAACTAAATACTTAATAAAATATTGTCTATGAAAAAAAGGAGAAAGAGGAATTTCCTGTTCTTTATTAGATGTGAGAGATTCTCTGTTTGTGATTAATTTGCATGGGTTGGAGGTGAATCAAGATCCAGATCCTTAGAAGTCATGTTCAAAAGGGGCATCTAGGTTGCTTAGCCCATTAAGCATTGGACTTTGGTTCAGGTAATGATCTCACCGTTCTTGAGTTTGAACCCCATGTCAGGCTCTGTGCTGACACCTTGGAGCCTGAAGCCTGTTTCAGATTCTGTGTCTTCCTCTCTCTCTGCCTCTTACCCACTCTCTCTCTCTCAAAAATAAATAAATATCATTAAAAAAAAATTTTAAAGTCATGTTCAAGAATTCATGCTCCTCATTTTATTGTGAAAGTATGGGGAAAAAATTTACAACCCTTGCAGAAAACAAAGATGTATGAGCATTTTGCAAATTACTACTTAAAAAATATTTGCTATTGAATTGCACATAAGAATATTCTTATCTAGCATTGACTCAAAACTGTTTATTATGGTGTAACCATACAAAATGTCTAATATTACAGTGTTTTAGAATTCGCATACATTTTTTGTAGAGTAAGAAAAACACAGGCAGTCATATTCAGTTCTTAAGTATATCCATTTTGCATGATATAGAAGAAAACAAATAGAGAAATAATGAAGAAAATCCATTTTAACAGTTAAAGGAAGAATAATGTTTTGTTTAAAAACGAATGTTTTCTGGGACACCTGGGTGGCTTAGTCCGTTAAGCGTCTGGCTTCAGCTCAGGTCATGATCTCATGGGTTCCAACCCCGCATCGGGCTCTGTGCTGACAGCTCAGAGCCTGGAGCCTATTTCAAATTCTGTGTCTCCCTCTCTCTCTGACCCTCCCCTGCTCACACTGTCTCTCTCTGTCTCTCAAAAATAAATAAGAAACATTAAAAAAATTTAAAATATAAAATAAAAAATAAAAACGAATGTTTTCAGAAACAGACTCTGAATGTTAATGCATATCTGGCTGTGTTAGATGCATTACTGGGCCTTTCACTAACCCCTTCATAAAACATCTGGATTTGTATTTTAAGCTGCCAGGTGGCACTATTGTGAAATAGTGTATTCCTATTAAATTTCACTTCTTAATTTGATTCCTTGTTATAATCTGGCCCAATTAGTAACTGACATTAATTATTTTCTTCTTCAGAAGAAACAATCTTTTGGGTGTTAATGGCTAGATGGGAATGAGATTTTTGGAAGGCACGTGTTCACGAATATTTTCTTGACATGTAGGTATCATAGTATATGGAGGAGGGTGAGATTTCTAGCTTCTGAATAGGTGTAATGAAATTATGTCATCAAATTAAAGCAAATAAAACCTGATTTAAAAATCTTAAGTCTTGTAGTTAAAGCCTCCTGAGCTAACAGGAGGGTCCCTGTGTGGTTAACATGTTTTTCCTTTTTTTGTAACTGATCTCATCAAACTGTAGAATTGCTTTGGCATTTCCTCCTTATTCTTGACTGGTTATTTTTTTAATAAATTTTTATTTGTTTATTTTTGAGGGAGTGAGAGGGAGAGAGAGAGGGATGGAAGAAGAGAAAGAGAGAGAGAGAAAGAATAAATGAGGGAGAGGCAGAGAGAAAGGGGGACAGAAAATCCAGGCAGCAGAGACCCTGATATGGGGCTCAAACCCACAAATGGTGAGATCATACCTGAGCCTAAGCCTGCCACTTAACCAGCTGAGCCACCCAGGCACCCCATAACTGGTTTTTCTAAGGCTTAGTACTGATGGTGTTATACCACTGGAAATATTAGATACATACTTTTGTGCACTATTTGAAATAAATTCAGAAAGAACGTGTAGTATTTTTTATACCAATCACAAGTATAAATTAGAAGCCACTTGTTATGTATTTCACTTTTAAACAGTTTTCCACTGACGTCTTTTGACAATATAATTGTATCACATAGCCAGGTACATCAAAAAGTGACTGACAGAGAATGGTTGTCTTTTCTGAGTTCAACAATAGCAAACTTGCTTACTTAACAACGCGAAGTTTGTGCACATGACAGTGGGAAGAAGTTGGGAAGAGGCATGTAAAGGAGAAATGCAAAAATCTGAATTTGAAAAAGAATGATCTTTAGATTTTATTTTCATGAGATTTTGTAGCCCCTCATATGGGGATAGCTTTTTAAGCACAGTGATGGTTTTATGACTTTATTTTGCTCTTTTTAAATTTGTCTCACATCAAACATTAAGGACAATGCTCTCTCACAGGATTTCAGGCATCTGTGGTTTGGGTTAAATCCTAGTTATTTTGAGTCTGCTTTGCTTCCATCATGGCATTTTCCCTTACTTCAGGGCTGAATCCTGATAAATCTGTACTTAATAACATTAGACATTATGTAAAATAATATTCTATAGGCAAGAAGTGATTCTTTCAACTGTTAGGTTCAGTCCAAGATAGTAATAAAAGTCCAGTTGGTAATTATAGATAAAATAAAATATTTAATCCTATGTCCTTACGCTAATATATCTTGAAATTTCTATATATTTACCATTACCCTTAAGTTAGACTTTCTGGATAATATTTTTATATTAATAATGCTTTAATGAGAAGGTAGAGATTTTTTATGACTTTGTAGTATACAACTAAGGGATGAAAGGCATTTTGAGGAATATGTGGAGAAGACTAAGACTTAAAACTGGTAAGATGTAAATATTGCAGAAAATAATCCAATATGACATTTCTAACATTCAATTAAGAATTAAATAATATACTTGGTAAATAAGTGATGTTAAGCTGTTTCAAGTTTCACCAGTTGCCTTTAAGATTGATTTTCATCAAAATTACTGTACTAAAATGTTTTCTTTTGTTGTACAGACTCAAATAGCAAACCTCAATTTTAAAATCGGCTCTTATTTGCAAAAAATGCTTTGACATAGTGCATTTGTTCTGCCTGGGCAGCAGTAAAGGATTGTGGTATCATTTTGAAGAAGGTTGTTTGACAGAGCCTGTTTGTTTATTTGGGGTAATGTGAGCTGCATTCAGAAAATGCCATATTTTGTTTCATGATTGTATACATTCTCTCCCATTGCTCCCAGGCAAGACTTGTAAGCAGAGAAGACACGGATTTAGACCTTTTTTCCATGACCAGTGGAAGTGCTTTGTCTGTGAAGAGAGAAAAAAAAAGTCAGGCACACAGACACTCAGCGGGATCTTCAAGTAAGTTGTGGTTTCCTTCAGAATTAATTTAGAAATCACAAATGAATTGATGAACATAATGCCAACAAGCCTTCCTTTATAGATAAGGGGTAGGCGGCCAGCAACCAGAACTGCCTGAAAGTGTGATTGGAAGTTTTTTTCTTTCTTTACATGTCTTCTTTTGATATAAGCCAAATTAAATCATTTCTAAAATTAACAGCATCAATTTTTATTTTAATTACAATTCTGTGACTCCATGTTCTACTTTCCTTACCTTCCCTGAATATGTTGAATTTTTGATCATTTAGTTCTAAAAGGACTTTTAGGCTCCTTGCAAAAAGTTGGATTAATATACCAAAGTAGTGTATTTTGGCCTCTTGTCACTGACTTAATAGATGTTGTAGTTCACCTTAACTTTTAAAGAAAACTTTTTAATATAACAGATTTTTAGATAATAGTATTATTATCAAACCCGTCAAAACCATGCTTTAAGACACTATTTCTGTTGACTAGATGACAGTTTATATTTATTCATAATTTTTTACACTTGTAAACTTGACCCACCCATCTATGACCTTCGATATCATGTCAACAAGAATTGCATTGCAGTTATTAACTGAAAAAATAAACATTTAAAAGTATCTATATCTTATAGTAATAAAGTTTAAATTTTTCAAACTCCTTATATACCCTAGAGATTTTGGAATATCTTCTAAAATGTTTTAGTATATTAGTATAAATGATGTTTTATTTAGGTATCATATTTTGTTAATTTCCCCAAAGTATAATAAACCTCAGAAGTCCACACATTAACTCATATTTTATTATAAGCCTTATGTTTTTCTTGAAAAGGTTTTATTGATTGAGTGTGAAAAACCCAATAATCCAGATAGTGCTCTATAGACAAACAAAAACTTTACAGTGGTTTTCTTTCACGTTGTATCCAGGTATGTGGCATTATTACAATCCAGTCATTTAAATTCATTAACATATGCAAGTTCATTTTGATAAATTTTAAATTGGTTTTGCAATCATGATTTTAATATCTTTAATTTAAAGCTATTTCCCAGGCTTCAAAGTTCCTAGAATGCCTGAATTTTCCTTACTTGATTATAGAATCTGGTCACAAAAGTTCTAGTCCTTACAGCTAAGAAAGAAATATTTTAAGTTTATTCACTAAATAAAACTAATTATTGATCTAATATAAAATTTTTGCATTATTAACATAATTTGTTAATTACATCAAATTTCAAAATATATATTACATTTCAGAAATAATCAACCTGTGTCACAATAATAAAATAATGCTATCTTGATTTTAAGTATTGTATATTATGAACTTATTAAATATCACTTTGGAGCAGTAGTACAAAACCAAAAATATTACCAAAAAAATGATTTCATAATATCAAAGTTTCTATTCATCATGTATCATCTTACTGTTAAAACATGAACAGCTCAATAAATCAGCAACTATCCTAAAATGCTCTAGCTTTACCTTTCACTATGTGACATCAAATCATAGATTCTAGAAAATACAAGATCGTTATATAGAGTTAACTTCTTTTTTTAATAGTGTTATTTTCTCTTAAAATTTTAATTCCAGTATAGTTACCATACAGTGTTATATTAATTTCAGATGTACAATATAGTGATTCAACAATACATTCTCTAAGGAAGTGTAATATGGCTATCCTCGCTGATTTGAATTAGTTGTCAGTAAATGACATTATGGTGAATGCTACTAATCACTAAATCTGTTCACCCAGTGACAACTCAAGACAAACACATTTAGAAAAATAGAGTTTTTATTAAATAAAAGAATGATTATGAATAAAATACCACTTACTGAGTTTTTGTAGTTACTAGCTTCCTACAGCATCTGTATAATATAATGGTGAAGTGTGGGCTCTGCCATCAGTCTGCCTGGTGTTGTATCATGACAACTTGCCGATCCTTAAAATGAGAATGACCAGAGAAGTACTATATCTTCCTTCAAGAGTTATTGTTAGGATAAAATGTAGGGCATTTAAGACAATACCTGGCACAAAACAAGGGATTAATAAATAGTTTTTATAATTGCCACCTAAACATAGCCATAAAAGAAGAGTCAACTGAAGTAAGATATTAACGTCACTAGTATCTAGGCACGTGGGATAACAAGCTCAGCTTATAAGACACCTACTCTTAATAGTTACTTAACTAAAAACTTGGGGTGGCCTATTATCCATAGAAATCTTTTAACCATCAAAACCGTTGGGTCCTAGGCCTCCATGGCCCTGAGCCAACCACATACAGTTTTGGGATTTTGAAAGCTTTTTTTCCTCTCTCTCTCAAAAAACTTATCACCTTATTAAAACTAAAGCATTTCTTTTAGCTTTGCAAGCCAAAGCTAGGGAGTAGTTTATGGGCTGCAGCTAGAAAACTCTTTCATCCTTTGAACTAGATATTTCTCTTTCAATATTGGTACAATATTTGTAACATGTATTCTGTAGCATCAGATAAACTCAGGTTTAAAATAGAATGAGTTAACTATCTGTAAAATGGGAACAACAATGTATCTCATAGAGTTTGGTGAGGACGAAATGAGTAACAATAAAGGTAAAGCATGTGATACATTTCCTAACATATAGTAACTACTTGTTGTTTTTACTGTTTTTGTTTTATGTTGCTATTGCATAATTTTAAACAACTTCAAAGTGGAATTGTCTTCCTTTCCTGAAGATACTAAAACCAGCTTCGTGACAGTCATCTCAAACAATGCTGTCAGAGAATTTCCTAAGCTTCCTCTCCCTTTTCTTTTAGGTCTGACTACTTTCTTAAAAGAGGTCAAGGCAATCTTCTGCTATTTGGCCTTCAAGTCTACCCTGTGGTTTTAAAAAAAAGATGTAAGAGGTCACATTCTTATTTTTTTAATGCCATTTACAAATAGAGTATGCAAATTTCTTCATTTAGGCAATATTTAGACAAAATATTTGATTTTCTCAAAAGATCTTGGTCAATTAAATTTCCATTTAATTGTTGATAAAGTATTGCAATAATAATTTTATTACTATGCAATCTATAGCTTTACAAATTTATTTTCATTATCTTTTCTTATTTATAATGATGATTTTTCTTTAACAACTAATATCAATAAGACTCAGAGTTTATTTAATTTGCCTTGGCCCAAAACCCTTAGCAAGGAAAAGCAGCAGCTTGAACCCATCTTTGCTTATTCCAAACCCAGTGCTATATTGCTTTTTATTCCTCCATGGACTAAAACTTAACAGCTGAGGGGGGCCTGGGTGGCTCAGTCAGTTAAGTGTCCTACCTTGGCTCAGGTCTAGATCTCACAGTTTGTGAGTTCGAGTCCCAAATTGGGTTCTGTCCTGACAGCTCAGAGCCTGGAGCCTGCTTCAGATTCTGTGTCTCCCTCTCTCTCTGCCCTTTCCCTGCTTGTGCTCTGTCTCTCTCTGTCTCAAAAATAAATAAACATTAAAAATTTTTTTAAAAATAAAATATAACAGCTGAATTGTAAGAATAGAACATAAGTAATATAGTTCTTCTTCTTTATTCATTCAAGAGCCATCTGGTGAATGATCACTGCTCACTATATACCTAGTTTAGGTTTTTAGATACCTTTCCCTAATCATCTCTCTACTTTCTAGGACATAATCCATTTTCAGAGTTAGCCAAAGATTGAAGATCCACAATACCCCTGTAATAGTGCATAATCAGCCCAAAGTCAAATTCTTCTTTAAGCATATCTAAAATCTCATGAAATGTAAGCCCTTATAATATGATTCTGAACTTTCTGAATATGGAAAAACATATTTTTTACAAGCAAAGCAGCTATTATCATTAAAGTGTGTGAGAAAGGCTTCTTGGAGGCAATTGTTTTATTTGTACTTGGGGTGACATTTGGGATGTAAATAAGGAAAGACGTGGAAGGTAAAAGATAAAATATGAACCTACGTTTGTTGAACCCTGAGGAGACTGTCTGGGCCAGAGTTTGAACAAACTAAAGTAATGCAAATACGATTGAATTAAAGATGAAGCCGGGGTTCAGGTAAATTTGAAAGGTTTCTCGAAAAATTAAAATAGAGCTGCCCTACAACCCAGCAACTGTACTACTAGATATTTATCCAAAGGATACAAAAACGCTGATTTGAAGGGGAGCATGCACCCCAATGTTTATAACAGCACTATTGACAATAGCCAAGTTATGGAAAGAGTCTAAATGTCCATCACCTTATGAATGGATAAAGAAGCTCTTGTTTGTATATACAATGGAATGCTACTCAGCAATCAAAAAGAATGAAATCTTGCCATTTGCAACTATGTGGATGGAACTAGAGTGTATTATACTAAGTATAATAAGTCAGGTGGAGAAAAACAGATACCATAAGATTTCACTCATATATGTAGCTTGAGAAACACAAAAGATGAACATAAGATGGAAAAATAAGACAAAAACAAACAGGGAGGCAAACCATAAGAGACTCTTAAATACAGAGAACAAAGTTGCTGCAGGGGTGGTGTGGGGGGATGGGTTAAATGGGTGATGGGCATTAAGGAGGGCACTTGGGTGTTATATGCAGGTGATGAGTCACTGGGTTCTACTCCTGAAACACATACTACACTTTACGTTAACTAACTGAAATTTAAATAAAATTTAAAAATTTTTAATGTTTATTTATTTTTGAGAAACAGAAAGCATGAGAGGGGGAGGCACAGAGGGATAGGGAGACACAGAATCCGAAGCAGGCTCCAGGCTCTTAACTGTCAGCACAGAGCCTGCCACAGGGTTCAAACTCACGGACCATAAGATCATGACCTCAGCTGAAGTCGGAAACTTAACCGACTGAGCCACCCAGGCACCCCTAGATAAATAATTTTTTAAAAAAGTAAAGTGGAGGTATTGGGTAACTAACAATTTCTAACAATACCTTAGTGTTTTAGAAAGTTCAAGATCGGTTGAAGAAGTGTGTTCTGAGCCACTTTTAACATTATACAATGCCTCCAGGGTTGACAAAGTAATTTTACAGTTTTTATCAAAAAAGAATATTTTTGGTTATCAAAAGTAAAAAGTGAAATAGTTTACTAGATGTCAATATCCAATTGCAGATTGAGACTAAAGTTGATAGCTAAAGCAAAAATAGATTCCAAAGATCACTAGTAAAGTTTAATTCAAATTTACTCTAAGCATATTCTATTAACACAATTTTTAATTTGCAAATAAAGAATTATTAGCATGGCATATACTCGTGTATGTCTGTATATACATATAGATATCTAATTTTGTACTTAGCTGCAGTATATATACATAATATGCATCTATGGTTCCTCACTGAGCAAGCACTTAAATATATTGCCCATATCTGTAGGTCATTATATAAACCATGCATCACGATCCAAGCAAGTATGTGCTTACAATGTAGAAAGCACTCTACAGGCCATTAAAAAAGCACAAAGATGGCGAGGGTACAGACCTAGGATAACCAACACAATATTGAAGGAAAACAAAGAACAAATTCCCTTTAATACTCCCTATAAAAGGGAATCCAAATTAAAACCATGAAATACCACTAAACACCTATGAAAATGGCCAAAATCCAGAACATGTACGATACCAAATGCTAGTAGGGATGTGGAGCAACAGGAACTCCATTGCTGGTAGGAATGCAAAATGGTACGACCACTTTGGAAGAAAGTTTGGTGAAAAGAAGGAAGTCTTAGAAAACTGAAAATCTATTACCATGTGATCCAGCATTTGTGTTTATTGATATTTACCCAAAGGAGTTGAAATTTTATGTTTACACAAAAACCTGGACATTGATGTTTATAGTAGCTTAATTTATAACTGGCAAAATTTGGATGCAATCAAGATGTCCTTTGGTAGGTGACTGTCTAAATAATATGTGGTACATCCAGATAATGGACTGTTACTTAGTGCTCAAAAGAAATGAGCTATGAAACCATGAAAAGACATGGAGGAAATTTAAGTGCATATTACTAAGTGGAAGAAGCCAATCTAAAAGGCTATTTACGATATGATTCCAACTCTGTGATGTTCTTGAAAAGGCAAAACTATGAAAGGTATCATAGGTTGCTAGAGGGTAGAGGGGAGAAGAGATGAACAGGTTGAGCACAGGGTATTTGGGGGGTGTGGAAAATACTCTGTATGATACCATAGTGATGATACATGTTATTCATTATACAATTTTTCTAAACCCATAAATTGTACAAAACCAAGAATGGATTGTAATGTGAACTATGGACTTTGGGTGATTATTTTATGTCAGTCTAGGTTCACCAGTTACAACAAAAGCACTGAGGGATATTGATTATAAGAGACACCATGCACGTGTGGGGCAGGGGTGTCTAAGGAGAGTCTCTGTATCCTCCCCTGAATTTTGTTGTGAACCTGGAGCAGCTTAATAAAAGGGTGGGGGAGGAGGGGGAGAAAAGAAAAAAAGGGGGAAGAAGAAAATCTCAAAAAAATGTTCCTTGCCAGCTATTACCTGGGATTTACTTTATTAATAAATGGCTATTGATATTAAAGAAAGGTTGTAATATGTTATAAATAGCACTCTCTTATGAATTCAATCAACCTGAAACCGAAATTGTGAAGGCTTGGTCTCTAGTAAGGACAAAAATCTCTCTCAATAGTACTAAACACACTTCCTTTAGATTTTGTTGGCCACACGTCATATTAGTTTTGTACCTTTAGTGTCTGCCGTCTTTCTCCCCTACTAGCATGTATGTTCCAGGGGGTCAGGGAATTTAACGTGGTATCCTAGGTAACTAGAGGAGCTCCCTGGCATACAGTAGGCCCTGTAATGTATAGATAATGTGGACTTTGTGGATTACTGTCTGACTGACTGACTGACTGACTGACTGACTCTGCTCCACTGTGGAGCAAGAAATGTGAGATAAGAGCTAGAAACAGCATTTGTCGTTTTCCTGTTCCATAGTGAGGGACAGGCTGTACTGACAAAGAAGGGTAAAAGATTGACTGGTAGATATCCAACAGAATGTGCCAAAGCGTCTAAGAGCACTTGATCTGTCCAGAATCCTGGTTTGTACAATTTATCCAAACAGTAAAGTTTTCCTTCCAGGTGAGTCTTTCAAACAACCCAATCAGGAGATTCAAGTTCCCATGGATCCAATCTACTTGGAGCCAATCCTGTCATTTGTTCCTTGAAAAATATTTACAGAGTGCCGCTAGAGGCCCAGTGCATTACACAGGTGCAAGAGTGAGGAGCATCACTAGCATATTTTGGCCTTCATGGAGCTTATAATTTATAGAAGAATAAATTGTAACAGTCTGGGTTCACTCAGGAGACAACTATCATACAGTCAGTTAAACAGGGAACTTAAGTATTATCTCCTCTACTAAAGTATTACCCACATCGGCTCTGAAATATAAGGAGACTATGGGGTACCCTAGGGCTGAGGGACAAGGAAGGACACACTTAGAAAGCGTTCAGACCTGTCTGGAGAAGGAGAGGTTCAGCCACCAGATAGCAGACAAGCTATTTGGCCAGACCGAAGCTGGCCCGGAGTTACCAGGCAAACAAGAGGCGATCCTCTGGAGGGCCGGAGGCAGGGCAGGGACTGAACAGCGGGCCGCATAGGTATGCAGTGAGAGTGGGTCCCGATAAGGCAGAGGCACAGCAGGCTTAGGTTTCCCGGTGAAGGCGATAGCACCCAGCTTACCTCCAGGGTGAAGCTGCCGGCGCAGAGGGACCCTGTTCTGGGCCTGTGGCTCAGGCGGCTGCATCAGAGGCGCGGAAACCCACCAGGCCCACTCACCCCCACCTACGCAGGAAACTGCAAAACCGGCAGTGTCCCCTCAGCACCCTCTGTTGAGAAAGCTTAACATTTTTCTCACTTTAAAGGAGAAATGCTTAAAGAAATTCTTTTATCACAAGTCATATAATGAAGGGTGTATTCATGCTTATACACTGATGACTGGCATGCACTAAATGCACTAAAATTACTACTCTCCAGATATAATAACTTATATATGTGTATGAATTATAGGTGTATATATATAAAACACATCTTTATAAAAGTAAATTTGACTCACTATTCTTTTCTTTAAAAGAGAGTCAGAGCTTGGACCAAATTAAGACCCACTATTATTTTACTCATGGCATCTTAGGCTAGGAAATTTTCACAATTGAGAAGAATTGAGGAAAAGCATAAGAAACCCTCAAATTGTTAAGAGAATGTTATTCCATCATTCTTTTACTCTTTCTTTTAAGTTTTATAGGCTACTGCCAGCCTATGAAACCATGTGATTAGGGAAAATAATTAACTAAGGAATGACTTTAATACAGTGTAGCATAGCCCTCACTAAACTGGAATTATGAAGTCTAGAGGTAAGAGATGATTAACATGACAGTTGCATTTTTAGACACAGTGAGAGACCGTGTGGTATTGGTAAGAGTATTACCAAGAGTGTTAAGAGACAGGGAAATGAATTCCGAGTCCTAGTGTGACTCTTTACCAGCTTGTCTGTGACCTTCGTTAAGACACTAACAGCTCCTTTGTACATTTAGTAGATAAAAGACAACCTGCAATAAAGGAAAGAAATTTCGAGTAGGTTAGATCTGAACCTGAATCCCATTTCTCACACATATGTTTTCGTGAGGTTGGAAGAGATATTTCAGGTTTGGCTTGTCCATTAGAAAATATCATGGAAAATATTAGATGAATATGTAAATATCTATTTTGTTCTCACATGGGAAAAGAGAGAAAAAGAAAAAATAAACAAAGGAGATCCAAGAGTCCTGAGAGCTTTAGAATTCCATACTCTGCAAATAAAACAAGAAAACTTGTAAATGACAATTTTCCAATTAAAAAAGCTACAAAGGGACTACAAAGCTACTCTTTGTGATATTTTATAGTATGAAAATCTTGTGTGTAACTGAAAATTTTCTCCATACGAGAATACTTCTGACTCTGACTTCAAATATTTGCAAATTATCTTTAATTACTTTATCTAAACACAGCTGAGATGGGAAAAAATAATAAACCTTTTCTTTATCTGTTTTTCAAGTAAAGATCAGAAATGCCCATCATCTATGAGAAATAACAGCTATTACATGAAATGAAGCTGAATTTTAAAAAGCCGGGAATGATTTTTAAATTCAGCATGCCTACTGTAAACAAACAAGCAAATAAAATTTCCTACCAAGAACCCAGTCAACATTTTATAGTATGCACTTGGAAATGATCTTTAGCTTAATCTTCAGCTAGATGTTTACTTTTAGAAAGAAGTTTGTAAATTTAATATTGAAGACATTAAAGAGGGAACTAAGTATGGACATATACCTATAAGGTAACTTAATGAATAAGTTATCCTGAAAGTAATTAGTAAAAATCTATGATATTTTATATAAATGTAAAATGTTATGATAAGAAAAGCAGGAATAACATGTCAAGCTGCTGTCCTATTTAAGAGAAATTTCAGATTTTCAATTATAAGACTGTGTGAAAGGGACACCTGAGTGGCCAAGCTTTTGACTCTTAATTTTGGCTCAGCTCATGATCCCAGGGTTATGGGTCATGATCCCAGGGTCACCCATGTTGGGCTCCATGCTGAGTAGAGCCTACTTAGGATTCTCTCTCTCCCTCTGCCCCCTCCCTCGCTCATGCATGTAATCTCTCTTTAAAATAAATTTTAAAAACACATATGGGGTGCCTGGGTGCATCGGTTGGTAAATGACTTACTCTTGTTTTCAGCTCAGGTCATTATCTCACAGTTTTGTGAATTCAAACCCCGCATTGGGCTCTGTGCTAACAGAGGATTCTGTCTCCCTCTCTCTCTGTCCCTTCCCCACTCACACCGTCTTTGTCTTTCTCAAATAAATACATAAAAATTAGGGAAGACTGGGTGGCTCAGTCAGCTAAACGTCTGACTTTAGCTCAGGTCATGATCTCATGGTTTGTGAGTTCGATTACTGCATCAAGCTCTCTGCTGGCAGTGCAGAGACAGATTGGATCCTCTGTCTCCTTCTCCCTCTGTCCCCCCTCAATTGATTGCTCTCTCTTAAAGATAAATAAGCATTTAAAATGAAATAAATAAAAATTAAATATATATAAGAATGTGTGAAAGATGGTTTGCATTTTTATTTTTATTTTTTTAATTTTTTAATGTTTATTTTTGAGAGAGAGACACACACACAGAGCGTGAGTAGGGACAGGGGCAGAGAGAGAGGGAGACACAGAATCTGAAGCAGGGATCCGGGCCCTAAACTGTCAGCACAGAGCCCAATGCAGCGCTCAAACGCACAGACTGTGAGATCATGACCTAAGCTGAAGTTGGATGCTTAACCAGCTGAGCCCCATGTGCCCCATGGTCTTGCTTTTAAATCTGATTATTCCCACACCAAATATAATAGAGAACCAGGCCTTTGGTTTCTCCAGAAGTAAATTTTGAAGAGAACTCTAGTATATTTATGGGCCCAAACCAGAAGGAAACAGAAGCATTCTCCTTCTGTTGAGGGTTCGCTTTTTGATGATGAGGTTAATATTAATATTTTAAATTCACCTTGAATGAATTGTACCGTGGAAGTTATTTGTGGCTGTCCTATGTGATTCTGTTATAGGGATGATTTCAAATTCAATCAAATATCAAAATTCTAACTTTATAAAAATGCAGCCTCTCTACCTTAATATAGCAAATGTTGCAAATGTTTTAAGAAGCAAAGCTTAAATTTCACAAGGAGTGAAATCTTACGGTATTTGTCCTTCTCTGACTGACTTATTTCACTCAGCATAATATTCTCTAGCTCCATCCACATCTTGGAAATGACAAGATTTCATTTTTTTTATGGCTGAATAATACTCCATTGTATGTATACATTACATATTCTTTAATCATTCATCAGCCAATAGGCCTTTGGGCCCTTTCCATAATTTGCCTATCTGCTGCTGTAAACATCAGGGTGCATGAATAGAGAAGGAAACAGAGAGAAGCAAACTAGAGAACAAACTGATGATGGGTGGAGGGAGACGGGCTGGGATGGGGTAAATGGGTGAGGGGTATTAAGGACGGCACTTGATATGATGAGCACTGGGTGTGGTATGTGATGAATCACTAAATATACACCTGAAACAATATTGCACTGTATGTAAATAAACTGGAATTTAATTAAAACTTTGGAAAAGAAAAAAAATGTAAGGCTTAAATTTTTTTTCAAAAATTAAAAATGTCATTATTTTGATATTTCAAAAATACAAGCGATATCTCTTATGTGAAATGGCTTTGGGTTTTCTCTGAAAGTATTAATAACAAACTCCACCCAATGCAAATTGTTAAGGAGTTGCAATGTTAATTTTTAAGGTAAAAGGACCTACCTCTGTTGTTACTAGCTGTCCTTCTCCACTCCTACAGTAAGAAAACTTGGCTGGGTGAGAAAGATAATTATATTTTCTGAAGAGACACTTCTAAATTTAAACACATGGATTACTCTAGGCTAGCCTCCTTAGGAACTTATCTTTAGTAAGTCAGTCTGAGTAACTACATTTGTTTCTAAGAATATCCTGAAATAGACTACACAATGGGGGTCATTCAGTGCTCTCAAAACTCGGGGCCCCTGGTGCTTTTTAGGAAATTATAGCTTTGGTAATGGGCTAGTGACTGTTGTTCAAAACCATTTAGGGAACATTTTCCAACAAAATGTAGGTGGAGATATTCATGCTTTTTCCTTCCTGCAGCTAGAATAATAGTATTCCCATCACAGTCTCTTACTTTTAAAGGAAGAGAAAATCACAATTATGTAACACTTTCATATTACCAAGCTTCTTACTTAGATCATAAAGTTAGAATTTTACATAAAAAGGTCAAAAAATATAGTAGGTGATAGATAGATAGATAGATACATACATGCATACATACACAGGTAACAGAGTGTACCTCCTAATTCTTGATACATTACCATTTCCTGATCTTCAAACTGAAAAACAGCAGAAGTAATAGTTGCAAGTATAGTTATAAGTGATTTTATTTTAATTTAAAAATAGGATTCCAATTACTGACACTTCATTGCTCAATTTACCTCCCCAATTTTCATCTTGTTGTTTTGCAAGACTTCTGCCAACCCACTCGGAACCTGCATCTCCCTCAAACTTCTTTTTTGAAGCCCCGAGGTCTCTTGTTAGCGTTCTCACCTCTGGCAGCTCTGCTGCTTCCTACTGATCCCTTACTGTGTATAACTCAGTTTTACAAATCAGTGGATTTTTCTCACTGGATGTTTAGAAATGTTTGACATAAACTTAATTTTCTGTCACATAGAAGTGGTCAAAAGGTGAGTAAAATTTACATCTAATCATGTGTCTCCTTGCATATTTTTCAGTATAAACAAACTATATGTAAAAAGAATAAATTAAGTTTTGCTTCAATTGTCCACTAATTAGCATATTGGTATTACTTGTACCTGGACTTTCAAAAATCTAGATCGTTACATCGTTCTGCTATATTTTCCTCATATACCATCTTGAAAAAACATGTAATCTCTAATAATCCATATAAAATTTTGCAAAGTTAAAGAGATGCTACTCATTAATATTACTTTATTAAAGTACATGTTCATGTAATACAGCCAAAATCAACTCAAATATGGGAGTGTTCTTTGAACAACTTCAAAAACTCTGGTCCCAACTAGTTTACAAAGACCTTGAGGAGTAAGCGGAGAGACACTGTCACAAGTAAAGAATAAAGTCTGAAACAAACTTCTGGTCATTCTCAAATTAAAAAAAAAGTTGTTCAGGGTATGAGATCATATAAAGTATAGGTGGGTATAGAAATGGATACAGGTATACAAATATCTTTCTCTTGTATTTCCTCACAAAAACAGGATTATATTATTTCTCATTGATACGTTTTATTCAGTCTTCATTCCATTGGCCTTATTTCCAGTTGATGGACAGCTTTTTCCCTCTGACATTTGCTCCTAATGATCTTCTTTATGGTACTATTACATTAGAGGCATATTTTATTTCTATTAAACACCATGTTGTTTTCTTTATAGTAAACCTTAATCATATGAAACCGAATTTCAATTGTATTACATTCACATACCTTTGGACAAATGGTTTAATGGGGTTACCTCAGTTTCCCCTTTTTGAAAATGAGAGTGATGTGCATCTTCTAGAGTTGTAAGGAGGATTGAAAGAGATGGCAATATAAAGTGCTGAGCTAGGGCCTGGGAAGTAGAGGACACTTAAATCCCTGCAACAGGACATTTTCAGGAAAGTATGAGTGAACTGACAAGGACAGAGAATTGAAGAGCGAGTGAAGAAAAATGGGCAATAATACATAATACTTCCATAGTCTTGATAGTAAAAAGTAATATAACTGTGCTCAAGCAAAAATTTTATTGATGCTAAATGCATATTGAAGAGATTTTAAATATGTGCACTGTAGTAATACTTTTAATTGACTGGCATATTAAATAGCATTTAGTGTGATGTTCTATCTATAAAATCTTCTAATAAAATAACAGCATGATACCACTATCTATGCCAATTGTTGCAAAAATTCATTGTACAAGAAAAAAAATTGCCTAAACTAAAACTTGACTAAACTAAAACTAAAGTTTAGTTTAAAACAAAAATTAACTGTCATAATTCCCATTTAAATGATTCAAACTTCCATCCCACTATTGGTGTTATGTTTATGCCCAGATAAAAAGAAGGTCAATATAAGACTTTATAAACAATTATGACCAATTTATTCTTGTTCCATATTCAAAATCTGACTTTGTTTATCCTTTTTTTAAATCTGAAGTATTTGATGTAAAGTAATATGTCAATAAAGAAGGGCTACATCACATAGAATTTTTTTTTCATTTTTGTTCAGCAAGAGTTGGTCTCTAACAATGTAAAATTTTAAACTGTAAAGGCTCTTTTCATTATTGCTTAACCCATTAACTCTGAACTTTTCTTGGTCTCATTTTTTTTGGCAGAAGCCTTAAAAATACAGATTTGTTAGATCTTGATACTTGATCCTGAACATTTAAAATTGATCAAACAAACACATTGACCTTAACACTTTAACCCTTAATACGTTCCCATAACCAGAACTAGATAATCAAAATTAATTACTGCTATGCAAAGAGCATGTTTACATGATTGATGGAATCATCTAACGCATTTGCACTACAAATCTAGTACAAAGCAGGCACGTACTAAATAGCTGTTGATTTAATGTCCTTTAATTTAATGCCTATTTCCAAGATCTGAGACAATTTAATGAAATAGTCAACAATGATTCCAGACAGTTAAATATAACAGTTATTAGTAACCATGGAACAATGTGTATAGATCTAACACAGTAGTTGGTTTTATCAGCAGTTGACATTATCCACAGAATGACATATTTCAACTGTATTTGAGTGAAAATTTGTACAAATGTACAAATGTAGTTGTCAACTACATTTATTTTTTGTAAAACAAAACCCACGCATTTTTTACATTTTTGAGGACAGGATCCATGTATGCTCTATTGGTAACAGGTTAAAGCATCATGTTTCTAACTGTAGATTTCTAGTTTTTATGCCTTTCCTTCATGTTCATTTCCTTTTTTTAAATAAACTGCTATAGTCTGTTTTTGGGGGAGGTTGTTTTTGTTGTTGCTTTCAAACCAATTTCTTACACTAGCTAATGTGGTGAGTAAGTAAATGGGTATGGTCAAATGTGAAATGCATTTGTCAAATGAATGAAACTGAAGTGTAATAATATAATAAATCCTCAGGCTAGCCATGTTTATTGTTGCCAAATGTCTCCCTGCTAAGGACTAATGAGCATGAAAAGGGATAATGAAAGTTTCCATGAAAAGTTTTTGGTAAATCTATCCACAAGTCTTCACTATCTGGGAAAGTGGAAATAGGTATTTGTTTTATACAAGTTCCATATGAGGACTGTTAAGATGCACTAATAGAATAGAGTAAAATAGAAAGCAACTACGGTGTGATAGTTACTAATACGATTTGGCACACAGAAGAAAACGGACAGGGTAGGTCCACTGCGAGGCAGAATGGAAGAGTGCCTGCTATAAAATATGCACTAAGTATATACGTGTTGAATGAATGTGTAAATAAAAGGAAGGTTTTAAATTAAAGCTTCCAAAGACTCCATGTGATCTTGAAAATCTAATTTGGGTTTTAAATGTTTAAATTCCAAAGGATAACTGATTTACTTGAAGTGCATATTTTTGCTAAAGGTTTACTTTGGCTAAATTAATTAACATGGGAAAGTGAGGGGTAAAACAATATTATTAGAATATAAAATAGAGTTGTTATATAAGAACTGAGTTATTTCCATGAAATAGACATATCAATTAAGGATAGAAAATACTTTCAATTATTAGTATCATTTGTACCATTATTCTTTAATTGAAAACACTTTATGGACAGTTGATTGTAAATACAATGAATTGAATTGAGTCCTGCAGAGAACAGAAAAAAAATTAAAGGAGTTGGAAATAGACCTTACCTGAATTGACAAGAGTAAAGGGACATATGCTCTGAGTTTTAGAAGCAACAGTGTGCAATAGAAAATGGATGGCTGGGTGGCTTATAGATTGTTAACTCCCTAGTGAGTTACACTCTTTTTCCCCCTTTAGTCAATTTGGAAGTATAAACACTCAATTAGTATCTACTAGTTTAGTGGGAAGCCAGAAAATTGCACTAACCAAAGTGATATCGAATAGTTAACAATGGAAATAAGAGTCTTGGTTAATTTAAGCATCACATGACAGAAAGCAAACCTAGTTCTGAAAAAAAAATCACAAAACCTATTTATGTTTTACAACCAAAAATAAATCACTTAAAAAACGTTCCTCCAGAAAAAATAAATAAAAATAATGTTGAACAATATTAGTATGAGAACCACAGAATTTATACAATCAAGACAATATTTTAACACCACATCCTAGTCATCTTTGTGCAGAGACAGCGACAAGGTATCTTCAAGAAGAAATCAACACAATAGTGTGTTACAAATAGTAAAGACCTGGGGAACAGTGCACACTATAAGGAGGCCTTAAAAATTCTGGATCAGGGGTGCCTGGGTGGCTCAGTTGGTTAAGCATCCGACTTCAGCTCAGCTCATGATCTCACGGTTCTTGGTTCAAGACCCGCATTGGGTTCTGTGCTGACAGCTCAGAGCCTGGAGCCTGCTTCAGATTTTGTGTCTCCCTCTCTATCTGACCCTCCCCTGCTCACACTGTCTCTCTCTGTCTCTCAAAAATAAATAATAAGCATAAAAAATTTAAAAAATTCTAGATAAAATATGAAGTGTATTGTAAAAGATCAAGAACTGGGCAAAATACAAAAATAAAAGTTTATCTAACATCTATCAAAATAAGATTCCTCACTCTATTTAATATGCATCAGCTTTTATGCTCATTAGAAATTGCTTTTCAAATAAATATACATACACAGCTAAAATAAATTATTTGCACCTGATTTAGAAAGAATAGGCATCATGTTTTTTGTCAACAATGATAAATACTGTGGCTATTTGTTTCAAACCTGATTTTCTTAGTCATTTGTCTCTTAGATATTGGGTAAGAAGAATAATTGTAAATGTCATTTCCAATTGAAATATTGAGAAACAGAGTTTTTATTAATATTTTTATGTTACAGAAAAAATGTTGGTCACTGAAAACACTTGAAAACCATTCGAGGAAAAAGCAAAATCATGAGGATTAATCAGAAAATCTGAATATAATATAAACAACCTGTTACTCATTTTATTTTCATTCTTAGTGTTAGACTTTAAACTAGCTGAAGTTCACTGTGAATGATCATTATAATTCAAAGTTGGACATAGCAATGACCTTAAAAAGCAACTGTTATTTGAACACTGTAATAACTACCTCAACCTCAGATTTACCCAGTGTAACTCATTCACAGCCTTAAATTGATGTTAACGCTTTGCTGCTAAAAATTTGTTCTGGTCACTTTCATTAAAATGTTGAATTTTTTTTCTCCATGCTTTACTTGTGCTGTATCTTCTGTTAAGCAATACAATATGGGAAGGACTTTGAAATGATTTCTATATCCAGGCACATAGTGCTGGGTTTATCGATGAAAATCCAATGACGTATCACTATGCATCATGAAATTTCTGTTTTGACCGGTTTAACGAAGTTTTTTTTATACATACCAGGAGAGTCATTCAAAGCATTTTACATATTAAATTACTTATCAAAACATAGCATATATAGACCTTCACATTTGTTAAAGAACCAGGGGTTTAACCAAAAAAAATTTTTAAAGGACCAGAACAAATCTTTAGCAGAACACAGATTATGTGGCAAAGAAGTGACTTATTGGAAGATAGAGGATACTTATCAAGACCTACTTTCAGCATATATATAAGAAACTGATTGGTTAATTTGTATGATCACCTGCAAATATGGGTCAGACTGTTGTTAAAGAAACATAAAATCTATAACAATAATGTTGCAGGAAAGAGACAAAAACTGTTAAAGGTCCTTCAGTCATAATTTCTTTATTCCAGGAGCCCATCAGTAGGTCTAGCTCTCATGTCAGTTTTTTGAGGTAAGAGTCTCTCACTATTGTATTTTCATGTGGGTAAGTAATTTTAGAATGATTATACATTGACTGTATTAAATTGCTTCTTTATTTTTTTTCCATTTCTAGAGTCGTTACAGGACAAAATAATGGCTTTAAAATGAATGCCAATATGTGGTTCCTTTATAGATGTGTTGTTTTACTCTTCGATTTATGTTCCATATATCTGGTGGTTCGAGAATTTATATGACAACAAAAAGACTTTCACTAAATGCAGTGAGAGAATACGCTATATTGATTACTGTGCAAATTAGTTATTTATAAGCAGCAAAATAATAAAATGTAAACTTTTAATCGCACCAAAAATATATTTAAAAAACTATATGTATATATAAGTATTTCTGTAATTTTAAAGACAAATTTTTATTCCACTGAAAATATATTTCAAAATTGCTATAAAGCTGTTTTGTAATATCACACAATATGTTTTTAAAATTATTTGCTGAAGGAATTACACTAAACAATGAAAAATTTATAAACAGCCTCTTAAAATACATTTACATTGTGGGTAAGTACAAAAAGACTTGAAGATTCATCAACAGCTTCAAAATAACAGACAACAGAATAATATTAGGGGGAAAATTATACCATACAATAAGTTTATAGTCAATAGAAAACTCCTTTAGAAGGCATAGTATTAAAAATGAGCACTTGGTCTAAAGAAAAGCCATGTTTTATGCAATTCAGTTTATTTCATTTTGAAGTAATTATTTTAGAAGTATATGAAATTGTAAATATCTCAATATTTTGTACAGAAAGGGTTTCTCTCCTTACATGTTAGTTATTTTTGATAAGAAGCTTATATTAAAAGCATTAAGTAATACATCTTTATATTATTAAGATACGTTCATTAAAAATATAACCAATAATGAATTATGTTACTGGATTATATTTTAAAATACATACGTACTTGTGCATATTACTTTGAATAATGCTTGCAAGAACTTTAGTTAGCTTTCTTTGTTGGAAGAAAACATTTGTGTCAGCCATTTGTGGAAATCTGCTTACTCTTTTATTAATTTCGGTTTTTGTCTTAAATAAGTATATCTGAATTATGAATGTGTCCCAGTTCTCAGACCTCCCTGCTCCCCGGCCCCTTCTACCCCTGCTTTCTCCTGAAATTATGTATTCTAAAAATATACTTACTATCCAGGAAATTGTTCATTCATTAAAGAATTTTTACTGCTGAGGCAAGGTGAGGGTTTGCTGTCACTGTTGTTCTCTAAAATAGACCAAAGGAGACATTTTATTCTGTTCTCTGGAAAAAAATATATTTTCAATATGTAACTAGCAAGTAGAAAGAGGATAAGCTGTTAGGATGATTTCTTACACGTTTTTAGGCCACTATGTTATCACTAGGAAATCCTTGCTCTTCTGCACTAGTAATACTCCTGTTGCTTCAAAGTCCTTGTGGTTTCACAAAGGACGACAAATGGACTTAGAGGGAATATCGTAAAGCAGCTAAATCTGGCCAACACTTGAAAACCAACTTTACCTGGCTTAGATATTCGTCCCTCCGCCTGGGATCGCCTTTGAGTGACAGCTGTGAAGGTCTCTAAACTCTTGAGCTATGTTCTGTCTTCCAATTCCATTACAGACTTGTGCCGGAGTCACACATATTACCCTCTCTGTGCCTAACATACCCCTCCCTGCTTTTTCTTTCCTGTCTTTCAATAATATTCTTTCCAAAGAATAAAGTAAAATATGCTTCCTTTATAGAGGTTTATCATTGAATTTGTTTCCTAATCACAGTTTTAATATAAAAATCCCCAAGCAAAACACTTTTACGTATCAAGTGGGCTTTTACAATCAATATTCACCATCATGCTGCACCAAATTTGAAATTAAGACAAATTTCCACAAATGGTCTAATGTTTCCTAACTTTTCTGTTTTACACACACACACACACACGCACGCACGCACGCACGCACGCACTATTTTAAATATTTTAAGTTTTGGTTGGAAAAGTATTAATTTTTATAAAATTAGGTATTCCCCTCCGTAACATCTTTAAAGCACAGACGCATCACATGAAGAGTCACGTGGTATGAACCTTTGCCTCAAGCCAGTACTAAAGGAGCTCTGGAATTCTTCACTGCAGCTTTTCAAACCCTTTCCCCACTGATACAGCCCTGTGCTTGCATAATCCTTAAGAGATTTAAAGCAGATGATCATAATTCTTTAATAGTATTTTTGATATGGCATCTTGAGATCTCGCTGAGTTAATATTCCTAATTCACTATGCCATTCCTTCAACTACTATTTATTTTTAGCCTCTAACAATTTTTGATACTTTCCTCTGGATAAATTCTAAACTGTGGACTATAAATTAAAACTTCTTCCATTTTATAGCACCTGTTTACAAAGCACTCTCATAGCCCTTACCACCACTGCAATATAATCAAAAAGGCAATCTTCACAATGACCCTATAATGCACAGATTATCTCCCTCATTTATAAACTAAGGCTCAGAAAAGTTGTAACCTGTCCAGAGTCACAAAGTTGTGCCTTATCCAGCCAGACTAGAACCCAGGAATATTTTTAGATTCTAGAATGAATATATTTTCTGTTTTATCAAAAATTCTTCTTTCTGAAGAAGTCCTAAATTCAACAGAGCTATTTCTAAAGCGAATTATAACGTATTTGTGAAAATAAAAACCATTATAAAAATTTACTCTGAAAATTTGAATACCTAAAACTAGGAAGATATATCATCTTAGTCTTGAAATAGCAGTCTTAATTTGTACATAGAGGAAAGCATATCTATTTAATTTTTTCCCATCATTTCCTTTTATTTAACCTAAATGTACTTTATACCAAACTTTGATTATTTTTCAAACAAAAAGGGAACTCAACATGCCTTTCTTAAACTCAAAGATCATGCATTTCTAAAATGCACATTGTTGACAAGTATATTTCTTACTTTAAAATATAATTTTACTTGGATCAAGTTAAGTGATCATTTAATATCACCGTCTAGGTTTTTCAATTAAGGGAATACTTGCACCAATGATAACAAATACGAGACCTTCTAAGAAAGAACGTATGTCATTCCGTGACTATCCCGTACAACTCAGTGGTGGATGGGGAAGTGGCAAAAAGAAGGCAAAAACTTCAAACTAATTCTTCAAGCTTCAACATTCAAAACATATGGCACACGGTTTTCGCAAGAGATCTATGGATATCTGGTCATGTTACCAATTGAATACACGGTTTTAGAGACTGTCTTTAATTTGTATTATTATACATATTCCACAGTTTTGTTTTCTGATGGAGTTATCTGATTTCCCATCTATAAAAAACAGTTTAGCTATTGTTCCTATGTTTATGAGGAATGGCCTCCAGAATTAATTCTTAAAATATTGTAATGGAATTTGCATATCCAATTTCTTCTGTTGTTTAAAGGTTTTATGACATATGTATTAAAGATGGTTTTTGTTACCAGTAAGAAGTTGTAATACACATATTGTAAGAGAATATAGCTATAATTTATTGACATTGTTTATAGTATTCATGAATAATTTATATTTTAATAAATTTAAATATTTCAAAGATGAATTGATCTATAAAATATTTAGATTATGAAAATGGCATTTAATTTTATTTTACTTTAAGTCATCTCAAATAGATAAGAGTTATGTTAAGAAAATATACATTGTGCTCAAACTAAAATGAAACGAATTTAAATTTATCAATTTAATAATTTGGATATTTTATCTGTAATGTTTCACTCAAATATATATTAATCATATAATTTTTAAAAGGTAAATGCTAAGTCTGATTCATTAACATGATTTTACTGACTCAAAAATATTCTATCATTTTAATATTAGCTAAGGTGCCTCAAAATTATTTTAAAAATCATTTTAAAGCTTAATTTTAAATTTTTAAATTTTTGTAATATTACTATATTTTCTAAAATCACAGGCCAGTTTTATTAAATTCTTACTATTTTGTGGTTAATATTCTGTGATGTCTTAGAAAATACAATGTGCAAAGTACTGTATTTACCTTTCATGTCCCTTAGGATCCTTTACTTTACTGAATCTGGAGCTTTTATCCCCAAACTAAGTTCTCTTGTGACTTCCCAGTGTGTTGCTGTTTAATAGGATCCAGTGAACTTTACATTCTTCCTCTTTGTTTTTCCTACTCTTTACTGAGGTATTTCATCTAAAATGACTAAGCAAATTTAGAGATGCAGTTTATCTCTTTTATCTAGTTTGTGCCCTCTATCTACTTTTGTACCTCTATTGCATTTCAAACCTATAAATCTCTTTCAACTTGACTGAAATAGAAATGTTAATGAACCTTGAGCTGTCAATCAAAGAAAACAGAGATTCATATTGTTGTGGCCTCGAAATTGAGCTTTGGAACATAAGCTCCATGTGTAGTTGCTTTATGAACATGCTGTTATGTCATCCTTTTACTAAGAGCATCCACAACCAACATAATGTAATGATGGAAAATATTTTATCCCAACTTATTGTGAACCCTGAAAGAGAAAACCACATTAGAGATGAAATTGATGGGCTTTTATGGTTCATATGTTCAAGTCAATGATATGAAAAAGTTAGTATGAGAAGTGAGATGTTTACGATTAAACTGTTTTACTGCCTAAAAGTAATGTAGTCTATAGTTTCTGTAGTCTGTGATTGTGTGTTCCATAATTTTAATTTTGAGGAAGATGATGGGTGCTGCTTCTTAAATTTGTAGGTGGTGGTTGATGAAGATGTCAATAAAATAGTTTCCTGATTATGGTGTTAAATCGGAAGTTCTTTGTAGTAGTATTTATAATGCCTCGCCTTAAAAGGATTATTTACAAAATCGAAGTTCAAACATCATTTTTAACACTAGCTCATTTGTGTTTGTGAAAATAGAAAAGGTAAATTCTAAAATTGAATAATTTTTTAAAATAGTTTAACTTTTTTCATTTTAAGAGTTGAATGAAACCTAAAAGAAATCAAACAAAGAGACATTCTTTCCCCTGTTGCCTTGGGGAGATGGTAGAGCAAATGTTTGTCTTTGAGATTTGGGAAAACCAAAATATGAGCCTATATTTTCACTTAGTTGACTGAATTTTGGATTGATAACTATGGACCCACGTAATGTTACTACTCAAATGTCCAATTCCAAATGACCTGTTGTCTTTCCTTAACCCTTCCCAACCCAATGCTCTCCTTCCTCCCCACCAGGTGCTGCCACACTTACCAGTCACTTCCAGTGAGAATGGCAAAGTGAATCCCTGATCACAAAAAGGCTCATGGAAGTGGTTAGCAGTGTTTGGAGATTCCAGAATGTCTTGAAATAAGAGTTAACTATATTGGGTTATGGAGGTATCATCTTCCCAAAGTTCAGTCTGCCAACAGCCTCTTTGTGCACATAGCGCTTTATAAGAGAGTTTATTAGGTGTTTTGAGAAGCATTCCAAATCCTAATTTCTTATTGTGCTCATGAATTAGTTGTAGGTAGAACTACCACGTTAAAAAACAGAAAAGGCAGAATAACATAACAAAAGCCAAATAACGGTTAAAGGCATTGCTGTGCCTTAAAGGTAAAAGGGAGAATACACCAGGATTCCTGGAAATTCATTTTGGGTTTTTCTTTTTTTGGAGAAAACAAAGGATAATGCATTTTAATCAGGAAGAATAAATTGGAAGGCACAGACAGGGATTAAAAGTCTTTAAAATAAAAATTGTGAATGAACAAGTACCAGTGTTTTAAGAGATCTCTGTCCAATTTTAAATTCTCACATCATCAGCATAAGAAGTTTTGGATGCTACATGCTTTGATTATGCTGTATTGAATGGACCATTGCCATGATCTTAGTTGCTCTTAATTTACTCACACTCTCACATTTTACTCAAAATCTAGGTAACATTGAGCCAAAGTTCAGACTAATAAACACGTAGGATATATTTTGATAATATTTTATCGGTAATATGTTATAATCAAGGTAACTGTGAATTTCTAAGAAAAGAGGAACATTTTTGCTTATTCTTTTGAAAAGAAAAATAAGCCGGTAAGGTCTCCCCTTATTTCCTTTATTATTGTGTTTCCTAAGAAACACAGAATAAAATTTGCCATCTGAATTTATGGTTTTCATGATTGTAACTGGGAGAAAGTGAGAATAAAGAATAAAGAATATTCTTTAATGTAAGGGAAGAAGATCTCTATGCATTCTATAGAATAACAGTTTTCAGGGTTAATTTCTAACCAATCCCTGATTGGAGAGGTAATTCAACACAGAATAGTATCCATTATCTACCAGGATATTTTTGCTTACCTAGATGCAGTTATTTTTGTCATTGATGATTATGCGATTTAGGGAAAGACTCTTTTCAGAAGCTAAAGTACTGTAACCTAGACCTATACTGTCAAAAACATTAGCCACTCACTGCAATTAGCTACCTGGTCTTTTAATACAGTTAGTCTGAATTGAGAGATGATGTAAGTATAAAATATACAGCAGAGTTCAAATATTTAGTATGAAAAAAAATGAAACATTGTCTAATACTATAATATTAAAAATGTTAAAATAATAATATTTTGGTTAAATACAAACATTATTAAATAATTTTATTTTTTTAAGATATAAGTACTCAAAAAAATTAAATTACATGTATATTTAGCATTGTATTTCTATTGGACAGCACTGACCTGGAGGCTATTCTGTGACATAACTTAGGTAAGATTTATTGATGAAGACAATAATTGACACGATAGTAGCCAAAAGACAGTGACCACAGAAATCAGGGCACAAAAATTCTGGTTTATAAGAAAAAGAAACTTTGATTCTGCCAAAGATAGTGAATATTATGAAATAAAAAGGAAAAATAACCTCAGTTTTGGTTCTAGACTTTAAGATGTTATAATTGAATTTAACTCTATTAAAATTAATATGTACAATACATATATATACAGTTTGTTTTGTATTTGTTTTTAATAAGAGACCATCTTATAAAGTCAGGTCAAAGTCTTTTATTACTGGTGGTAAGAAATAGAATTAGCATCCACCTTGTAGTTTGTATGTTATCTAAGGCTTTACATATATATATATATTAATTTTCAAATGGCATGATTTAAACTATGACATAAATAAGGTCTTTTAATGGGAACCATATTATATTTGGCATCTTACTATATTAGAAATCCAGTTTTAATCTACTACATAATACACAAAAGCCAATAACATTTGCATAAATGAATACATTTGGAAACAGCAAATATAATGTTTATAACTTCTAAAAAGCATCTAGTCAACAAATGCTTTATTTTTTATTTTAAATGTGGGGTTTGTTTTGTTTTTGTTTTTGTGTTTTGTTTTTTGTGAAGGGGAGGGAGGAGAGCACAAGTTGGGGAAGGGCAGAGAGAGACACAGAGACACAGATTCTGAAGCAGGATCAGCACAGCTCAGTACAGGCCCAATACAGGGCCTGAACCCAGGAATCTGTGAACCAAGAGATCAAGACCTGAATGGAAGTCAGATGCTTAACCAACTGAACCACCCAGGTGCCCCAATCAACATATGCTTTACGTGGTACCGCCTGACCACCATTTTCCCTTCCCCTACAAATAGTATGCAGTTCTACTGTTCTAGAAGCCACAATTTTATCTAAGTCAGAAATGGAAGTAGGACTTTCCATATGACTTTTCATTTATGACATATTCGTGCCAGCACTTTAGAGCATGAGCCCCTCTAGTAGATCTGGAATTCCCACCTGCAGGAAGGACTATGAGGACTCCAGAGCTCCCTGAAGAAGAATGCATGGAGCAGCATGAAAGAGGGCCAGGGCCGCTACTGGGAAGGTCTGCTTTAGCGTTAGGAGTTTAGAGAAATGGCTTCTCTGATACTTGTTTGTCATCTTTGTTTTCAAACGGTAGCTAGCCAAGGTACTACAGAAGATCCTTTATAAAAAGCTTTTGAGAAAAGTGAACTAATTAATATTACTATAGGTGAAGTTTTCCTTTTTAAAATAGTTAAGGAGAGGGAGGGAGGCAAACCATAAGAGACTCTTAAATACTGAGAACAAACAGAGGGTCGATGGGGGGTGGGGAAGAGGGGGAAACGGGTGATGGGCACTGAGGAGGACACGTGTTGGGATGAGCACTGGGTGTTATATGGAAACCGACTTGACAAAAAACTATAAAAAATAGTCTTCCTTTTTATTTCAAAGTTTATTTTTGCCATGACTGAGTATAATTTTCATAGCCTCCTTACATTTTATGGTATAACCACTTTTCCCATGCAGAGGCCAAGGTGAGAAACCACTTCAAGTTCTATGCTTTCTTTATGGAAGCCTGAACACATCCAGCAGAGGTAACCAGGTGAGTAAATGTAAAACTTTTTTTAAAAATAAAATAGGTCACTGGAATTTCCTAAAAATAATTTTCTCTTGTGAAAGCCATAATAGAAACTTCAAACTTGTTTTTATGATCCTTACAGAACTAGATTAGCATTGTACAGTACAAATACAATGTGAACTACATATGTAATTTTAAGTTTTCTGATAGCCCCATTTCAAATGTAAAAATAAATTGATAAAAATTAATCTATTTGATTTAGCCAAATATCTCCAATACATTTCTTTTTTAAAAAAAAATTAAATGCTTATTTTTGAGAGAGGGAGAGAGGAGAGACAGAGAAGAGAGAAAGGGAGACACAGAATCTGAAGCAGGCTCCAGGCTCTGAGCTGTCAGCACGGAGCCTGACGTGGGGCTCAAACCCTCAAACTGTGTGATCATGACCTGAGCCAAAGTCAGACGCTTAACCGACTGAGCCATCCAGGCACCCCTAATACATTTCCTTTATCAAATAGAATTATGAATACACTATCTTACAAGAAAAAACACTTTAGCTATACTAGACCTTAAAATTACAATATTTTGAGAAAAATAAGGTGATTTCCCACTGAGCTGTATCAAAGACATAGTAGGGGTAGATCTGTTTCTTATCTCTCTCTGAATCATTCAAATTTTGTCTAGCCATGACTTTCTATTAACTTCAGAATGAATCCAATGCTTAGAATAACTCAGTATAATACATAGAACAAAATAAGAAATCAACATAGCAATTTTGTTCTGCTCAGTACATGTTTCAGAATGAGGCATATGGAAGAAAGTGAAGAGATCAAATCTTTTGTAATCTGTCCTGTGTTCTAATCTTTGCTCAGTTATGTCATTGCAAACAAATAGCAAACTCTGAGCCTGTTTGTTTACCATTAAATTAGGCTTATAACTCCTAGGGTGCTATAAGGTCACCTGACAAAGTATATGAGAAGTCCCTGGCTCCGAACGTTGGATATCATAAGCACTCAATAAATGAAGACTTGGCAAAGGAAATCTTTCCAGATCTATCTTCCAAAATTAAACCAACAATTGGATCAATTCTGCATGCCTTATTTAGCAAATATTTTTATGAAATGATGGAAAATATTTTTCCTCTTATTAATTTATTTTTTTCCATTTCCTATTTGCTTGTTTTTTAATTTGAATTTAAGGTAGTTAACGTGCAGTGTTGCCATGGCTGCAGGAGTAGAATCCAGTGACTCGTCTCTTACATACGACACCCAGTGCTCATCATACAAGTGCCCTCCTTAATACCGACCGTCCATTTAACCCATCCCCCTTCCACTCCCACCTCCCCTCCAGCAACTCTGTTTGTTCTCTGCATTTAAGAGTCTCTTATGGTTTCCTTCCCTCTGTGTTTTTATCTTAGTTTTCCTTCCCTTCCCCTGTGTTCATCTGTTGTGTTTCTCAAATTCCACATATGAGCGAAATCATATGATATCTTTTTTTCTCTACTGACTTATTTCACTTAGCATAATACCCCCAGCAATTTCACTACTAGGTATCTATCCAAAGGATAAAAATGCTAATTTGAAGGGGCACATGTACCCCGGTGTGTATCAGTGCTATCAACGACAGTCAAATTATGGAAAGATCCCAGATGTCTATTGACTGATGAATGGATAAAGAAGATGTGGTACACACACACACACACACACACACACACTCACACACACTCACACACACACACACTCACACACACACACACACACACACACACACACTCCTATATGTATATCCATATATACATGCACAATGTAATACCAGTGATGAAAAGGAAGGAAAACATTTTTTAAATGATCTTTAAAACTTACTTCTCTAAATTTGCCTTGAAATGGCAATAGAATTCAGTACTCCCTATTGAAAGGATGTAGAATACTTAGGAAATGTAAAAGGTGTATATTTCTAATAGCATGGTCTTTTTTTTTCACATGGACAAGTAAATATGCATTTTTAGAAAGTAGATTAAAATGTCACCACCAGAACTCTGTAGGCAATGTTCTGTACTCCAAAATAGACCCACAGAATGTTTCCACTTCAAACCGGGTCCCAAAAGGGATGACAGGTAATTGGCTAGACTGGTGCACATTCTCCACTTGTCATCCCCTCCCCTTCAGAGGGAAATATTAGCTCATTTTCTCTCTAGGGAGACAACAACGAAAAAGCATATTCATCCCTTGATTTTTTTTTTTTTTTTTTTTTTTAGTAATCAGAAACTTGTGTTTTGAGGCCACATGGGTGGCTCTGTTGGTTAAGCATCCGACTCTTGATTTTGGCTGAGGTCATGATCTCAGGGTTCTTGGGTTCAAGCCCTGCATCGGGCTCTGTGCTGGCAGTATAGACCCTGCTTGGGATTCTCCTCTCTCCCTCTCTCTCTACCCCTTCCCTGCTCTCTTTCAAAAATACATAAGCTTTTTAAAAAATAAACTTGTTTTTTTATGTTGATAAATGTAAACTAACTTTCAAAGATGAGTGTCTGCCTAGTTCCAATATACAACACGATAAAGAACTTCTATTTTAGCATCTTAAAAGGGATAAAAAGAAATGTTTGGGGCATGGGAAGTATTAGTTTCAAATGAGAATGGACAAGAAAAAAATGTTTTCATATTCTAATTAACTGACCTTGAAGGATGAATTGATATCAAGGAAAGCATTTTAGGCAAAGGATGCAGCCTGAATAAATACCTCAAGACAGCTAACAGTGACATATCTAGGGAGTGGAAGGTAGAACAGTTGAGAGACTGGATTATTGGACAGAACTGAGAAAGCCTGGTGAAAAGGACAGGGAATTAGTAGGAAATGTAACTGGAAAGTAGAATTGGATCAAGTACCCTGAGATCGGTCCTGCTTACAGATTTTAGATGGAAAACTGCTATGTGATGGTTTTCAACCATAGGAAGACAATGTTATTATTACTTATAATTACTGAGATATTCTCAAAATAAAAATAGACATGATCAGTCAGAAATTTTAATCTGATTCAAATATGAAATAACAGTCAAATTACCCCGACCAAAGTCCTTGATTATGGATGCACTAATATTTTTTTATTAATGCTAAGAGGGGAGAAAACTTGAATGGCCTACAAAGTCTGTTGCGAGTTGGTTTTACATATGCTGACTTTCTTAAATCAAAGTGAAGCGCTTCCCAGAATAGCCATGAGCTGAACTCTTTGTAAATGCTTTTGTCACAAGGACATTGATACAGAGAGTGATGGCCTGAACAAGCTGCTCTGCCCCAGGGGTCGGCTTCGGTCCAGAAAGTCTTCAGGAACACTCCGCTGAGTCTTATAAATGTAATGATTCCTGGAAAAAGCTAGAATTTCTATTATTTACTTGGAGTATATTAGGATCAAAGAATTGTAAGGCTTCTGTCTCAGTTGGCTTGGGTTGCTGTAACAGAATACCATTTATTTCTCACAGTTCTGAAGTCTTCGATTCTGAGATCAGGCTGCCAATATGGTCAGGTTCTTGGTGAGGGGCCTCTTGCTGGTTTACAGATGGCCCTCTTCTTGCCAGATTCTCACAGGGCGGGGAGCAAGGCCTCACATCTCTTCATCCCTTCTTAACAGTATTAGTCTCATCATAAGGGCTCCACTCTCATGATCCAAAATATAACTCTAATCACCTCCCAAAGCCCTGCTTCTAAATACTATCACATTGGAGATCAAGGTTTCAACATAGGAATCTTGATGGGGCACAAATACTTAGTCCATAGCAGCCTCCTAAAACCAGACAATTTATTTAATTGATAAGAATTGTATTTCTGTTTAAAATTTTTAATGTTTATTTATTTTTGAGACAGAGAGAAAGAGAAAGAGAGACAGAGCACAAACAGGGGAGGGGCAGAGAGAGGGAGACACAGAATCTGAGGCAGGCTCCAGGCTCTGAGCTGTCAGCACAGAGCCTGATGCGGGGCTTGACCCCAGGAACCGTGAAATCATGACCTGAACCAAAGTTGGACACTCAACCGACTAAGCCACCCAGCTGCCTCAATAATTATTGTATTTCTAATAAATAATTTCTGCATAGTTTTTTTCTTTTTTTTTTTAAGTTTATTTATTTTGAGAGAGAGAAAGAGAATGCGTGGGGGAGGGGCAGAGAGCGAGAGAGAGAGAATCCTAAGCAGGCACCACAGTATCAGTACACAATACCAAGTGAGGCTCCATCTCAAGAAATCCTGAGAAAATAACCTGAGCTGAGATCAAGGTACTTAACCCACTCAGACATCCAGGTGCCCCCAATGTAGCCTTTTTTTTTTTAAATACATTGCTAACAATGGGAATATTTTACCAGGAGAAAAGAAGAGATTTTAATAGGTAGCTGTATTTGTTTTAGCTTATAGAAATTGATGGTTCGTAATAGAACTGGGAGCAGGACCTCAGTCTCCTGAGTCACAAAAATCTTGGAAACTTTGTTAGAGGTAATACCTACGTTTACAACCTGACTGACTTGTAGTTTGTGACAAGCACACATATCTCAAACTAGTACACATGTGTCAGGACACACATGTGTCTCATATGTGATCCTCTCTCCTCTTTCTTAAATGATAATTATATATATCATTTTCTTAATTTAAATAGCAAAATGTCCTTTTTTTACAGCCACTTTTCATTCCATAGCACAACTCGTTTGTTTTGACGATGTCCATAATCTTTCTTAAGTGCTTTCCCATTCTGAATTTAAAAAATTGTAACAGTAGGGGCGCCTGGGTGGCTCAGTCAGTTAAGCGTCTGACTTTGGCTCAGGTCATGATCTCAGAATTCATGGGTTCAAACCCTGCATCAGGCTCTGGGCTGTCAGCTCAGAGCCTGGAGCCTGCTTCGGATTCTGTATCTCCCTTTCTCTCTGACCCTCCTCTGCTCATGCTGTCTCTTTCTGTCTCTCAAAAATAAGTAAAATAAAAAAATAAACATAAATAAAAATTGTAACAGTAAAAACAGTGCTTATGGTATGGCCAACCACTGTCTCTAAATGTTTTAGATACAATAACTTGTTATATATTCATTCTCATCCTCTGAGGTAGGTATTATTCCTGGCCTCCCTTTATAGAAGATGATGCTGAATCATAAATGGTTACATACCTTCCTTAGCATCACACAACCTGCAGGTGGTAGACTTGGACCCAAACCCAGTGTGTCTGAATCTAGCCTGTATTTTTGTACGCCTTTGATATTATAAACAAAATGGACACGCACATACACATTATCATGGACATTGCGGGTAACCAGTTAGCCAAACTTGCCATCAATAGGTAATTATCTAAATAATAAACATACAGGCAGGCCAGAATGATATTATGGTAATTTGACAGAGAACACTTGCTTTCTAAGTGTAATCTTTAATTTCAGCTCATAATTAAGGCAAAATATGAGAAAAGCTATTTTTCTCCTTAGAGAAAATTAATTCTAATTTCGAAAATCATAGTACAGTAATTTTTTGTGAAGGAAACTTCACAGATATAATGCTATGTGAAGCGTGAAGGACACAATTCCAAAGCTTTGATTTGGAAGAAACTTGTACAACACGGATTTACCTCTACCACATCTCTTGCCCAATAGCATGCAGCTTTGAGAATCAGCTCAGTTTAATCACAGAGAACTTTCTTGTTAAAAAGCTTGCATTGTACATTAAAAAGTCTGTTTTCTAACTAAAGCCAATCCATCTAGTTCCACCGGGGCTAACCTGAAAACATGTAATCACTGTTATGCATATCTTCTCTTAGGTAAAGGTCACTGAGTGCTCTAACCATTCTCTGCAGGACGTCTTTTCCAAATCCTCTTTGACTCCACCCACTGTTTACTAGAAAAGCTGAAAACGATCAATTTCTCTTGGTAAAATGAGTTTTCAGGGCGCTTCTCAGTTCTCTAGACTTCTGCATAGTAAAATATAGTGAGGATTGATCTGCTAATGTAAGCAAAGTTTCTTTTAACTCCCTTAGCAATGAAATCATGCTGTAGATTCTAAATACCCTCATATCTTTAATGTATGGACCTTTACAAACCTTGCTTCTCCTCTTCTGTATTTACATTCTTAACCTTAATTTTACACTTTGTATTAGTCTCCATTGATTTAATTACACCATTCCAACTTCTCCAATATAGCTGCCTCCCAAATTTTCTTGTATTCTAAATCTTTATCCCTCCTAGGAATACCTACTTTATCAAACTTTGTAAGTGCAATATCTGTATTTGAGCTTTTGGAGATAATATTGAATAAAGGACCACCTTTAATAGACAGTACTTGAGGGAAATTTTTAAAAATGATTTAAAGGATTCTAGTGTTTTCTGCTGGAACTAAAAACTTGCATGAGATATGTAGAGAAGCCCTTTGATTCTATACCATTCACCTCCACTCTGACCCAGCAGTTGGAGATAACCACAGAAGCTTATGTAGCTTAAATGAGACATTCATTGCTCATAGATCTATTTTATTTCATGAAAAACAAACCACATTGATAAAGTTTCTTTTATTTATTTTTCAAAAATGTATATTACTTTTAAAACTTGCAGACAGTATTCAAAGTTGTATTAACATTAGAAATACAAGTGTATTGACATGCTGAATTAAAGGATATTCTTAAAGCAGAATAATCTATTACTGAGATTTTGCTTAACTCAAATGTTGAACAATTCTTAATGTAGCAAAAGAATGACTGTAAATCCGTCTACCCAAAAGTAGCACATGTGAATCAAATACAGTGTTAAAGAAATAATTTCATTTATGTTAATCAGAATTGAACTTTATTGGAAATATTTAAATGCCCTAAAAATAATTGCATTAAAGAGATTTTTCCCAGAAAAGTTCCTTTTAAAATTAAAATCTTAAGAACAGACCTCATCATATATATATATATATATATATATATATATATATATATATATATATATGTGCGATATATATATACGGTTGAAATCTCACAAATGAATTGTTTACAGCCATTATTTTCTTTCTTTTTGGTAACTTGAAAAAGAAATGTTCCCTTAAGTATTTGAAAGAAGTGGTTAATTTTCATTGCTTGTTATACTTGAACTTTATTAATAAATCATGCATTCATGAGGTTTTGTGATCTCAGAGCGCAAACTGTGAAGGCAGGAAAGTGTTTAATTGCGCTGACTTCATAACAAGGGAACATGTGATGTTGAGAGCTGAAAAATGACATATTCTGATGTCCTGGAGATTCCCTTTTACAAGAGTCTTTGAATGCATTGGGCTACCCCCTGCTCTAGAGGTAGAGCGTCAGCTCTGTTTAACAAAAAAGGATATCAAAAATACAGTAAAGGTGAAGAACTGTTCCCTGAAAAACAAGATCTTAACAGGGACTAGACTATTGCCTGTTTTTTAATGTATTCACTAGGAACCTCTTGCAGTCAGGCTGAAACCTGGATTTCCCCAACCAAGAGAGTGGCTCATTCGCTGTGGAAGACAGGTAGAAGAGTGATATGTGCTTTGCTTGACACACTCACACACACACACACACACACACACACACACACACACACACACGCTGTCAAAAGGAGTTAGGTACGAGTCTTCTGCTTTAGCCCCTAAATCTGCAGCAATTTGTGATATGGATTAATTCTGATCGCCAACTTGTGAAACAAAAAGGGCACTGTCCTTACCAGGGGACGGTTGGATGATCTATTTGCCAATATCAATATTTGGATGGAAAGCTTAAAATATGTTGTTTTCCCAAGAGTTAGACTTTAAAGGAGGGAAAGCACCACTGGTGAAATATTAGCAGCAAATCGGTTAACCACTAACTTCTTTCTGTAGTCGTGGAGGCTCCTCTAAGTTCACCGGAGAAGCGAAACTTCATTCTCTGCTCAGAATAGAGACTCCCCGATACATTCACTCTTGACCACAGCGTCGTCCCCGGCCGTAGGTGACTTCGCACACAGCCTTGAGGCCAAAGCAGGAGGCGTTTGGAGACTCGGACTTGACCCCAGGAGGCGAGGCCGGCCAGGGCGGCCCCCTGCGGCTCCCCCGCGCCAGCAGCCCAGACGGTGGTTCAGTGCCGAGGTGCGCACCAGGTGGCGGCCCTTGGGTGTAAGGGGTCGCCCCGACTTGCCCCCGGGGTGTGCTCCGTTCACAGCCTGTGTACCTCTGGCGTGAGGTCGGGCTGCGACAGCCGTCGGGCTAGGCAGGGCACGGGATCTGGGGTGCGGTCTGAGGGGCAGGGGCGCCGAGAGTGGCCCCTGGTCGCGCCTGCAGCCCAAGGAGGGACGGCCCGCGAACTCGGCTTTCCTTCTGCGAGCCGCAGAGCGCATTTTGTTCCCCAAATCTGCGTATGACACTTTGAGAATTAAAGCACACTTATCAAAATTCACATCAGGAATCCACGTCTCCCGGGGACGGAGAGGACAGATTGGGAGGAGCGAATAATCTTTACCTTTCCCTATAGTTCTTTAATGATTCTTCGAATAAAGGAGTTGGCGCTCTCTCCCCTCTCTCTAAGTAATCCTGGGTGTAATGAACGTGTTTGTGCAGTTCTTTCTGTCGAATTTATAAAGCACCACGGCAAAGAGGTTAAACTAGGTTGTGCATGGTTTTCAGCAGCTTACAACGGGTGCATTCCAAGCGCACCTCTTGGTCTTGCAAACCCTGCGCCCTTTCCTAGTCCCCAGCGAGGTAAAGGGTACTCGTGGGGGCGGGGGGAGGGACACCGCAGGTGGGGGGCCAGCCCTGAGAGAGAAGGCAGCTTTCTGTTTGGACCTGGCTTGATTACGTCTATTAATCTTAACCCCTGGTGGGGTTTGCTTAATGCCCCTAGACTTTTACACTTACGTTGTATAGAATTCCAGGGCAAAGGAGAAATGTCCGTCATGTTATTTTGCCTCTGCCTGTATTGAGACGTGCTTTAAGTCCTTACCTGAAACTTGAAAACTTAATGCGTGGATGTGTATGCGCATCTTGAAGGAAAGCAGCTCTTGCCTTTAAGACGTATCTACATAATCAGCAGGAAAAATGTACCTAAAATGCATTGGATAGAACTTTAAACAGCTTCTGCCTCAAATAAAATAGTAGATGGCATGTTATAGGTGAATGATTAATTGTCAGTAAAATCTGAGCAGGAATGCAATACATTCTAGTGTAATTATAAACTATTTGAAAGTATATGCGTCCTAGAAGAGGTCTTACTTTAACAGTCTTTATTTTATTGTATTCAGAACTTTCCGGAGCAATAACAGCTATGGTGAGAAATAAAGGTGACTCGATTATCCTGGCTGAATTACGATGTTTTTATATTTGCAATACAATATATTTCTCTGGCAAATGTAAACCGTGTCACAGTAAATGTAAACCATGACATGTTAGATAAGTCAAAATATTTCCACGTGGGGAAAATAGTCTTAGATTTTTTTTTATATTTAATTTGGATCCTTTAAGAAAACAGAAGTCAATTCCATTTCTCTATTTAAGAAAAGGACAACTATGTGAAAAACTATTATTGAAACAAGGTGAAACTCAAAAACAAGCATAGATCTTTGAAAAATCATATAAGTCTCTAAAATACCAAAATGCTTAATATTACCATTGAAATCACAGGTAAATTTAATCTATTATAGTTGAGAGCTTTGTAACAGGACACTTGACAGACTGACAAGATTGATTAAAATCCAAATAATTTCTTTTTAAATTGCAAGACAGAAGCTTCAAAAACGTGACAAAGTTACAAATTAGTCTGTAGGTATGTTTTCTGAAGTAGATGATGATGGATTGGGACATGCATTAAAAAGAGAAGCTTAAGTCGTTCTTCGTGCGTGTATTTTTATTTTGATGGAAGCGTCTTGAGCTGCTTTCGATGCAAAATGTATTTCTGTATCTGTTATGTCTTCAGAGCCGTGGGGAGGCTGAAGATGAAGCCAGGGGAGGAAAACAGCAGTGGAGCACACACAAACACGAGACCACCTGGCTTCTTGCCATCATACATGACATTCAATTATTTTAGTACTTTTTCATGAATTTTCCCCTCCACCCATCATTCCCTCCCCTCTCCAGACCCTTGCTTTTCTGCATTTGGCATGGTTCATCTGATTGAGCACACATTGTTCCTAGCTGTACTTAGCAATATGCCTCAAACTCTCGCCACAATAAGAAAGTGCTAAGACTAAAGTTCTTGCAACACTATCTTGACATTCCCCCCATTGCTATGGAAGTGTTTCTTTCAATAAGTTGAGAAAGAAAGGAACTAGAGTGGTCTACACATTGCTTCAACTGCAGCTTTGAAGTAGGGACTCAAAATATTTTTCATTTCCCAGAATATATTCTCTGGGGGGAGGGGAACATTAAAAGCAGCTTTTGGACCATGAGAATTTTTTTTAAATATAAAATAAGTCAAGCTGACAGCCAATCTCTTTTCTGAACCTGACTTATCTGAATTTACATGTGCGTGTCCCTGTCTGGGGGGAATCAAACAGTCATTTCAGTGGACCTCTCAACTAGTTTTAACTTATTCAATTACTTCAATTCTAGGCTCCAAAGGGAGCTAAATAAAAAAAAAAAAAACACCCCAAATTGCTGTGTTCGGGGAGTGGGCACCTAACAACAACAGCAACAACCACAAACTGATTGCAGGAATGTTCGATGTAACTTCAGAGTGTCAGAGTCACTGCGCAAAATGGCCTTTCCCCTGTTAGAATCTGACGGTGCCAGGGGGATGAGGAGAACACAGTGTTTTCAAATAGGCTGAGAACTTGAAGCGACGGTTGGTCTGTTAACCCTCACCCTTTGGCTTTCTGGACTGGACACACTACTTACTGACGCCCTGGCAGACTCTGTGCTTTATTCCCATCAAGAAGAGGTGACCGAAGAATGTCAATGTCTTACACAGCACTCAGAGCTGAAGGTGCTGGTATCCTAAGACATCCTAAGTTTTGTTAGGCTTTAAAGGAAACTGCTGGCTCGCCAACTCTGTCCCTTTCCTATCCCCTCTCACCGCACTTGCCACCTTGCCCATTGAGAAAGTTTAGATCTGAAGGCAGCAGAGGAGAAAAGGAGTTACAGCAGCTTTATTCCTTATTCCTAGTAGATTTCTTGACTGTCATGAAAGATGGGGAGCAGAATCCTGAGTTTAGAACCCAGGCTCAGAGTGTAGAAAGAAAGAAACAATACTCTCAAAGACAAAACAGAAAGGTGACACAAGGAAGGGACCGGGAGCCTGGGGGTGCTGGACTGAGCCTGCTGAGATAAAATCCCTATTAATAAACTGGGTCTCACTCCCCTGCTGATGGTTCCTCAAAACGCTGACCCCAGGGTCCTGGCCAAGCTGACTGGTTGGAAATGAGAGTTGGGATAAGGAAAGAGGATTAGGAGTGGTTTTAAAAGCCTGCTGAGGAGAGAAGGGTTATGCTGGGTTTGGGTGGAAAGTATTTATCGAAGTGCTACGGTCATTTGGCGAGAAAGTTATCCTGAAAGCATCAGGCAGAAAAAGCCCAGGTGGATCTCACAGGAGAGATCCCCTCAAATCTGATTTTGGTTCTTTTCTTGCCACGTGCAGAAATCATTTAATTAGTATTATTTTAATTAGTATTATTCTAAATGCATTATTAATGCTCCAGTGGCTAGAGCTGTGTCATTACCAAAAACTCCATCTCAAACTCTCAAAATCTATTTAATGCAGCTTTTGGCAACCAGAGACCCAATTTCTTGCCAAAAGCTGCAGATTAAGCATTCGTTATGGGAGTCTGCCATTAGCTGTTCCTTCTGTTATGGGCACAAGCGGTTACATGTCCCCAAACACACAGCATTCCGTGTAATAGATTTGCGTTTGCAGGAGGCTCCAGGGATATTAAGTGTGGTTGGTAACACCTTGCACCCATCCCTCCCACCACTCCTATCCGAAATGGGTTTGAGGTATGGGATGGGAACGGTGTACTCAGCAGCGATCCGCCTTGGCTGCTCTGTAGTTCCCTCTATGAGCGGGATCTTTATTGGTATACAAGCACTCTAGAGCTTGCATCATATGTCTTTCATTTAAACTACATCGAATGCTTTTCAGGAAGTTTAGGGCTCTTAAGACGCATATTTATAAACAAGCTGACAGAGCTCCACAACATAACTAAGTTTATAGCTAGGAGTTGTTTGTATATTTCCCCAAGTCAGCAAGGCGTTATTCTTGCTGCTGTGAAAAACTTAAAAACCTATTAAATGGCCGTTTCTTTAGTCCTCTCCATGTTTATTATAGAAAGTCAGACTTTCAGAGTATGTCTGCAGGTAAGGTACAGAGGGGTCTAGGAAAGAAAAGTCATCAACCCACAGAGAAATGAGTGTATAACTCGACACCCAATTTTCCGACAGGGTCAGCTCGGGGAACTAGCTAGAAAGTGCCCTGCCCTGGAAACACATGGGGGGCTAGTCTGTCTTAAGTGCTGTCCAGACGCCTAAGGCACCTTCCCGCCGGCGTCTCTCTCTCTTTCTCTCTCTCTCTCTTTTTCTTTCTTCTTTTCTTCTTCTTCCTCTTCTTCTTCTTCTTCTTCTTCTTCTTCTTCTTCTTCTTCTTCTTCTTCTTCTTCTTCTTCTTCTTCTTCTTCTTCTTCTTCTTCTTTCTTCTTCTTCTTCTTCTCCTTCTTTCTTCTTCTTTCGGTTTTTTCTTTTTTTCCTCCTGCCGTCGATGCCAGGATTATTCCCGCGCCTCCTCGAAGTCTGGCCATCTCCTGGAGCGCAATCCCGGAAAAATGTTCTTTGACCGCGCCCACTTGAGAGTTAGCATCTCGCCGTAGGTGCCCACAGTCGCAGGGCTCGGGAGATAGCAGTAACAATACAGCGGAAGCCGTGCAATTCCAGGAATAGCGTCAAGTCTCCAGAACCCGAGAGCCCGCCCAGGGCCCTGCTGAGCGCGGCGCCACGAGAACTGAGCTTGTGCCCCCCACCCCTCGGGACAAGCGTCCTGGAAAAACGGAGGCTGCTGCTCCGGGCCGCCCGCCCCGGCTCCATTCGCCCGGATCTGGGTGTCCGGGACCGGCCCGCTTCTGGGGCAGCGTTAAGGAGCAGCTCAGAGGTGCGCAGCGTTCCGTGGTCGTTCCCCCGAGGCTGCGGCCTGTCCTGGTCTCGAAGAGGGTCTACCAGGAAGTCTTGGGCCAGCCAATACCCCCAAAGAGGCTGGAAATTCTCGAACCCATCCGGATGCCTGCCAGAGTCGGGCCTGGCCACCCGGGTCGCAAAATCGGGGCTGCCAGTGTGCCCAAGGCCGCGGCGTCGGTGCCAAGCTGGCCTGGGGAAACGCGACGGGCGCTGCAAAGGCCTGTGCGACAAAGGCTGTCAGGGCCCTCGAAAGGAGCCCTCCCTGGGAAGGTGCAGTCCATAGACCCCAACTTGTGGGACCTTTTCACCCAATTTGCCAGTTCAAGAGCCTGTTGCAAATGGCTGCCTTTTCGTGCCCAAGGCGCTGAGCACATTTCCGTCGGACGCAAGAGTCAATCGCAAAGCCCACGTAGGGGGTTTCATTCAACCCAGCAGTGCCGTCCTGCCCTCAGGGAGCTGCCAGGTCCCCACGCACCCGAGCATCACCCCGGGGCCCGAACGGGGCCCCGGCCTGCCCTGCCCCGGGACGCCGCCCCGCGTGTGCGCCCAGGTCTGCGCGCGCCCCTCGCTCCCCACCCACGCTGTTCACAGGCATGCCGCCTCTACTTAAAATAATAATAATAATAATAATAATAATAATAATAATAATAATAATAATTGTTTTAAAAACCAGGCTGAAGGCCTTCCCCCTTCATAAGCCCTTTTGTGTTATGAACCTCCCCCTGGTCGATTCTAAAGGGCCCTTCGGAGGAGGCACTTTTCCTTAGAGGTTTTCTTAAAATAATCTGGATCTAATGATAACATTGTGGACCAAGGGGAGCGGTGGGGAGAAGAGTGAGGAAAGAGATCGGTATTGGCATAATGCTTTCAATGCCCCTTGCTCAGCTTCCCTCTCCTACCCGTCGCCAGCACGTCCGCACGCCGCGGCCTTCCAGAAAGAAAGGAGAGGCCGGGGGCTCCTCTCCTAAGCGCTTGGAGCCCCGGGACGCCGAGCTCCTCCGGGTTAGAAGCAGAAGCGGCCCCTCCACCACCGCCAACCCAGTTAAGAGCTGCCAATGTTCCTGGCTTCTCGGGACTCGGATTTATGTGGATCTTCCACATAAACGATTTACGGATGAAATAAAAGCCCTTTAGAGCAATACTTCCTTTCAAGTTCTTAAGACGCCTCTAAATCTTTCTGGTAGTGAGTGGCCGGCGTGGGGGCGGGGTGGGGACGGGGTGTCGGGCGGGCTGCCCGGAAGGGCGCAGAGAGCAGGGAGTGGAGGGTTAACTGCTTTGCGATCTCACCAGGCTCTTCCGAAATGCCATTCCACTGTCGCGGCGACAATGTTTCTGGGTGTCGGGGCCTCGTCCCTCCTGGCATTTGTCTGAAACGGAGCTGTCTGTCTAACCTAGGCCTGGACGCGCCCTGCCCGGGTAAGTGGGGGAAGGTGGGGGTGGGGTGGGGTGAGGGCGGAGGGGGGCCCGGGGTGGAGTTAGTCGCCTGCCTATTTTCATATTCATTAGAACTGGGAGGTTGCCCGAAGAGCCCAGCTGAGTTTCAAGATATAAAAGCGACTTCGGGTGCCCCCTTTCCAGCCGGGACCTATTAAAGGGCTCCGAGCCGGGCAGCTCCCGGCGCCGCAGCGCTCGCTTCCCCTTCCCTCCTCTGCCCTCCCTTCTCCCGCCCACTCGCTCCCTCCCCCTGCGCGCTCCAGCCTCCGCTCCCCAGGAGCTCCGCAACAGCCTTCCAGGATTATGGAGTTTCTGAGCGAGAAGTTTGCCCTCAAGAGCCCGCCGAGTAAAAACAGTGACTTCTACATGGGCGCAGGAGGCGCATTGGAGCACGTTATGGAGACGCTGGACAATGAGTCCTTTTACAGCAAAGCGTCGGCGGGCAAATGCGTGCAGGCCTTCGGGCCCCTGCCCCGCGCCGAGCATCACGTGCGCCTGGAGAGAGCCTCGCCCTGTCAGGACGGCAGCGGTGAGTCGCCGGCCCGAGCCGCGGCCGCCCTTCCGCACACCCAAGTGCGGGGACGGGTGGGGAAGGGAGGGAGGGAGGCAAGGAAAGGGGGAGCGAGGGAGCTGCAGGGCGGAGGAAGCCGGGAGAACTCTGAGCGTTTCAAGGAGTAGGGTTTCGGCTGCCGCCAACTTTGAGGGGCAGCGGAAGATTAGGCACCGGATTGCCCCTGCGCGGTTCTCCTTTAGCTGTCGAGTGTTGTCCCTGATGGGTCCCGGAGTCCCTCTATCTGGACCCAGCCGTAAACTGATAGGGCGGTAAATAGAGTGTAATTGAGTCAAGGCAGCGCGCTTCCTTTGGGAGCCGGCCGCGCAGCCCCCGCAGGAGCTGAAATCGATCACCGCTCCTTAGAGGATGTCAGGGTCGTCACGAACAGATCTTTGAGGTCCTTTAGATGAAAAACCTTTTTTAAAAATTTCCCAAGACATATCAGTATTTTTCTTTGTGAAGTTGGAAGGTTGTTAGATTGGCTTGTGTGAAATTGTGATTTCTGATTGTTGGGGTTTTCCGTGCAACGCACATACATTTTTGTTAGAACACCAAATCGCTTTCAGTAGCTTCGGGTAAGGAATCTCCAGTATTATCCCTCACCCCCCAACACCGTATTGTCCGTTTTTCTGACTCCACATTAAAAGTCACCTAAGAACCCTTTCGGAATGCTTCTGGGTGAAATCCTCAACTTTGAACGGTCAAGTATCTCAAAGTCAAAATGTTATCAAAACAAACCATCTATCTTTTCTATCTTGTAACCCAATACAAACCTATTTTTTTCAGATCGCGACAGCTAAAGCAAGTTTACAATTCCAAGAGGACTTTTCCTTATCATTGTATATATTCCACAGTTAAGCTGTAAGGAGCGGGTTGCTTTAAAATAACAAACGAATTAAGTGTGAAATATTTACAACAAGCCTCCCGCCCCCTATTTTAATGGAGGGTCAAAATCTGGCAAGGTACTGGCTCATAGGGGCTCATTTTCGAAATACTTTGTACAAATTAAGTTTAAAAAACGATCTTGTATATTTTACTCAGCGTTGCGAATTACTTTTGACTTGCAAGGTTAAACCAAAAATATAGGCGGGAACGAGAGAGAAATTCAGTTAAATCGTTTCAAGTTAAGAATATAGAGAGACATGCAATATTTATTTTTAATACGCTAGCTTTTGGCTTTCTGGTTGTATTTCAGACTTAAGTATGTTTATTTTTGGAATTCTTTCATGCATATGTAAAGTTATCTAAATGGACAGGATTAAAAAAAATGTATGACTCTCTTGTCCTCTCTTAACTGCTGGCTAGGACTTCATCCTATTTTAAATTGTCCGGGATCGAAAATAGGAAGAGAAATAGGTGATTTTTGATACCTTAACAACTTTTAAACGAACATCACACTTTTAGGATGAATTTTAATAGGACAATATTAAGTAAATTGAATGTGGGCAGCAGTTCGCGGTATTCAGGAAAGTTCCTCTCTTTCTCCTGAGATGCCCTTAGCCTCAAGACAGCCTCCCCTCCCCCATCCCTAATTACCGAAGTTCCCATTTCATTCCGCCCAAGAAGACAAAACCCTATTGTTAATCAGTCATGGCTCTTCTTTATATCTAGTTTTACTCCACATCTTTTACATAAAGGATATTAGCCATTTAAGTTATACAGTTATTAAAGTTGAAAACATTTGTATAATCATTAGAGCAGTTGCTAAGATACATTATAAGAGAGTTTTAAAACAGACAAAAATGAAAAAAGTGTGACAATTCATTGGAAATTATTGTTCTGGCAGGGTTCACTTTTTTTTTGTTTAATATTTCCAGTTTCATTATGTGCACCCATTATATTTGTGTGTGCGTGTGTGTGTGTGTCACCATATGATGTATTTTTGTTTTCTATCATACAGCAAGCATGCAATCAAATCTGGAAGAAATCACTGAAGTTAAAACACCTCGAAACAGAATCGAAGATGCCATCTTTTGTTATCTTTTAATAGATGCTTTAATTTCTCAGCTTTAGGGAAAAAATAAAGCTTTCTGTCTTATATTTCATGCACTTAAACATAAATATCACATATTTAGAAAGAACTATAAATGAGTTTTTACAGTAAAGTCTACTTAAATCTTACTCTGTTCTATAAGAAGCACTTCCAGAAACTGATATGAAATTCATTTTTTAATTTAGTAGGTCACTTTTTGAAAAAAAACGATTAAAAAGCAAAAATGAGTAGAAATCAAAATACTCAAAGCATAGTAGAAACAATACCGTATCTTAACTCTATAGTCTGTACATTTTGTGTAGAGCAGAAAGATAACTTTTGGGAAGAGTCTGGAATTGAGTTTACAGATACTACTTAAAATTGAAATATTTTTCTTGAGCCATATAAGTAGCTTTTGTCTGCTGTGAATAAAGACATACATGATTTCCATTAAACTTGATTCACTTTTCAAAAATTATGTTTTTTAATCTAGTGCATCTTTTAATTTGATTACCTTAACTTGATTATAAATTATGTGCGTAAACATTATATGAGCCCTGTAAAATAGTACTGCAAAATCTGGCAAATAATATGAGTTCCATATGCAAATTTTTAAATGATCTTAAACCTGCCCCAAGGGGATTAATAATTGAACGCAATGTGATGACTGAATTAACAGTGGCACAGTAGATCATTGACAGACTGCTTCCCTGATGCTCTAAATTATGTCAATGTAATTTCTTCCCTGAAATGTCCCACAAGCCTGAGAACTGTCGTTTTCTCCCTCTGGGTACAGTGAACTATGGGATCACGAAAAGCGAAGGACAGCCTCTTCATCCCGAGCTAAACAGAGCTATGGACAACTGTAACAGTCTCCGGATGTCTCCCGTGAAAGGGATGCCCGAAAAGGGAGAACTGGATGAACTTGGGGATAAATGTGACAGCAACGTATCCAGCAGCAAGAAGCGGAGACACCGAACCACCTTCACCAGCCTGCAGCTCGAGGAGCTGGAGAAGGTCTTTCAGAAAACCCATTACCCGGATGTATACGTCAGAGAACAGCTTGCCCTGAGGACGGAGCTCACAGAGGCCAGGGTCCAGGTAGGAACCAGAGGAAGACTTGGGTGTGTGTGTTGGGGTGTGTGTGTTTATGGGGGAGGGGAGCATTCTGTTAGAATAACTCAGTGGTTGCATTTTGCCAAGAGGAAGAAACGGATTCTCCAAATAAAGACCTAGAACAATGTAATATATGCATGTAGGTCTACTAAAATGTCTTTTTCCTTGCAAGGGATTTAATCATTCACACAAAAACAAAAAAGAACATTTGACTTATTACATAGGTATATGAATTAACAGTTATTTAAAAAGAAATGAATATCACAAATATCTCTGATTTAAAAAATTAAATTTTAAAGGGTAAAAAATCCCAGAATCATAGCTGTCTATTTACTAATACTTTTATTTTATTTTATTTTATTTTATTTTATTTTATTTTATTTTACTTTTATTGTATTTTCAGCCATTAAGGTTATTTTTAGGTTATGTACCAGGTGTTGGTAAGTTATTTGTGTAATGAATGGCCCATTAATCTGTAATGTTATTGAGGTTGGGGTTATAATAAAACAAAAAAAAATTGAAACAATCCCACAAATTCCCCACTGTTATGTAAACCATACTTATCTTCACTATGCATAAAGATCATATAGCTCTCATAATTTTTCTAGCTCCCACAGTTGCCAAAAGTTCCATTCCACTTTAATTTTTAAGTGTAAATGGCTTACATCTCCTTTGTAGAGGCAATAAGAATAAGTAGTTTTAAAATATATACTCAATTACATTTATAAGTTATATTCAAACTATCAAATTGGATGGTCCAATATACTAAACTTTTAAAATCATTTGAAAGAGAAAAGTTATACTAGGTAAAATTCTATCTTTTAGACATATTTTTATTTTTACTAGAGTTGGTATTAAACTATATTAGTTTTCAAGGGACAGCAGTTTCAGGCAATAGCCTCTTTCTTGGCGTTTTTACCATGCTAAATGGGAAAATACTGAATTTTGCAAATCCCATAAAATATAAATATAAGGTAATGAATAAAATAGAAATTTTGTTCTGGAAAAAAGAAGAATGAGATTTCTTCTGAAGACTAAGCCATTGTAAGGCCTGTACATCATTACAGTCACCATCTGGGGGTGTGGGATACCAAGCCGCAGGATTTTTCTTTAGTTTGTGGAGACAAATAGTTACTTTATTGTAGTTCAGGAAGTAAAGATACAGAAAGGTGATGCTAATGAAGTATTTTAGAATTGTCAAGTACTAACACTAGTCCCACGGGCGTGGGGTTTTTGTTGTTGTTGTTTTTGTCTTATGTTCATATATTTAAATTAGTTCTACTTGTAACCATAGAAAAATATGTTTACATGTAGAGTGATCAGCTGTGCGCAATGGATGTTTTCTCCTTAATGTTCCTTTACTCCTGATTAATTTTTGTCTAGAAACATGCAGAGAGCCCACCGGAACCTAATTTACTCAGGTTTTCTCTTTCCTGCTTTTCATATCAGAGTGGTAATTCACACCCATTTTAAGAAGACTGTAAATACCTTTTTCTCAGTGAAAACCAAAAACCAAAAAACAAACAAAAAAACTTCTCAATACTAAATTCCCTTACTATGCTCCAGGTGCCTGTGGAGACAGCAAGAAAATGTATTGTTTTGTTGTTTTGTTGTTTTGAGTCCTGGGCGTTGTGTGTAATACATCTTTCCTAAGAAGCCATACTGGACAGGCAGCTCTCACTGCCTTGTTTTAATCGCTGGAAACTCTGTAAAGTCCCATCTTAAATTTGTAGTACGTGCTTGCACGTATTAAACTGAAGGTTAGTATGCTTCTATATGTATGATGGTAAAGATACAGAAGCTTACAGCGGAATATGAAAAAGAGTAAAAATTTCAAGTAAATTTTAACAGTTTGCGTTTTCACGTGTGATTTCCTGCTTCTTTTCTAAAGTTTTTGTATTCTGAACACAGTTTTGTAAAACTGAAAAACTTTTGACAGCTGTTTGTGAAATGTTTGCTCAAATATCAAATAATGCATACTCAATATAATTTTCTGTCTTTAGTTTATTAAAATATTAAAGTGAAGATTCTGGAGAGCTACAAGTATGAATTAGTGATTATTTAACACTCTGAAGAAGGTGATTCTGATAAATATTACTAACAATGAGAGAAATTTGGATGCTAGTTTAGTTGGTCTGAGGGTTGTGGGTCATCGTTAAGCTGGGTGGTAGTTTAATGGTGGTGTAGAGGCTGTACTGACTCATAGGCGTTCTTAATACTTGGTTAAAACTTCCCTAGTTCTTTTATTATATATATTACCTGCAAGTCTTTTAAATCGGAGAAATGATTTTGAAGATTTCTAAGCATCTTCTGTTAGGGAAGATGAATGTTACAAGTGGTGCAATGTATGTAATAAGCACACTTGTATATTTTAGACCAGAGGTCAATTTCAGATGGTTCCATTTACCTCTGGCCTTTTTATGCTCAATATAGTATGTGATTTTCATAGTTTCTGTTTCTAAATAATTTTGATATTTCTGCCGGTGCCATGTGTTTTGGATGTCATCTTTATGTTTAAATTTTTCTAAGATTATCTAAGTATGGGTACAACCCAGAAAAGTCTCCACTTTGTGACATGTTTTAAATATAATTGTTTTGACAGACCCAGATATTAATTTGGTTACAGTTTGGCTGGGTTAATGTTATGTGCATAACCCCAAACTAAAAAGTTACGAATGCCTTCCAGATTTGCCGCATTCTCGAAGAGGAGCATTATCTATGATAATTTGGAGGCATACGGCGTCTTCAAAATCATGTAATCTAATTCCTTTTTATTTTCCAAAATGAACAAAAAAACCTAGAGGCTGAGACATATTAAATATTTTTTTAAATTATTTCATCCCTTTCTATTAATTTATCAGGTTAAAATAAAAAGTAAAATTTGTGGATACTTTCCTGACAGATTTCGTTATTAGTGATTTTGTTGACCTGGTTTGTGTCTTTCGGATTTGTGTCTTTTAACGTCACCATTGCAGTATCAAATATTCCTTAGCTGACGTTCTACTTTTTTTTAAAAAAATTAGGTTTGGTTTCAAAATCGAAGGGCCAAGTGGAGAAAAAGAGAACGTTATGGCCAAATACAACAAGCTAAAAGTCATTTTGCTGCCACCTATGATATATCAGTTTTGCCGAGGACTGACAGCTACCCACAGGTATGGTAAACCTCACAGAATGCTGACTGAGAAAAACAGATATGGTTCATATGTTTTTAAAAGGGCTATTATTATTGGCTTTATTATAGCTAATATAATAGCTAATAATGAAAATTTTAACTTCCAGAAGACTTTTTGCATGTTTGCTAGATTTTCATGAGACAAATATTTATTTTGTTATTTCAGCGCCATTCATTCAAAACTATTTCAGGGTCTTCTTCCTGTAACAATTGAAGTAGCATCACTCATAGTCTAAGTCTGTTAATTACTCTACATTTTAACTATTCAGACTCATTTTCTTTGTTAACTTTAAAAAATAAATAAAACATTGCTTGGCATGTTGTCTCTGTGGCTAACGTTTTGTGAACCATCCTATAACTTAGTGTCAAGTGTGGTCTATGAAACCTTCAGTCCCATTTTTAAAGATCTCTTTTCCTATGTTGTCTTTTCAGCTTTGAAGTTACTCATTATTTCAAGGAAACAGTTAGCCCTTTGTTACTTGAAACATCCCTAGAATTAGTACTGGACATAGTTTTAAAAATTTATCACATTAAAAAAACCCCACATCCATTCTTTTATGGGTCATTTTATTCTAAACAGTATTTAGATATTCATTTTCTTCTAATTTTTTTCCATTTTCAGAGATTTTTTTCTTTTCACACATATAATTAAGATATTATTTTTTCCTAATACTCAGTAACAGTATTTGGAACTATATTTGATACATGATAAGGAACACTTGTATTCTAAGAAACAAGGCATTTATTATATCATCCCTTACTGTTAAAGTATATGCATTGTTAGAGACCATTTTGGATTTTTAAGTTTTTTTTTTTTTAAGTTTATTTATTTTTGAGAGATGGAGAGAGACAGAGTGTGAATGGGCCAGGGGGAGAGAGAGAGGGAGACATGGAATCTGAAGCAGGCTCCAGGATCTGAGCTGTCGTGGGGCTCGAACCCACAAGCCGTTAGATCATGACCTGAGCCGAAGTCAGATGCTTAACGGACTGAGCCACCCAGGCGCCCCTAGAGCATTATGAACACAAACACGTGACTTAAATGCTGGTGGAATACCCTGATAGTTCCATAACCAGATCTTCACAACCCCAGACTTCAGGGTATTCATTCTCTTCAACTATAAATCCATACCTTGTGAGCAAAAATTCATCCTGCATTTTTTTGCATCCTTGGGTTCTGATGCCTTTTATGATTTTTCAAAACCTATTTTGAGATCTACACTTCCGCATAAATTCACCAAATTATCACCTAGTTCAGTCCTTCTAAAAGTTAGGAACTGAGACCCATGGGAGTTAAGGAATTGTTCCGTGATCACATGAGTGGTTCCTTGTGGAATACTCTATAAGGGGCTGTTAGGTATAGACCAGCAATACCTCTTGAAGAAATAAATGCCCATACTTGCCTTCAGGAGAACCTTATTTTTCTTCAAACTTTATCTGAAAGTAGTTCCTTTATTTTTTCTCCAGTTTAAAATCATGTATATACTACTATTTACCATCACAGGGCTAATGAACTTGTATTCGCCAAATATTGTTGAGTGTCCTGGTTGAACAAAGTGCCATGAGGACGTTTCCCAGATTGGCTGTAAGCTTCATGAGAGCAGGCACTGCAGTGGTTTCCTACTAGTTAACACACCGTAGCCCTGAATATACCAGGCACTGTTCTAAGCAGGTTACATACATTAACTCATCTAATCCTCACAGCGACCTTATTTGTCTTACAAAGAAACTGAGGCACAGAGAGGTGAGGTTTTTACTCACTTTGACTAGGAAGAGTCCAGACTTGAACAGGGGCAATCTGGCTCCCAAGTGCAAGATCTTAGCCCTCACAATAGACTATTTTTCCCAGCAACTATGTTTAAATGATTGGATAATTAACAAATGAATACCAAAGGAGCATAAGGCTTCAACAAGTCTGCAGTTTAGTTCAGGGGAGCAGAAATTTTACTCAGAACAAGTGAAATATTGAAAATAATAGAGATAGTACATAGTTTATAAAATTCTGAACTACTTCACTGTGATGAATTTAGAAATAATAAAGTTACAAATTAGTGAACTTTTTTAAATGGACTTTAAACAGTCTTACTAATCTGTTCTACAACACTTGACTGTGATATATAGATATACATATATATATTTTGCAGCTTATTGTTTTGATTTATTTTTAAATAGTTTATTGTCAAATTGGTGTCCATACAACACCCCGTGCTCTTCCCCACAAGTGCCCTCCTCCATTACCACCACCTCTTTTCCCCCCTCCCCCTTCCCCTTCAACCCTCAGTTCATTTTCAGCATTCAATAGTCTCTCAAGTTTTGCATCCCTCTCTCTCCCCAACTCTCTCTCCCACCTCCGCTCCCCCTGGTCCTCCATTAGGTCTCTCCTGTTCTCCTGTTAGACCTATGAGTGCAAACATATGGTATCTGTCCTTCTCCTCTTGACTTATTAAGTGGATGGACCTCGAGGGTGTCATGCTAAGTGAAATATTGTTTTGATTTTCATTTCTTTCCTTGCAAACCCCATTTCAGTGTGTGTGTGTGTGTGTGTGTGTGTGTGTGTGTGTGTGTTCCCCACTTCTCTGTGCCTTGCTGGTGGTTGCCTTATCTTTAACTTCTCTTTCTTCTCCTGTGCAACATAGAGCATTTAGAATAGTGCCTGGCACAAACTAAGCTCTTTGTCAGGCTTATTATCATTCCATATACTTAGCGATGCTTTTTTTCTAGGATAACCTTGCCATTGTGTTATTGTGCCTCACAGCTTTAGATGTTGTCAGTTAACAGAATGAGGTAAGTAGATCAAGTAGGAAGGGAGATGGTACAGTCACATTATACATTTGATAATCTTTTTCACTTCCACAAAGGATTAATTAAAAAATGTCTGCTCACAAATCATGAGAATTTTGCACGAATTCTCACTGTGGTTTCTCTGTAATTTATGTACATTATTATACTACCTCATAATTTAAGTGTGGCAGCCCAGACAGCACAGGTTGAGGTTGTTTTGACAGTATAATTAATCAACAACAACAAAAATCAATGCTGTAAAAACCATATTAATTTTTTATACTGAGAAGTCATTAAATGTTTGGTTGCCAAAAATTCTGAAAACAAGTGTCTCTCACTGTCCACTGTGGGTTTTGGATAAAGTCAGGAAAAGTCCATTTTAACTTATGTGATTGATGTTTTTATTTTGCAAAAAATAATTATGCCAGGAGCTTGTCTCTCAAGCTTCAGCCCAAAAGAAACTATTTTTTTAAAAAAAATCATGTGTCTTGAAAATAAAAATTATACCAGAAAAATAGGAACCAAAATAGAATCCAGCAATTCAATACATTAAGACACTGGTCTTGGTTACTGTCACTAATTATAGAAAAACATTGTTAATCACCAAAGACTTGGAAACAAGAAAACTAGACACAAGACAGAAATAATTAACAATTTGGCAGGAAAGCAAAAGCATACACAGAAATACATGAAAAACAGAAATGGTTGAGAAAATGATATCAGGTCTGCTCAGTGTGGATCATAATCTTATCAACTATGGAGTTATCTCGATATATAACATATAATTGGGTTAGTTATGAATGCTAATTAGCATTTTCTAAAGTGTTCTGAATACTTTGTTTCCATTATTCTCATTACAAAATAGTAACAACAACCCTAATAGTAAAAGTAATGCCTTTCCGTGGAGGGCTTATTCTAAGCCAGGCTTCTTTCTTACAACTTTAACTCATTAAATTGAAGGCCCGGGGTTCAGAGTTCTTTATGCAACATTATCTCTGTAACCTATCACTCAGCAATGAAGTCGTTCAATTCTGAACCCAAAACACCCAATCATTTTGGAAAGCAAAAAATGCTTACCTTTTTTAAATGTGTAAAATAGTGTTATAAAGCAGTTTAAAAATGTAGACACTTTTCAGTCTGTTTTCAGGCATTTTTCTTAATCTGGTTCATATTTGGTAGCAAGCAGTGACAGGTACGTCAGTAGTAGTATACCTTAAGGTAGTATATTTTGATGTACTGAAAAAATAGTATCTGTTTTTTAAAAGCCCTTTATTTTGGCTCAAAATATCAGTTGTCATTTGGCAGCACTCTGAGTTAGTTAAATGAAAATGACTTGACTACTTGATGTTCTCCAGTATTTTAAACATGCTGAACTTATCCCTTGTGCTGTGCTGAATCTGTACCCTCTATCTTCAATTCCCTTCCCCTCACCTAAACTGTATTTTCTCCAGGAAACCTTCCTTCAAATGTCCTTCAATCAGCACATAACTTTCTCACTGACATAGTGGTGGGAGTGGTGGACTGTATACATTTATACATTTTTAAATAATTTATAATAAATTTATAAATATTTACTTGTATTTAAAGAGACTGTTCAGTTATTATCTTTGTATTACAACAGTATTAAGCAAATTATGTGTACACTGAAGAGATGTGAAAAAAAAGTAGTTTCATTTGAATATTCTGGGGGACATTGCAAAGCCCAAATTAAGCCATTTTCAGTAAAACACCTGATTTCTGAATCTCTGCTATTAACCGCCTCTGTGGTATTAAGCAGTTACCTTCTCCTCATTGAGTTCAGTTTCTTCCTCTGTTGAAAGGAATAGATTTTGCAGAACCCTTTCAGCTTAATTTTTTCTCTTCCACAGTTACTTGTATTTTAGCCAACAAATATGTGCTGGGTACTATTTTAGGCACGGAGGTTATATAAATTATCCAGACAAAATCTCTTGCTTTTTGGACAGATTAAGTGATAATTCATACTGAATCCTGCAGACACTTCTGGATGCAAACTATACCCAGAAGATCAAAAAGGCCTATATACTTCTGTCTTTGAGTTAAAAAAGCAGGCGTCTATCAACTGTAGATTCTAATTTGTTTTAATTCATTGATACCATAGCATTTCTTTAAGTAATTACTTTGTTGAATAAAATATTTTGTCAAGGTATAAACATTTTCTAGAGGATTATAGCTGGTCTTCATTCTTATAAGAAACCCTACTTTCATGCTCTTAGGTTTGGCTCAGATCACATGTGCACTAACTTAGTCATTTACTTGCTGGAAACTTTGGATACGTTTTCTGACTTCCTTGACCTTCAGATTCTTTTTTGGTGAAATGGAGGTATTATTGGTGCTAGAGCTGGTGATGTAGATGATGATAATGACAATCATCCTAATACTTTTTCTGTTAGTGAGAGGATTAAATTAATTTCCAAACAGTCTGTGGAACTAAATCATGGGACTTCAAAAGGGTTAGGTGTTAATGTTTGACTATGGACTTCACCGGCAGGGAATTGTAGGTCCAAATCCTGCCTCTAATACTTAACAAATTTTAGAACTTTGGCAAATGAATTAGCCTCTAGGAATGTCTCTCCTCATTTATAAAATGGGTATAAACATTCATACGATGTTTGTGAGGATTAAACATAATAGTTTCTGTGAAGTACTTAGGACATTGCCTAGTATATAACTAGTGCTCAATAAATAGAAATAATCTTTAGTAGTTATTAGTCATTATGATTCTATAAGGGAGGTAGCTATGTGTTGTGAATGTTCTGTTATTGTAGGATTTAAACTAATCCAGTGTTTGAGTAACTTTACTATTTAAGGGTCTAGGAAAAAATCAAATTCAGTTAAATGTACTTTCCTCTTTAAATTGGGACAGCCAAATATGGTAACTTAAGGAATGTTTGAGTGTATTCTTAATCCACCAAAATTATTTTCTCATGAAGAAAATATTTTCATCAAAAATTTTAAAAGGTTTGAAATTTTTCCCACCAAAATTTTCAATGTGGTTTTACTTAGTGCATAGTGAGAATCATAACGAATTCTGTGTTTACTTAATATACAAGGGGACCCACGCAGTATCTTGATTTCTCTTGTTTAATTGATGACTTTATGTTCAAACTTGCAGTCTGAACATCCCAGAAGTTGGATTCAAGTTATAAATAGTAGTCATTGGAGTAATTTAAATTACCGATTAAAGCTGTACAACATTTCTAGTTTAACAGAGTCTGTTTCAAACATTGTGATTATGCAGTTTTTTTAAGGAAATGTTAAAGTTTCTATAAGCTAGTAATTGTGAAAATATTGTTCAGCCTCCCCTTCTAGCATCAGTTTCTGCACTAATCTTAAAGTTTACCTTTACTTAAGCTAAATAAAGAATACGAAACTTGTCTCCTTTGACCACTGTGGTTTAGCAATTTAGGGGCATCTGGAGCGGTTTCTGTCTTTAGAGAAAGTATTACATTTTTTATCACTGTGCTTTCTGTTTTTCCCCCAAACGTTTGAAGTAAGTAAATAGCCAAAAATCTTTTTTTCATGTTAAAAGTATAGCTATACTTGATGGATTGTATAATAAATATTCTCGTATCTATGAAACCACCAGTGAAATGGTCCCATAGTAATACAGTGAAGCTTCCCTTAAGAGATGGAGGGGTAAAAATATTAACATCATTAGCTCAGCAAGTCATATTGATATAAAACTACTGATTTAATTAAATGTATAAACATATGTACAAGTTGTACATAAATTTGTGTGAAGAATATTTCATATATATGTAAAAGTATATATTAAATCTAAGTTCTGTGTAGCACGAAGCAGGTCTTGTCAGCATCATTTAAGTGCAGATGCAGTTAGACACAAATGAAATAATTTTTATTTTGCTGAAAACACGCTTTTCAGAGATGAAAAAAAAATACCCTGCAAAAGAAGCAAAGTGCATTCAAGTCTTAGATTATGAATATAGACTATTTTTTGAAAAATGTGATATTCAAGTTTAATATGACTTAATGACTTTAAGCACTAATAATAACTTAGCTGATTGTTTTATTGTGAGTTTTTGTTTATTTGTTTGCTTTTTTAATAGTCAATTGCTGTTAAAACATTGAATTAATCTGAATTGATCCTAAGTATTTTATATTTTAAGACGAAAGAACAAATTAATAAATTGACTAGATTACCAAAATAAATAATAAGAAAAAATGTAAAAACAAATTGTTGAAAAGTGCAGTTACTGCTTATACGTATAAAAACTACCTTGACGGGACAGAGAAGAACCAGAGGGAAAATTACACCTGGGAAGTCTGTGGGTTAAAGTCTGCAGTACACATTGTTATTGTTAGGGTGAACATACGTTATATTTTAATCCAGTATTTTTATGCTTGCCGTATTTATTAAGCCTCATGTTTCTGTGTGTTTTTTTAAATTCTAAATCCCAGAGCATTAAATAGAAAACAAATTACACAAACTCACAATTGGTTTAAAATCACAAAACTAAAATTCCAACTTGTGATTAACACATATACAATTTGAAAATAATGGATAAATTTACTCAGGATTTTCAGAATAAATTCAAAGCTTACATATGACACCAAACGGTTATCTGTAGGTTTAAACATATTCTGTGCAAATTAAAGCATTTTCATATTTGATTCATGTTTTAAGTTACTAATTCACAAGGAAAACTTAATTTATATTTTAATCTTTGTGTCTTATAACTGTGGATTTTGCTTTATTGGGGAATTGTGTCATTAAATTGTGGCATTAAAAATGAATCAAACACTGTAAATGATGGCTATCGTTCATGTATTAAAATACATGAAAAATAATGTTGTTAATAATGAAAATTGGCTTTAATGGAAAAGTCTCTTTTACTTGTCTGAAATCCCTGTACTCATTTCTATGATGGAATTTTATTTAAAAAAATCAAAATAGTAATCAATATTTAGTGTATGACCCTTTCCTGACAAATAATTGCTAATCACTTTAGCTTAATGATACTATGACATTTTTGAAATGTAAATTGATTTTTTAAAAATCTTAATAATTATATATTATCTGAAATTTTGTATGTGAAAATTGCACCAAATAAGTAGGCTTTGATGAAAATGTAGCCTCATTTCTAGTTTAGGTAGTATTTAAGCATGCTCAGATGAATCCTTTTCACTGCATAATTAAGTCGGGATTACCCCCCCCCCCCCGCCCCAAGATGGACAAAGTATCAATGTTTGAGACTTATTCACTTATTCTCTGATAGCAAGTGAGACTTACTCACTGGCAGTAAATTCACTATTTAGAAAAACTTTTATACTCTATCTTCCTGCCAGGAACTTACTGATGTAGTGACTACTGATGTAGTTACTAGAAAAGTTAAAGGGACCCTGAAATTAGTCAACAGCTTAAAATATTCACAAGTTGCTAAGCAAATTATTAATAATTTTATCACCCTAAATTGTAAAGGAAAGGATATGCTACTAGTAAGGAATATAATGACCTCTTAAAAAATGCCAACATCACATTTTGCAAAAGCAGTTTAATTACTTAAGAGACTATATAAAATCTGGTAAATTAAATTATATAAGTGCTAATATAGTAATAAATATGTAAGATATTGAATAGTATATAAAGTGGTCAATAAATGTAAACATTCTGTCAAAGAGGAAAAACCAAAATCACCTTTTGGATTTTAATGCAGAAAGCTATTGTTTAAACGTTATTACAAACATTGCTTTGTGAATCCCTGATCTGTGTCTTGTTAAACAACCTTTAGTCCCACAGGGAAGTGTGTGTGTGTGTGTGTGTGTGTGTGTGTGTGTGTGTGTGTGTGTATACATATGGACATTGGGGCCAGGTAAGAGCAGTCTATAAACAGAGAAAGAGTAAGGTTAACTGAACTTGTTTTGGTAGAAAAATATTATTTAGTTAGTTTTAGAGATAGTTTAAAATTAAGGAACGATTGTTATTCATTTATTTTCATGTTATTCAGTGTTTCTATTAAATTCATACTAAATTCTGTAGAATAGTGTCTTCTAAATAGCACTAATATTAGAACATAGAATATAAAATGCCGTCATGAAACTAGTTGATGTTTTTTATACATCGTGGTACTTTACAACTCTACTACAAGGACTAAAAAACTTGCATTTCTTTTGAACATTCTTTAAAAGTACAAAAAGTTGCTTACTACAATAAAGATCAGAAAATATATTAAAAATATACACCAAGTTTACTATACTAAAAATTTCTTTGTAGTTTGGATTATACAAAGAATGAATTTGTATAAAATTTCTAAGGTGAAGGTAAATAAGATTTATAATTTCTATTCATTGTTTACCATAATACTTCAAGTCATGACGAATATATATCCACAGTGAAGAATTTGTGTGTGTGTGTGTGTGTGTGTGTGTGTGCGCGTGCGGGCGCGTGCGCATATGAATGTGAAGTACACATATATATTGACTCTTTCCTTCCTATGTATTGCTTTTAATTCCTTGGAAGGAAAATGAGTGTTAAATGAATTTCGTTTCTGTCTGGAAAGAATCAGACAAAAAACACAGCTTTCCTCCAAAATTTGAAGTCATGGAATAATTAAGTGTTAATTTTTGTATTTGATTAGGAAACATTAAGGAACAAATGTTCAAAGTAGAGTAGAGTTAAGTCAGCTGAACCTCCATTCATGCTAATGGGAGGCAGTTGACTAAGTTCCTTGGACAATGCTTTGAACGCACCCCTAGAACTTTTTAAAACGCTGTGAAGCACATTAAAGCATGGAATATTTGTAGATTTTCTGCTCCTTTTAAACACAATAAAGAAGAAAAGATATAAAGACAGGCAGACTTTTCTTTCCTTTTTTTTTTTTTGGCACATGGGAAAAAAGGATGTGGACATTATTTAATAATGGTGCTCCTAGTTGTGAAACTTTAAATATTATACATAGAAGCCCATAAAAACACCACCAAATTTATTTGGTACTGGGCACTACCATTGTAGATGTCTCAGAAATAGTCCAGAAAAGAAAAGTAGTAATCCTATTCAGAAAAAAAAAAAAGCAAAAAATTCTTTCATTTCAAAATTTAGCAACCAATACAGTATTTCTTTTAATGAGTCAGCAAGGTTTTTGTGTGCCTTCTTTGTGTATATATATGTACACACACATGCACACACATACCTACACACGGTTTTAGACAAAATGACATGTAGATTCCAACACACAGTTCTAAAATGACCACTTATATAAGATGGCAGCGGGATGGAGGGGCCATAGGCTGAGTCCACCTTGATAATAGCAGTGGATTTATTAAACTGTACGCTCTAACAGCTTTGTTGTTTGATCAAATTCTGCCTTTGAGGAATGCTTAAGAAAAGAGACTTGAGTCATAATTATCTAAGATACTTGAAAATTTTCACGTGTAAGAAGGATGTTACTTATTCTGTATCGTTTTAAAGAACAAAAATAGAAGCAATAGAGGAATAGAGGAAGATAACAGCTCACTTTGTTTACAGCGCTCTCCAAAAGGGGATGAAAAACTTCTAAACAGGTGACCTTCCTATCACAGGAACTAAACATGGTTGAAAATGTACAAGGGCTTCAGTAGTGTCTCCTAATCCCAGGTGATTTTCAGATTTCATGTATTATTGTCATTGCCATTATTTTAATACAGATCCCATAAGCCACACCCCATGCTTAATGAATTAGAATCTCCAAGACATATCTGTAATAAAAAGTAAGTATTTAGTAGGGAATTAAAACAACGTAAGAATATATAGTCAACAAGGTCTGGGGATGAAATTTTTACAATAATGGTCAAGATTATACTGAATGGTGATTGTAGAGCTCAAAGCATGAAACAAAATTTAGATACACAGTATTAGAGTAAATTGTCCATAAAATTTTGATTACACCTGCAAGATGGATCAGTTCAAATTTCATATTCTTAAAGATTTTTCAGTCCTGTAAAAAATTTGTATTAAGTGTTTATCATGTATCGTGAAGGATGAGAAAAGATTTATGAGCAAACATTGGAGATTTTTCTTTCAGAGAAAAGAACCTATTGAACCTCCCAAAACTTAGGATTATGAATGTGCAAATAAGCAATCACAATTTAGAAGACTAGTTTTTGTATCATTGTAGCATTTCTTAAGATTTCCTGGGTTCAAATTTGACCTCCACATTGGGAGTTTCACATCTTGGGTAAGGTTATTAAGCTCTCTGTTCTGAAGTTTTAGCTTTTACAAAATGGGGATACTAAAAGCAAAGAAGCATCTTTTAGTGTATTGAAATGATGTCTTCACAGTGCATTTAATACCATGTCTGACATGGTAATTAATTAATAACCCTTAACTATCATGAACATGATTTTGATTGTCGTCATCAGATGTTTAATCATCCAGAGGGAATGCTTTAGAGGAGGCAAAACCTCACTTCACTGGGAATATTGTATTTTATGCGTTGCATCAAACTTTTGATATCAAAACCAATGAAAACCCTAAAATCAAATGAAGACATGCCAGAAATTTTTAAATGAAATGAAGATATGGGAGTGGAGGAGATACAGATCAAGGAAGTAGGACACATCAGTAAAAATATGTGACAGTATTACTGCCCATGGGAATTCATGGGTATCTTTTCAAATCCAACTAAAATATTGCTGTAGTAACTTGCTTCACCAATCTATTCTGTTCAGAAAGCATTTCTTTCTATATGCCAGAAATTCTTTCACCAACAGTAATACATTTAACTTGCTATATCATGTCGAGGTAAGAAGTTTTGAACAAAATAGATATTTGTCCAAGTCATCCAAAGTGGAAACTTTATTTTCAACTTACAGGTAGATTAATGTGAATTATTTTAAGGAGGGAAAGCATTTAAAATTTACATTCATAGATTACTTTCCTTGCCTTTACCATTCTTATTTTCCTTTTTTCTTAAACCTAGTTAGTAAATACAGTTCTATGTATTTGGAATATGAGTAAATGATTTTCATAGTAAATTTCAGCAATACCATGTGTAAATCAAGGACTCTTTTAACAAACTTAAAATGTAAACAATCTTTCTCTACTACTGTTTTGCCTTTCATTTATTTTTTCAAAAATAAGCAAGCAAGTCCACTTTCATTTCCTGAAAGCCCTTTTGTCAGACATGTGACTGTGGTTTTTGCAGTGTAGCACAATGTTTGATTGAATGTCAGAGGAAAATCACCCAGATCAAGTTAGAAGAGCTAGGTTGACAGAGTAATGACATTAACAGTCCCTCTTGTTGACTTGAGATACATAACTCAGCAATCAGTGGCACCAATCATTATATTTTGGCTAAAGTGGGACACATTTAGTAGAATCAGCCAAAATTAAAACAACATAGCCCATGAGGACTTAAAGATTAATAGAATGTGCAAATCACTGTATATATCTGTAGACATGTGTCACAGATTTAAATATTTAAAGCAGCTTATACAAATATTTCTAAAATAACACAAAATGAGCCCTAATTATTGAGGCCTCAACTAAGGGATGAAATTAGTTGTTCAGATTTTCTCTTATATTTGCAACTGGTTAAGGAGTCTCTTCTTCAGTGACAGAGTAATATCTCTACCAGTGTAATCCAGAAGATTCATTTGCATTTTATGCTATTAATTGAAAATAAGTTTTCTTTAAAAGTATGATTTAAGCATGGGTTTGTAAGTCTACACCAAGGACTATATGTAGTAGACTGGAATTTTTATGTAAAAGTAAATATAAGAACACATAATTTTGTGCATATGTTAAAAACAATTGATTCTGTTTTAACTGGCATGATTTTTAATAAGGTAGCCAAATGTGATCAACATAGTTACTTATTGTAATAATATTGCAAAGGCATACAAATTTTAAAGTTCATCTTCTAAGGCTCAAACTCTCTCTCATGTTCTACCATTCAACAATTTCCTCAGCTCCTGCTGTTTGTCAGGATTTTTCTCTGTGCTTCTCACTAATGCATGTGATCACTGGTTTTTTGTTTTTGAGGGTTTTTTCCCCTTATTTAAATAGCCTAAGATACCTCCTAATACAAATTTTACTTAGTGTTTCCTTTACATGCTAATGACTCTAGAGAAATTTGTATTTGTTGTTTCTTATAACGATTTAATAATAAGAAATGTGACTTTCTTGGCTACAAATGACAATCTAGTTTTCAATCTTACATAGGATGTTATATAGAGTACTTTAATTATACTCATAGGATATTTTTGCTAATACTAGCATATTTTTCTCAGTTGCACTTTTATTATTTGGTAATGGTCGTGTTTTAGAATTTCAAATTATTTTACATGTCATAATTCCATTGCAACCTGACCATGTCACCTATAAATCATAGAACAAACGTTTAAAATATGTATAGATTGCTCATATTCACAGGGCTATATATTGGAGACTCTAGGAAGTAAAAAGCAATGGAAGGGTACATTTCCAATAATGAGTTTGATTAAAAGTATCTACAGAATAATTATTAGCCTCATATCAGGAATGGTTTCCAACAAAAACTGCCACACTGAGTCCGACTATGGAACTTTAAAAAATGCGATTGTGTCATTTTGCTTAGATGAAGACTATATTTAAACTCAAAAACAGATTTTCAACTGCTTTTCCAAACACACGAATTTGTCATGAATCATGACTAACTCTTCTAGATTTCATTTTTAAATCAGGACTATAAAAAGAATACTGAAGAGATTGACATGTTTTGAGAGTATTTTATGTGGTTAAGTGTTTGGGTTTTGGTGATCTATTACAGTACAACATACTGGAAGAATCTTTCAAATAATTATTTCTTAGTAATCCCTTCAAGTACTCAGAATGTAATTAGAGACCACCCAATAGGAGCAAACAATGAATTGTTGACAAAATTTAGTCAACGCTGTTTAACAAATGTAAGGGAACAAAAGTGAGAATGTGTAAATGTAATATTTGTTGTTTTATATATTCCAGATTCAGAACAATTTGTGGGCAGGAAATGCGAGTGGCGGTTCTGTGGTCACTTCGTGCATGTTACCACGTGACACTTCCTCGTGTATGACACCTTATTCTCACTCGCCTCGGACAGATTCCAGTTACACAGGGTTTTCAAACCACCAGAACCAGTTCAGCCACGTGCCCCTCAACAATTTTTTCACTGACTCTCTTCTGACGGGGGCTACCAATGGACATGCATTTGAAACAAAGCCAGAATTTGAAAGGAGGTCTTCCAGTATTGCAGTCCTTCGAATGAAAGCCAAGGAGCACACTGCCAATATTTCATGGGCCATGTAACATACAGTACTCTTATTTTTCTTTTAATGGCAAAGTAAAACATTCTATTTCTCATATTTAAAGGATACCACAATAAGCTGCTGTGTGTGGAATTGCTAAAGGTCAAGATATACGGTGAGGCCAGCTTAAATGAATAGTTGTTATTATTTAACATTAAAATCTAAGAATGAACCTCTGGAAAGACTAAAGAGATTTACCATCCATCAGTCTGCACAAACTCTGTTTTAGTAGTAACATTTTTTTTTCTATTGTACAAGTCGATGAAATACGATCATGCAACTTCTTAAAAGAATAAATGTATTAAACAAATTCCTCTGTTATAGATTGATTTATGTCAGTTCTGTATATCAAGAAATCCCTTGTAAAATAATACCTGATAAAGGAGGAAATGCACTGGGGAACATGTCAAGATACCAAAGCTGTCAGGTAAATATTGAAGCACCGTGTTTCTGGGAGCTCACTGTTACTTCTCTCTCTGGCTCTAAGACACAATGGGCAAAGCCCCTGTTGCTGAGAATTTATCTTCAGGTCTCAAAGGTTTTTTTTTACCTATAGATGGTTTAGTGAATTTCCACTCCCTGAAATAGCACTCTCCTACAATGACCAGCATTTGCATGAAATATTTGGGCATAGTTTCCTGAAACCATGTGGCTAAAGGCGATAACTGAAATATTCCAGTGTGATTTAAAATCTAGTCATGAGAGTAGGTTTTACAAATGCCATCTTTTAAATGAAAAAGTCAGCACCGACTCAGCGAAAAAGCCAACACCGACTCACCTTGCCGATTTAGTAGCACATGTTAGAAAAAAAAGTAAGTTACAAAACCTGCTTTTAAGCTGAAATGGTGCCGATTACACTATACACACAAACATCTAATCAATACACTAAAAGATTTTTTGACGTGTAACATTATGCTTTATTACATTATGAAACATTTTCAGTTAACAGAGCAGCAAATCTGAATTTATATTTATTTCATAGGCTTATGCAAGTGCACATGTGTGCGTGTTTGTTTTTTGATATATAAGCTGTAAGCATTTTTTGCTACTGTGGTTTTGCATAGGGAATTAAAATGTCAGAAGGCTCTGTAAAACTTCTGGTGGAGAAGAAAAGAAAAATACTTTGCATCTGGAAAATTGCTAACCCCTTTGATTTACTTCTCCCTTTCCCCTGTCACATTCCAAGCTTTTTCAGATGAGTGAAATGTCAACCTCCTTAAAAGACTCTTAATTCATAAAGGCAAAGTAACTTAATTGAAATGAAGATGGTTCCCATGGCTTGGATCAGAGCTAGGTCTGCTCTTTGTACTCTTAGAATCTTCCTTGTGCTTCCTCCGGCCTTTAGGAGTACGCTTGGAAGTTGTAAAGGCTAAAGGACAGAAATAAGTGAATTTTAAAAATTAAATTGCAGAAAAATTACTTAAGTCCAGTGTCTTCTTCCCAGTGGGAAAATATTTACAGCAGTTAGACATCTTTGTAATAAAATTTTTAAATCAAGCAGATGATGGAGATGAGTGATGTCCTAAACAAACATTCCTTGACTTCATAAGTAAGTCTCTTCTTTATTACTTTTGTGTTCTCTCTTTTTAGTTTTCTTCCCAGGACAAACTTGTTCAACTTTGGCCCTGAGAATTATGCTTCCATGCAGGAGCTCTTGTTAAGGGATTGTTTAGGCAGCTGTTAAATATCCTTCATGTTTTAAAAGAGAATGACTTCTTTTAATATATTCGTATGTCTGGTCAATAGGAATTTGTCAACTAAAACTTAGAAGGAAAATGTAAGATTTATTTTTAAAAATTCCCAAACTTGGGGGCCTAGGAGCTCAGTTGGTGAAGCATCCAACTCCTGATTTTGGTGAAGGTCATGATCTCATGGTTTGTGAGACTGAGCCCCACGTCAAGGTCTGTGCCAGCAGCACAGAGCCCTCTTGGAAGTCTCTCTCCTTCTCTCTTCTGCCTCTCTCTCACTCATGGGCACACACTCTCTTGTTCAAAATAAATCAACTTTTTCTGATGTTTACTTATTTTTGAGAGACATAGAAAGAGAGAGAGATGAGAAAGACAGAGAAAGAGCAAACAGGGGAGGGTCAGAGAGAGAGGGAGACACAGAATCCGAAGCAAACTCTAGTCTCCTCACTGACAGCACAGAGCCCCGGGCAGAATTCGAACCCATGAACTGTGAGATCCATGACCTGAGCTGAAATCAGATGCTTAACTTACTGAGCCACCCAGATATCCCATAAATAAACATTAAAGACAAATAAATATTCCCAAATTAATAGTGTTCATGTTCATTTTCTTCTGCTTAATTGAAATTTTAATGTCTCTTGGCTAATACATTATATTTTTAAATGAGAGACAAAACTCATTTTTAATTAAGTTTGAATATCACTTCATCCTTTAGTTTTCCTACTGGAGAACCTATTGGAAAACTATGGGAAGAAGTGAAGTTCAAACCTGATCATCCACCAGTTTTCTCATTATATTCTAATAATTAGTTGAAGCTTCTGTAACTCAACTTTTTTTCAATTTTTACATCTTTTTAATTGAAGTTCTGTATCTGCAATGCTTTGTATAAATTTAATTCAATCAGCACATTCTTTTTTTAATGCCTGCAGAGTGTGAAGTACTTTCTGGTGTAATAAAATAAGTAATAGAACCATGGTTTTTGTTCTTGATGAGTTCATAATCCTCCTGGACAGACACACCCATAAAGTTTGCAACCTCATCCATGCCTCACAATTTATGATGGCAATAAGAATTGAATGCATTTTTCTTGTGTTAACATTCTGACCTTACCTTTTCATTGGCTGAATTTTATTACATATTTAATTTACTAAGATATAATAAAATGAACTTTTGATGTAATAGGATAAGATAAAGCTAAAACAAAGAATGCATAAAATGCACTTCCTGAATTTCCTCTTGTTAGTTCTCAACTTAGGTTAAACTAAGTTTCATATACTAAAATTCATATCACTTATAAAATGTTCAACTTACACACTTAAGAGAGGAAAAACTACTTTTATTTGGGCTCGAAGTATTGACAGTATTGCTTGCTGGGAGTTTTGGTCTATTAAGCAGTTGATTTTCTTGGATGTTTGTTTCCTTGACGTTTCCATCCCGTTTGCACCTTCCACACATTTTTCTTGCACAGATGGTTTAAGGGATGATTCTCGTACTGTTTCTCCCGAGCAGTTTGGTTAAGATTTGGTCTTCATGAGCGGGGATAAATTCAGTGGAGGATTAGATAAGATTGATTTGCAGTTTCTTTTATAAACATAAAATGAAATTTCAGAAAACAGTTTGTGGAGTTTTGAAGATACATAATTTACTTAATATTAAATAGTGATTGATTCTTTTCTTTCTATATAACTTTATGGAATCAGAAAAAGAAAGCCACTGTAATCTTTGCCTTCAGTCTTGACAACATATCTCAAAAGAATAGCAGAGTTACTTAACCTATATAACCTTGAGGAAACCCATGAAATTGAGTATATAAATTACTGGAGTGTATTAGTTTCATCATTTCAATAGGCTGTTGATTTTTTTTTTACCTCCAAGGAAGGAATGGAAGGGCATACCTATGCAGTTAACACAGTACTTATGTCATATATATATATATATATGTATATATATGTGTCTTTACTTTCTTGTCTCAAATACTATCTGTTAATTTGACTTCCATGGTGCAATTCACATATTGCTTCCTTGTGTTTTATATAATGTTGTTTTCTATATAAGGTTGTATTTTAGTCTATCAGCAGCTAAACAATGCCTTGGCTGAAAAAGAAGTGGAAAGATCAACCACAGTGTTTGTGTGAGCTCTTTGAAAAAGTTAAATAGCTTTCTAAACTTACCAGTGACCCTGTGTTTGTTTTCCAATATTTAAGTGAAGTAGAATTATAAATCATGAGTAATAGTTAGATATAATTTTTAGTAATTAATTTAATAATTTTTATTTGCTGCCAAATATTTTAGGAGAAATATAGAAATAATCTTATTTTTAAAATCCTAGTTGGGTTAACTTCTTTTATTCACTGATTAGAATATGAAGGTGTATGTTTCTTATTTAAAACATAATTGTTAATTTTCAGCCACCTCTACTTTAAGGAATTAGGCATCTAAAATTTCAGCAGACATTATTTCCTTACAGCTATTCATATTTTGCATTGAAGAAGCTACGGTTTTTTGTAAGGAAATCTATTTAATAAAATGCTATATGAAATAGTACTTTTGTTCTTAGCCTCAAAGTCTCATTGGATATATATTACACAAGCCAGGCAGTGATGTCACTAACAATCTAAATGAAAACAACATCAGAAGTGAAATGCCTAGCAGTAAAGTCCTCATTTATGGAAGGAATTCTTAAAAAGAGATTAAATGAGATTCTGGTTTTCAGGGCATAGAAAATGCTAAAACAGGATTTTTTGTTTGTTTTAAGAACTCTCCTTTGTAAATGAACACATTGCCATTGTTTATCCAAAAAATATATTGCAAAAATGGTGAGCAAGTCTTCAAGACAAAGGCTAGCTAATTCTTCAGTTTTACTGCATAAAATGGGCAAGAATTAAAAGAAGCTTTTTCTTTCTTTTTTTTTCCTAGCCTTAGAATTGTTTATCACTATGCATTCTTTAAGTTCCAGGGCAAATAAATTACTTCACTTGAGTATTTCATCATGACACTATTTTATAGCATGTCTGGCTTTAGAGACATTACTTACTGAAGTTTTTCATGCATCTTCCCAAACTATACACTTGTGATATTTTCTTTAGTTATTTACCTGAACACACACTTTAAAGACTTAACAGAGTAATTCAGAATAATCACCAGCATTGTCAAAACATGACAAGTTTTTAGTAGAAGGTAAAGGAGCCCCCTACAGGCTATTTATGCTGTCCAACTGGTGGACATAAAATGATTCAAATGCCCCAAATCCAGAGAGCAGGTTCATAACTTAGGTGGGAGTGGAGGTAGAGGAGAATGCATCTCTGGAGAGAAGTCAGAGAGGGTCCATATCCTGAGATGGGAAAATAGATCCTTAGTTTCACTAACCCTTACCATGAAACTTGGCATTTTCTTTTATTTATAAATATGAACAATGAATCTCAGTAATATTAGCAGTGCCTGTGATTTTCTGTCACCAATAAAAAGAAGAGATATTTACAGATACCTTGAAATAATTATAATTCAAGTTTATCACTTGATCGGGATAGTTTTCGAACTTTTTCAGCAATTGTCAAACTACTTCACAATTAAGGTAATTTTCAGCTCTGTTGCTGGGTCTTGTTATTTAAGCTATCAGCAAAGATGCACAGATATTACATCCTGGAATTAGTTTTATAAATATTTGGACACCTGTATTTCAACAGAAGTTTCCCTCTTAAACCTATTTATTTTATGTACTAAAATCCATGATCTAAGAAGGGGTCCTCACGAGACCACTAAACTGCCAGAGGGCTCCATGGAGCAAAGGAGATTAAGAAAACATTTTATGCACCAGTGTCATTTCCCCATATCAAATAATTTTTTCATCCCAGAGGACGATCATATGTTATGGAAGGAATAAAGCAGGGTACATAATAATTTATCATCTTGTCTCTGATTAGCAGAAAGGAGGCTTGAAAGAGAATGGGACTTTTTGAACAGGCAGCCCCACAGCATTCATTGTTGAATGACTGCATGAGGCATTTTAATGAGGATCAATGAGAAGCTAGGATGCATGGGATTAGGAACTAGGCATTTGGGAAGAGGGTGAAGTGTTTGGATAATATCATGGAAAGACTATGGCCTTAGAATTTTTAGTTCTTTCTCTTTTTCACTTTAAAGCTTTAGGCAGGTCATTCAATTCCCCTGAGCCCAGTTTTCTCACTCGTAGGTGGAAACGTTACATAAAGCTTTAAGTTAACAATCCACTTTCACATTTATATTCTTCTTTGACTTTCATGGTTTTGTGAGAATGGGCGTTATTATCATTTTTTTCCCCAGATAAGGTAATTTATGGCCAGAGAGTATAAGAAACTTCTAAATCCAAAGTCTTTCCTTCTGTCTTCTTATCCTACAGGCTTTCCTTAAGGCTATGAAGAAAAAAAATAATTGAAATATACATTTAGAAATAATTTATTGTCATCTGTGAAATGCTTAAATGACAGACTTTTTTTTTACAGACTCTAATGTTTTCCTCCTATTGAGTCAATGTTATTTTTTTCTTCCTTCATTTTTAAAATCTTTAAATTCAGTTTTCAATTAACAAGCAAAATTATTGAGAACCCCCTTTGTGCTGAGACCCTACAGAAACTAATATTCTGGCTGGAGAGCTGGAAAGGTATAATAAAAAAGAGCCACAGTATGACATAGAAATGGCTCATCAAAATACTATTGGAAATTCAACCTTTTCTCAGTCACGGAAAGCTGAAAAGAAGACGTGTTTTGAGTCAGACACTGAAAGATGAATGAGGGGGGTGCCTGGCTGGCTTAGTCAGTAGAGTACAACTCTTGATCTCAGGGTTGTTAATTCAAGTCCCACCTTGGGTGTACAGATTACTTAGAAATAAAATCTCATAAAAATAAAAGGAAAGAAGAAAAAATAAAGATGGATAGGAACTACAAGAATGTAAAATTTTACCTCTTTTTCTTAGAAAGAAAATCCAAATCCATTTTGAAAAGCTATGTTCATGCTAGTTGGCCATGATCTCATGGTTTGGGATATCAAGCCCCAGGTCTAAACCTGCTTGAGATTCTGTCACTCTCTCTCTCTGTCCCTTCCTTGCTGGTGTGCGTGTGTGGGTGCATTTTCTCTCTCTCGCTCAAAATAAATAAGTAAATAAACTTTAAAAAATGAGGCAGGTGTGCTTGTTAAAAAAATATTTACAATTTTGTTTACAGCATACCACAAATTTTCTCTAATTTTAAATATTTGTCTTTCTTATTTTATTATTATTTTATTAATTGGACCAAAGTTCTCATGTTTAGCAGAGAAATCGTTTCATTCAATAATGTTTTACAAGTCTCTACTCTCAAATAACTTAATGAATATGTGCCAACGTCTTAATATTACAACGTGGAAGTTGTGAATAAATGCAATCCTTGGCCTTTTTTTTTTTCAGGGGATAGTCACTTTAGTTGGATGGGTGACATTTGCTAAAACTTGCCTAATACAAAAAGATAGGATAGCATACATATTTTAATAAATTTTCTTTATAAATAAATATATAGCAGAAGAAATAGAAAAACTCTAAGTACAGCTTCAAAATACACATCTGCAAAAAGTTGATAGAAAAGGTCAATAAGAAGAAGATTTCACCCTGATATACCCCTTGATCTCTGACCAAGAAGAAGACAGAAGATTCTAAGGTCATTGCAGGAAAAATACTCCCCACTCTATGAAAGGGAAAAGAAAAAGAAGCTGCAGCTGGGTGTTGCTTTGGTGTCTTTAATTTAACTCTTTGTCTCCCTCCGGATGGCCAAAGTCTGTCTCACTTTATACAAAACTCTTGCCTAAATTCTATAAACAGAGGTTTAACAGAGGAATTGCTTTCTTATCTTGATCCCTCTTTTCCCAGCTGTGAAATTGATCGATGTTTTTAAAGCCTTAAGAAGCCTCCCCTTGTAGATATGTTTTCTGGTTCAAAGGGGAGAAAAGGCAGGAGAAAATTATTCTGAGAAATACCTTAGTAGAAAATTTTAATGACCTTGGAAGAGAGCTATATAGCGAGATGTTAGTCAGACCCCTTACATAGTTAATCTAGTAAGAGTGAAAATAAGTGGCAAGAGAGAATTTACTAGACCCTTGGAGTTGTGTGGCTCAGATTAACTTTTTGTAACTAGGTGAACATTTTCTAGATTTAGAATTGTGTAATATTTCGTTTGGCTTTGACTGTGATCACTAACAATCTAGCAGAACAGAATCAAGCTTCTGATCCCGATGTGGCGCTGCTGATCAGTGTCACCTCACCTCCTGGTTCTCAGAGTTCAATTCAATTCAGCAAATATTTATTGAGTGCTTATGGCTGCCGACTTTTGTAAGTCAGAGAAAAATAATGAGATGTTAGTAAAATGTGACAAGTCTCAAAGAAAGACAGCACTGCTTACAGAAAGTCATTATCTTCATTGGCATTTTAAACAGAAGTTCCATTTAATTGCGTTGATAACACCAATAGTGTACCTTGCTTTAAAGGACAATAATTTCCACACTGGATTTTGATTTCCATCTGCATACTGGATACAAATCGTAGTCCCCAAGGTCTGACTTATAAGTAAAATAACACCATCCCCCTTCTAGCATCAGTTATCCACATCCTTAATAGCTTGCCTGAAGGACAGCATTAGCCATTATATAAACTAATTGGGTTAATTCTGCTCTGGAATTTAGGCAAATAATGTAACTGAGATAAACAGAGGGTCACTTATGCGTCTACTTGTACACATTTATCTACACTTCTTATTTATACTACTAAATGCTTAAAACAACACTACGCTATAAATTTGCCTTTTCTTTCTGATTCCCTTGGCAGGGTTTCTTACATGCTTAACTTTTAAGGAGTGGAGTTCGGTCTCCTCTCAAATAAATAAGAGAGCAGTGGAAGGAAAAAACTGCAGCTACAAAGTAGTTCTAACCCATTAAACGCAGATGGCTCACAGGGGGGTTAATCATCAGGAGCGAACACACATCACGCTGAAATATAGAGCTGTTTTCTATCACTTGTTACCATTTGAATGTCTGTCTCAGGAAAGTGAATTCCATATATCTTCCTGGCCATCAGTTGCCCTTTGAATGCTCCTCTCTCTGATGTAGCTAGATTTCTCTTCAGAACTTACTGAGATGAATGAGCTCTTGCCACACGTAGAAGTGAAAGAAAACATTTCTTTTTCTGCCAGAACAGATGAGATTCGTCATTAGGAGAATGGATTTGACCTTGTAAAGTGGACCAAAGCAATTAACAAACAAACCCCTTTGGGGCAGATGCCTTTATCCTACTCTTCCAGCAGAAACATTTTTTTTAATTCACTCAGAGTTACATTGCAAAGACTGTGGAATCTGCTCACCTGAAAAG
>NC_043709.1:32732522-32734138 GCF_006229205.1 Suricata suricatta | reverse complement strand
TTGTTGTTGTTGTTGTTTACCGGTAGATGGCACTGCACAGGTGTAAAAGAGGTCTACACCCATGTGATTTGGGGGAAGAGAGAGGCATTAGTCATGGTCACTGGTGTGCAACGACTCTCCCAAGAGACTCTCTTTCAAAGGGAAAGTGTTGTATCCAGGAGTCCCATCAGGTATATGTGAGGAGGAACATAAATTTATGAACACTAATTTTATTTATCAAACACTTAAACAGGGCTTACTATGTGACAAAAGAGTAAGTACTCTTATTTTCTTTTTCAGATAAGAAAACTGAAGCACAGAGAGGTTAAGATTTCCTAACATGATGCAGCAGTAAAATGGTAGGACAAGGATTGACCCAAATATCTGATATCATTGTGCTCTCTGTTTTGTTCTCTGTTGAATATTCATCTACTCAACACATTTGAAAACCCAAGGTATAGAAACTGATAGATCCTCATCAGAAGACTAGAGAATCTTAGAGGCAAAGAGGCAATGTTGGGGAAAACAAAGAGGTCCTCAAGAGGGAGGGGATATGGGGCACCTGGGAGACTCAGTCGGTTAAGTGTATGACTTCGGCTCAGGTCATGATCTCACCGTTCATAGGTTCAAGCCCTGCATTGGGCTCCCACCTATTGGCCCAGAGCCTGCTTCAGATTCTCTGTTCTCCTCTCTCTCTGTCCCCCTCTCATGCTCTCTCTCTCTCTCTCTCTCTCTCTCTCAAAAATAAACATTAAAAATATTTTTTTTAAAAAGAAGGGAGGGACTTGTTGGTTTGTTAAGAAGAAACACCAATAAAGAAGAGGAGAGGATGCCTTACAAAAAATTCACCAGTTCACGACCTTACTGAGGGTCAGGATGCTGCATATTTTTAAAACATACATTCTTTTTCTAAAAGTTCTTAAAGTTTACTTATTTATTTTGAAGGGGAGAGAGAGAGAATGAGAGCAAGACCACAAGCAGGGCAGGGTCAGAGAGGAGAGACGAATCCCAAGAAGGCTCTGCAATATCAGTGCAGAGGCTGATGTGAGGCTTGAACTCATGAACTGCGAGATTGTGACCTGAGCCGAGATCATGAGTCAGATGCTTAACTGACTGCACCATCCTAAAACATACATTCTTAATATTGCTCAATTATATTTTATTTCTAGCCAATGTAGAAACTGCTTTAAATACTTTTAACACTGTAATGAGCAGATTATAACTTGTTCAGTGTCTTGCATCATCGACTGCAGTAACTCTCGCCTCTCCCTTTACTTCAGGCATCTACAAACCTAGTGGCAGCTCAGAGCCTTGGCTCACCCAGATCTGTGCCATCATGGAGACCTGGAATCCCAGCTTCTTGTTCTCATGATGTAGGCAGTACCCAACCTCCTTCAAAATTTTTATGTAGTTTCTTCCATGTATCTATTTTCTAACTTCACCAAAACCTCCAGTCCCTGAATCTCAGGGTTTTCTCTGATGCTCTCCTCCATATCTACTTTCTTTCCTAACCCTCTTCCACCTTACAGTCCATCCTGTCAACTACTCTTTGGTCACTACCTTCAAAGGCCTGCTGTTTTGCTTTTATCACACCTGCCTCCACCTGGGCTAATGAACTCGCTAAAAAGGAATGTGTG
>NC_043709.1:32730474-32732422 GCF_006229205.1 Suricata suricatta | reverse complement strand
AGATATTCCCTTTTTAAAAATAAATATTTATTTATTTTGAGAGACAGATATGTGTGTATATAGAGAGAGGAGGGGAAGAGCAAAGACAGAGGGACAGAGAGAATCCCAAGCAGGCTCCACACTGTCAGCACAGAGCTTGATGTGGGGCTAGATCCCATGAACCATGAGGTTATAACCTGAGCCAAAATCAAGAGTCAACCAAATGAGCCATCCAGGTGTCCTGAGATATTTCTGTTCTGATTCTAATCCTCATTCTGCATTGTATTCCTTTCCATCTTGTCATCTCCTATATGTTTAAACTTCCTCTTTGAGCCATGTACCCAATTTCATTTGTTAAAAATAGTAATCATAAAATTCGATAAAAAATCTTCATGCTTCTTCACTGCCTCCAGATTTGCCCCCAAAACATTCTATGAAGGTATATCTACATTCAATATCCTTACTTTTTCACTTACTCATTATTCACACCTCTCCAGTAGAATTTTGAGTTCTACCAGTCCATGAAAATTACTTTTTTCAAGATCAACAACCTAACTCCAATGGGCACTTTTCAATTCTTCTCATCAATTCTGGTTTAGAATGAATCATGTCCACCTAAAAGTCCTAACCCTCAGTGCCCACAAATGCGACCTTATTTGGAAATAAGGTCTTCATAGTCTTAATCAGAATTAAGATAAGGTTATACTGAGTTAGGACGGGTCTTAATACTAATACCTGCTGTTGAAGAAAGAAATTTGGATATGGACAAATAGGGAGAAAATATAGGCTGATGATGAAGGCAAAATTTGGAGTGATGTGTCTGCAAGTGAAGAAACACCAAGAATTTCCAACAACCATCAAAAACTAGGAGTGAGGTAGGGGGGCAGATTCTCCCTTGGAGCCTTCAGAACTGCAATGCCTATCAATACCTTGATTTCAGACTCAATATATTCTAGCTGTTTTCAACTACTAAGTGTGTGGTGCTTTGTTACAGCAGATTCTGTGTGTGTGTGTCTCTCTCTACCCCTCCCCTGGGCTCTCTCTCTCCCTTCAACAATAAATAAACATTTAAAAATTATTTTAAAAAAAGAGACACAGGGAAGCTCAAATTGAACATAAAATCCCAACCCACTTCTGTTTTAAAATAATATATAAATGTGTATAATATTATATTTAATATGTAACCATGTGTAAGTAATAGAATTCACTTATTATTTTTTAAAATAATTTCTATGCCCAACATGAGGTTCACACTTGCAACCCCAAGATCAAGAGTCATATGTTTCACCTACAGAGCCAGCCACACACCCCAATGGAATTTATTTTTAAATTCCATTTGTGAGAACTTTTAGGTTCTCACAAAAGTTGAGAGGAAAGCACAAAATTCCTAAGTACTCCTTCCTATTATTGACATCATCTGGCATTAGTATGGTACAGGGGTTAGAACCGAATAGTCAGTTTAGATATATTATTATTCACAAAAGCCCATAGTTTACATTAGGATTGACTCTTTGTGTTGTTCATTCTATGAATTTTGACAAATATATCTACTATTACAGTAGTATAGAGAATAGTTCTGCTGCTTTCAAATTTCCTTTGTGCTCTGCCTATTCATCCATCCCTCCATCTTAACCACACCAATCACTGATCTTTTTATTGTTTCCATAGTTTTGCCTTTTCTGGAATGCCATAGACATAATTATGCAGTATGTTGCCTTCTCAGATGGGCTTCTTTCACTTAGCAATGTGCATTTGAGTTTCCTCCAGGTTTGTGTGTGTGTGTGTGTGGTTTGAAGGCTCATCTTTTAATTAATTAATATTGGGTGGATGTCGTACTGTTTATCCATTCACTTAGTAAGAGACATCTTGATGGCTTCCAAGTTTTGGCAATTATGAATAAAACTGCTATAAGCATTCATGTGAGAATTTTTGTATTTATGTAAGTATTCCAATCATTTGGGTAAATACC
>NC_043709.1:32728882-32730374 GCF_006229205.1 Suricata suricatta | reverse complement strand
TTGTTGTTGTTGTTGTTTACCGGTAGATGGCACTGCACAGGTGTAAAAGAGGTCTACACCCATGTGATTTGGGGGAAGAGAGAGGCATTAGTCATGGTCACTGGTGTGCAACGACTCTCCCAAGAGACTCTCTTTCAAAGGGAAAGTGTTGTATCCAGGAGTCCCATCAGGTATATGTGAGGAGGAACATAAATTTATTAACACTAATTTTATTTACCAAACACTTAAACAGGGCTTACTATGTGACAAAAGAGTAAGTACTCTTATTTTCTTTTTCAGATAAGAAAACTGAAGCACAGAGAGGTTAAGATTTCCTAACATGATGCAGCAGTAAAATGGTAGGACAAGGATTGACCCAAATATCTGATATCATTGTGCTCTCTGTTTTGTTCTCTGTTGAATATTCATCTACTCAACACATTTGAAAACCCAAGGTATAGAAACTGATAGATCCTCATCAGAAGACTAGAGAATCTTAGAGGCAAAGAGGCAATGTTGGGGAAAACAAAGAGGTCCTCAAGAGGGAGGGGATATGGGGCACCTGGGAGACTCAGTCGGTTAAGTGTATGACTTCGGCTCAGGTCATGATCTCACCGTTCATAGGTTCAAGCCCTGCATTGGGCTCCCACCTATTGGCACAGAGCCTGCTTCAGATTCTCTGTTCTCCTCTCTCTCTGTCCCCCTCTCATGCTCTCTCTCTCTCTCTCTCTCTCTCTCAAAAATAAACATTAAAAATATTTTTTTTTAAAAAGAAGGGAGGGACTTGTTGGTTTGTTAAGAAAAAACACCAATAAAGAAGAGGAGAGGATGCCTTACAAAAAATTCACCAGTTCACGACCTTACTGAGGGTCAGGATGCTGCATATTTTTAAAACATACATTCTTTTTCTAAAAGTTCTTAAAGTTTATTTATTTATTTTGAAAGAGAGAGAGAGAGAGAATGAGAGCAAGAGCACAAGCAGGGCAGGGTCAGAGAGGAGAGACGAATCCCAAGAAGGCTCTGCGATATCAGTGCAGAGGCTGATGTGGGGCTTGAACTCATGAACTGTGAGATTGTGACCTGAGCCGAGATCATGAGTCGGATGCTTAACTGACTGCACCATCCTAAAACATACATTCTTAATATTGCTCAATTATATTTTATTTCTAGCCAATGTAGAAACTGCTTTAAATACTATTAACACTGTAATGAGCAGATTATAACTTGTTCAGTGTCTTGCATCATCGACTGCAGTAACTCTCGCCTCCCCCTTTACTTCAGGCATCTACAAACCTGTGGCAGCTCAGAGCCTCGGCTCACCCAGATCTGTGCCATCATGGAGACCTGGAATCCCAGCTTCTTGTTCTCATGATGTAGGCAGTACCCAACCTCCTTCAAAATTTTTATGTAGTTTCTTCCATGTATCTATTTTCTAACGTCACCAAAACCTCCAGTCCCTGAATCTCAGGGTTTTCTCTGATGCTCTCCTCCATATCTACTTTCTTTCCTAACC
>NC_043709.1:32709802-32728782 GCF_006229205.1 Suricata suricatta | reverse complement strand
TGTGTGTGTGTGTGTGTGGTTTGAAGGCTCATCTTTTAATTAATTAATATTGGGTGGATGTCGTACTGTTTATCCATTCACTTAGTAAGAGACATCTTGATGGCTTCCAAGTTTTGGCAATTATGAATAAAACTGCTATAAGCATTCATGTGAGAATTTTTGTATTTATGTAAGTATTCCAATCATTTGGGTAAATACCACAGAGCATGACTGCTGGATTGTATGGTAAGAGTTTGTTTAGTTTTATAAGAAGTTGCCCAACTGTCATCCAAAAGGACTACTATATTGCATTCCCACCAGCAATGAGCAAGAGTTCTTATTGCTCCACACTTACAGTATCTGGTATTGTCGATGTTCTGGATTTGGCTGATTCTAACAGGTATGTAGTGGTATCTCACTGTTGTTTTAATTTATGATTCACTAATAATGTTTGATGTTCATCATCTTCTCATATGCTTATTTGCCACCTGTAGAACTTCTTTGGTGAGATGTCTACTCAGATCTTTTTTCCCACTTTTGAAATTGGGTTTTTTTTAATTGTTCAATGTTGAGTTCTTTGTATATTTTAGATACAAATCCTTTTCCATACATGTGTTTTGTACAGATTCTTTTCTCCTATTCTATAGCTTGTCTTTTTATTCTCTTGACAGCATCTTTCACAGAGAGAAATTTTTAAGTTAATAAAACCCATATTATCAGTTTTTTCTCTTATGAATCATGCTTTTGGTATATTTAAAATGTCATTGCCTTACCCAAGTCACTTAGATTTTCTCCTATATTATTTTCAAGGAGTTTTACAGTTTCATTTATAACCTTTAGGTCTTTGGTCCACTTTGAGTTGATATTTGTACAAGTATAAGGTCTAGGTCTAGATTCACTTTTTTGTGTGTTGATGTCCACTTGCTCCAGCACCATTTGTTACATTTGCTCCTGTGTCAAAGGTCAGTTGACTACATTTGTGTATGTCTATTTCTGGACCACTTCTGGTTTTCATCTTCTATTATTCTAACTTCCCTACTAGAAGCCTGAGGGATTCTTTACTCCATTCTCTTCTCTCACATAGTCTGGTGCTAAGCACTTCACATGTATTATTTAATGTAATACTATAGTAATCTTATGCTATTATTAGGATCAAGTAATAGCAAGAACCTGAGTTTAGACACAACTATGTATATAAATAGACTGAAACATCTTTATTCTTAACCCCTAAGGTATATTACCACACACAGCTCACAAGCAGCACGGCGATTGGACTTCTGGATACAAACCTCTAACCATTACACTAATTTCTAAATATATTTTGAAATCATTAGTATCTCTTCATACTTACTGCCATCATCTTAATTCAAGTACCATCACCTTTCAGTACACTTGCTAACAGTATTCTCTTAATGGGTTACTTACATCAGTCTGGCTCTATTCCAGATTGTTATTTCTTAAGCACAGATCTGATAACACTAAACATAAAATCACCTCATGGTTTCCCATCATCTCGAAAGAAAGCAGACATTCCAAGATATGTTTATGACTGCCCCCTCCCTGCCACCCAAATCTCAAATTCTGCCATAATGATCTATTTGTACTTCTCCATGGCACCAAGTATGCTTAAAGCTGCATCTTTCTGCATGTGGGTCCATTTCTGTTGGTCATTTCTGTTTCTTCGTCTGCCCCTTTTCCTTCAGATTTCAACAAAAACATCATGGCTTAGTAGAGTTGCCAGATTTAGCAAATAAAAATACAGGACATCTAGTTATAAATATTGAATGACCATACTTACATTAAGGAATTATCTATTGTTTATCAAACATTCAAATGTAATGAGGCATCTTCTGTTTTATCTGGGAACCCTATGTCTTAGGGAAGCCGTATCTGTCACCCCTTCACCTGAGATTGGGGAAAGTGCCCTCTGATCTGTTCCCATAGCTTATTACGTGTACCTCATCACAGTCTTAACCGCTTTTTTAAAAGTTTATTTATTTATTTTGAGAGAGAGAACGTGGGCAGGGTAGGGAAAGAGTGAGGGAGAGAGAATGACAAGCAGGCTCTGTGCCCTGCTAGTGTGGAGCCGGATGCTGGGCTCGAACTCATGAACCATAAGATCATGACCTGAGCTGAAATCAAGAGTCATGCTTAATGGACTGAGCCACCCAGTCACCCCCCAGTATTCATTTGTTGTTTATTGTTCACGTAATATATCCATCTCTGCCACCATCCAGAAATTATATCTTTTCCAGCAGCATATTTCCAGTATCTAGACATCTAATGCTTGGTGCTCAACGCATGTATGTTAAATGTTTTTAAGTAAGTGAATTCAACACATTTAAGTCTAACTCTTTGTTATTGTATTTGCTATTAGCTATATGTACTATTAAGATGCATCTCACACTTTGATAGATTTAGTAGAAATCGCTTTTTGTATTTAACTTTGAAGTTCTTGTTTTAGAATTTGTGAAATTATATAAATTATCTTCAAGTAATTCTTAGCCAGCCTCAGGTCTCCTTACCATAAAGACAGTGCTCAGTGCAATGGTAGGCTGTTAGGTATGTGACTCAGCTAGACAGCAGCAACACAGTGGACTCCTCTCCCTTCCAGAAGCTGGAAGTGATTGCTGACATGCCAAATACTGCTCATTTACCCAATTTAAAGTGTAAAAAAATCATTATTTTGGTATTAGTCATCTACATTAATATTTCTTCTCTACAGTGCTTCAAGGACACTAATTCCTCATGTCGATGATTGGTGTTCATCAAATGCAGACATATGGTAAGTTTGATTTTCAGCTGGGTAGAACAATGTTGAATAGATCTCTGTCTTCTAGGGATTTTCAGAACTTCTAGCATGTACATATCAATTTTTAGGAGGCGATATAAATACAGGGGGAATTTACTAGTCTAACTAATCAGAGAGTCTTTTCATTACTTATCACCTAATTTGGGAATACTAATGTAAATTTTGATGCTCTCCTCTGGGTAAATGAATGTCTCGACCAGATTTTATTGTTAAAAACAGGCTCTTTGGAATGCCTGACTCAGAGATGTGATTACATAATTTATCTAATAGACCAGCTTTATTAGGTCATGCTCATCTGTTTTGAACTACAGTGCCAAAAAGTTTCCAAAATAAATGTCTTCAGGATTTAACATATGTAAAATAAAGTTTGTATTTGACACAGAAATTGGTAAGCCCATAAGGAGCTATGGAAAATCCTAGAGCAGTTATATATAATTCAGATTGCTGAATATTTAGTTTTATTGGATTTTAAAACAAGAACTTCAAAGGTAAGATACAATTCTCACTAATGAAAAACACATGTGATATGGCTGAAGCCTCCCCAGCCCTCTATCCCCACCCCCCAGCCCCATAGGCAACAGTCAGGGCAAGATCAGAGTTCCCGGCCACCTGTGAGCTGCAGCGTGAGGGCCCTGCCTTCCACATCCTACTTACTTCCATTATCTGAATGAGGTTGAGTGAGTGTTGCCAGAGTGTTATATAGATCGTGTTGCATCTGAAAGGTGGCATATCAGCTATTAACCTAGAAGTGAGTACGAGTTTCTTCCTATTATTGTTAAATATTGTACCACTAATATTTAATAATAATAATTTCCATTTGTTCAACCACATATACCAAATACTGTTCTGGTGGCTTCCCATGCTGATCATGGCAGCAGCTGATTTCTTTAACACATTTAGTGTGCTGTATATAATGCTAAGCTTTCTCTTGGCGTTCTTCCATTTAATTGCTGCAATAACTCTTGGAAGTTGATCTCACTATCTATGTCCATTTCACAGATGGTGACAACTCAAGTGACTTACTCGGAAGGTATAGTAAGCAGCTGCGATGGGCATTACAATGATGTCTGTCTGACCCCTGAGCTTGTATTCTTAAGGAGCACTGTGCTCTCATTATGTCCCCATTTGGATGGCTCTCAGAAGATAGTGTAGGTATTCTTAGCACCTTTTCTAGTGGAAAAACCGAGGCTGAGAAAATATATCTATTTTGCAGGGTGTGGAGGGAATAGGGACTGGGAAAATAAAGGTATACATTATGTGAAACTGTCGAAGTAAGCAGAAGCAGCGAAGGCCAGGTCTAGGACAACAGGAACCTGTAGTTTTTGGCTCTGTGGAGAGGTGAGAAGTAGAACCAAAAACGGAGTAGGACGAATCCCAAAGGATAAAGCAATCTTCCTAACAATTCTGTGTCAGACTTTAAGGAAGAACTCCAGTGATTCAAACTCAATGATATTTTCCGCCTAGTTTCCAGACTCTATAAATAATAAAATAAGTGTAATGTAACATGATGTTCTTTTGCTGCTAAGAGCATTAGGAAATAGACCACTTGAGGTCAGGGTAACACCAAGAAGAATTTCCCAGCACGAAAATGAACCACACTGCAAACTCTTCCTAAGTGCTTAGCAACGTCCTGAAATGGCTCCATTATGTGAGCCTTGAAAAACCAAAGGGACCTCTTGTGAACTTTTCAACCACAGAGAGGAGTGTGCTTGAGGAAAATATATTCAAAATGATAGAGCAAATGCTGCATATAAGTTGGGGAGTCTTCTTACTTAGAAATAACCGTCAATAAGAGGTATTCTTCCTGTTACAAAGCAAAAGGGTTCAATCTTCAGAGATCAGGTTTCTAAAAACCATAATAATGAGATATTGTATGTTTAATGTTCTTTGTATTCTGTAACTGGTTTTTAATTTCTTCCATTTTTTTTCGTATATGTCCTACGTCATTAAAGACCTCATGATTCTTTATGCAACATCTTATTGAATGACTGGGTAGTATGGATTTATACTAATAAAAATGGGCATTTAGTGATCGTAGATACTTGGCTAAGAGGCTTTGGAATATAGAGCTAAAGATTTGTCATGGCTGTTGCTTGATTTCAAACAACCTCCCTTTCAAGCAAAATTCCCTTGGAGAAAATGTTGGTTCGAGCGCCCACAGCACAGATGGGGGTGAGGTTAGTAAGAGCAGTTGGTATATCACAAAGGTCAATACAGCAAATTATTATTATGCTAAGCACTTCATCAACAACTTTCAAAATCAGTCTCATAAGAAGGCATAATTATTATACCCAGTTTATAGATGGGAAAACTGAGGTTTAGAGAGATTTAGTAATTTATCCAAAGTAAGAGAGCAAGTCAGTGGTAGAGCCAGGATTCAAACTCTGACAACATGACTCCACAAAACAACCCATGTAAACATTAGGGTCTACATGATCTTCCATGGAAAGAGCACTGTTGGGAACCCAGTTCTGACATGACTCTGACCTTAATTCCTGTGTCTTGGATTCCTCAGCGATAAAATGAGGGGACGATCTAGCTGACTCCTGAGATCCATTGAAAGTCTAATGTTCTCTGATTCTCTCTAATTGTTTTAGCAAAACTTTAGAGAAATGGCTACTTGTGCAATGTCCAAAATGGATTATATTATAAATGGAAAACATATAGTGAATGAATGGAGATTTATGAAAGGGGAAGTTAAAATCATACATATTAATAATGTATGAAGTACAGTGAACTCATTTAATGTTCCCTCTACATATGAAAAAATTGCTTTTACAGATGCCTTTGGCAATTGCATACCTAGACTGTGGAACTTAAACCTGGAAAACATTTACTTTTTTTAGTTTTGTTTTATGTATTTGAATTTAGACAGCTAATATGGAGTGCCCTTTTACTCAGTTATATTCATAACTAATGGTAAATTCTTGAGAAAAATTTTGCTAGAGAGACTTTAACCCCCCTGTTTCTAGAATGTGCTTGTCTGACTTTCTTGGGTGTGACCAAAGGACTTTAGTCTTTGTTTGGACTTTCAAGTGAACTTTTCCTCTTTGTAACTTCATCTTCCATTTTTATTAACCAGTCAAGCATGTTTTACTTTACACTGTGATAAGAGGATCAGAAACAGCTTCCCCACATCTGAGACGATCTTAATCAATTGCAAGGAATACATGAGTGGCATAGTGTGGAAGCTTCCTGCCTTGAGGAGGAAGAGATCTCCTCTGGATTATTACTTTTGATTTCATCGATAGAGGGAGAAAATTAGGTAACCTTGAAAACAAGGTACTTTTGATTGTGATCCATTTTGAGAGGACATAAGGTAAATTGTCACCCCCCCTTGACCTTTAACTAACCTTTCACTTTTAACATATGTTTTGAAGTGCCGGCCATGTTGATTTCCATGGCTGTTTGGGTACAAGTTTCAGAGAAACTTACTGCCTCCACGTCTTTAATCACTTTTTTGAACTTTGAATATAAGCATTTAAGATGCTCTTAGGACTCACAGAAGACTGGTCTAATGGCATTGACTACAAAAGCTTCCCCCACGATGTGTTAAGTCGCTTCTCATTGGTCTTATTACTCAGGATACAAAATGAGGAGTGTCAGCTCACTGTGCATGCATGGTGATGTGGTGATTGAATGATGGAATCTACCAGATATCTTGAATTTTTCTTTGTGGCACAGCCAGAGGAAGGCCCAATTGTTTCTGGAACATTCTCTAGGTCATTTTGGTGTGAATCAAGTATTGTTTGCTGATATTTCTGCCTTTCAATGCTATAAAGAACAAGAGATAAACATAAAAAATAAATGCACAGCTAATGTGATAGGAAACTGACATGGCAGAAACGAAAGCAGAGTACCAAGAATTCATTTTTTGCTTTTTCACTGTGGAGTCATCTAAAAGTGCAGATGTGCAATTAATCATCAGCACAGAAAACATGGCCCTCAGAGGGGAGACTAGCAAGTGTTAAACACACTGAATTCTCTCACTTTCTCTTTTGGTTCCTGTTAAGTAACTTTAATTCTTTTTTATTGTCTTTGCTACCAATGCCCCCACCTCTGAAAAACCTACCACATTTTTTTTTAAGAGGGAAGGTCACAAGAATGAAATGAAAATCAAGTCTCACTAAGGTCCAGGCGCTGGCAGCCTTCCAGGAATGCTTTTCCAAAATACTGGTCTCAAGTTTTCATTGTCGAGGGGGAAGGGAGAGAGGGGATTTGGGAACATTGAGAATCTCTGGGGATTATCGCTTGCTCAGACACCTCATTATAGAGCTCTAGTGGCAGAGCCGCAAGAGAGCCCTGGAGGCCAGGGAGATGACGAAGAAGGACTTCATGAAAGCAGGAGTGTAAAAAGAAAGGAAAAAAAAACGAAAAAAAAGAAAGAAAAAAATGTTTTTTATTTGTGATAGTAATGGCTTTAGCTTCCCATCTATGTGCCACCAAAAATCACCTACTGTGCACTGGCATCTAGATACTAATTTCTCATGAAATAATCAGTATAATTATGTTAAGAAACTGTGGTGATAAGATTTACAAATTCAGCACATAAAAAAGGTGTCATCCTCTGCTCTTCTGTGAGTTTCTAATAGGCAGCATACATTACACAATGAATGGCCCGTAGGAAGTGCTCAATGAAATTGTGGAATTGATTTAAATTAAATGTCATGCATGGGCAATATGCTTTTCATCAATTTTGCATCAATTGATGCTTTTCATCAATTTTGAACATATACTTTCCGTCAAGCAGTGTGCTAAGTCTCCTGGAGAATACATTCTTCCACATGGATTCTGCTCTCAAGGAGCTTATAGTTAAACCATGATCATGATACACGTTTAAAAGAAAGCATTAAATTGACCTTGAGTGAATGAGAAAAAAAATCATGCTACCTTAAAAACATTTATTTTTAGGGTGCCTGGGTGGCTCAGTCGGTTAAACGTCCATCTTTGGCTCAGGTCATGATCTCGTGGTTCGTGGGTTCGAGACCCTCATCGGGCTCTGTGCTGACAGCTAGCTCAGAGCCTGGAGCCTGCTAGTGTCTCCCTCTCTCTTTCTGACCCTCCCTTGCTCGTGCTGTCTCTCTCTGACTCTCAAAAATAAATAAAAACATAAAGAAAGTTTTAAAAAACATTTATTTTTAAAATAAATTTTTAATGTTTTATTTATTTTTGAGAGAGAAAGAGACAACATGAGCAGAGGAGGGCCACAAGAGAAAGGGAGACACAGAATCCAAAGACAGGCTCCAGGCTCTGAGCTAGCTGTCAGCACAGAGTCTGATGCGGGGCTCGAACTCATGAACTATGAGATCATGACCTGAGCCAAAGTCGGATGCTCACCAGACTGAGTCACCCAGGTGCCCCTTAAAAAACATTTATTTATTAAAAAAAAAATTTTTTTTTTGTTTTATTTATTTTTGATACTGAGAGAGACAAAGCATGAGAAGGGGAGGGGCAGAGAGAGAAGGAGACACAGAACCGGAAGCAGGCTCCAGGCTCTGAGCTAGCTGTCAGCACAGAGCCCGATGCGGGGCTCGAACCCACAAACGTGAGATCTGACCTGAGTCGAAGCCGGAGGCTTAACTGACTGAGCCACCCAGGCGCCCCTAAAAAACATTTAAATCAGACTTTCAGCTAGAGAAGTAGATAACTTTAGCTTTTTAAAAAAACTCACGTATCTGTGAAGAAACTAAAGTTTCATTGTTAAGTAAGTATATGCGTGTCAGTACCTTGTAGAAGAATTCTCTCAAATAAAGGCCCAATCCCTTTACTATAACAGCATGGGTTTAAAAGTAGGTCTAAGCGCAACACACGTGTGCATGTGTGTGTGAATGTGTATGTGTATGTGGTTGTATGTGTGCACATACATGGGAGAGAAGGAGAGTGAAAGAGAAAGGGATGTTCTTTTTTTCTTTTTTAAGTGTAGTTTTTTACTTTGAGAGAGAGTGCAAGTGAACACCATGGGGGAAGGAGCAGATAGATGGAGAGATGGAATCCCGAGCAAGCCCCACATTGTAGCATGGAACCCAATGCAGGGCTCAGGCTCACAACCCGTGAGATCATGACCTCAGCCAGATCAAGACTCCAATGCTTAACCAGTTGAGCCATCCAGGTGCCCCAAAGGAGGGGCCTTGCTGAACATATCTTTCATGAGTTAATGACTAACATTAGTTTGAAGAAAAAGCTGTTCCTTTACTGTTCCAAGTAAAGCAAGATAAAAAGGGAAATTTCTCCACCTCGGAATAAAAATGTTATCTATTCTCCCTGTCTACCTGGTTTAGTGCGTCTCTGCGTCTAGTCTTATCCATAAAGACCCATTGTTCATCTCTATACTTTAAGAGAGTGTAAAACTCCCATCTGATCAAGTCATTTCTCTGTTGGAAATTTGTTAGAGTCTTCAAGTGCCTCAGATTACAGTAACAATCCTGTACGGTGTTAGGCAAGGCCTTCTGGGACCTTGTATCTGCTAACATTTCCAGCCTCTTTCACTTAATATTCCAGCCAATGGTCGATTGCTATGCAATTCTTAGATGCACTATAAGTTCTTTTTCATCTTTAGGGTTTCCCATAGGCTAACTTTGCCCAGAAAAAATGTTTTCTTTCGCTCCTTTGTTTCTAATGATCTGCCTGAGTTCTAACTTAAAAGTCATGTATCAGGGGTTTCTGCTGAACCTTTGCTGACCCTACCTTCATGTGATTCTGTTCAGAGTCTCCTTAGCATCTTCTACTTTCCTGGTTACAACAATTGTCATACTTTGTTAAAGCTGTTCCTATAAGTGTCTGTCTTGTCCCTACACTGTATCTTTCCATAAACATATGGATAATATCCATTTGTTCACAATATTTGGAACATCATAAAAATACAGTATTTATAGAATTCATTCATCCAACATATATTTCTTCACTGATGCTAAGGAGTGTTCTAGGGGCTTGGTAACCAGCTGTGAACAAAACGGACAAACTCCTCTGTTCTCATGGAGATTCCATTGTAAAGGAATAAATAAAAACAATGTAGGTTAGAAATGAAGAGTGTTAAGTTCACAAGCAAAGAGGGAAAGGGGGATAAAAGAAAGTTCCTGGGATGGAAGAGACTTATAACTGAGATGTTCATAAAAGGCCTCATGGAAGGGGTGCCTGGCTGGCACAGTCAGGGGAGCCTGTGACTCTTGATCTGGGGGCTGTAAGTTCAAGCTCCACGTTGGGTGCAGAAATTGCATAAACAACAAAATCTTAAAAAAAAAAGCCTTATGGAGAAGATTACTTGGAGCCACAGGAGAGGTCAAGGGGATATTGGGAGGCAGGATGCCACCACACAGCAGGTAACTGCCAGGTCCTCACTGTCCTTATTGTGTGAAGAACATCATGAGACCAGAGACCAGACAGCAAACGGGACCAGATCACTAAGGTACTTACCAGCTACTGAAGAACTCTGACCTTTTGTTTTCATTTTATTTGCAAATCATATTAGGTTGGTAGAAGAGTTGCCAAGAGACTATGGAATTCTCTCATACCCTTGAATGACCATCCTCTATTCCTAACACCTTTCATAACCATAGTACCTTTAGCCAAACAAATATGTTAACATTAGTACAATGCTACTAATTAAACAACACTCTGTTCAGATTTCATCAGATTCTCCATCGATGCCCTTTTATTTTCCTTCTCTGGTTTCCCATCCAGAAGGCTGCATTGCACTTTGTCATGTCCCTTATCCGGGACATTTTCTTAGTCTTCCTTTGTTTTTTATGTTCTTGAACTTTTTTTTTTTTATAATTTTTTTTCATGTTTTATTTATTTTTGATACAGAGAGAGACAGAGCACGAGAGGGGGAGGGGAGAGAGAGAAGGAGACACAGAACCGGAAGCAGGCTCCAGGCTTTGAGCTAGCTGTCAGCACAGAGCGTGACGCGGGGCTTGAACCCACGAACGTGAGATCTGACCTGAGCCGAAGTCGGAGGCTTAGCCGACTGAGCCACCCAGGCGCCCCTGTTCTTGAACTTTTTGAAGAGTACGAGTCAAGTACTTTGTGGAATATCCCTATATTTGGGTTTGGCTTTTGTTTTTCTTATGAGAGTGGGATTATGGGTTTCCAGGAAGAACACCTGCAGAGGTGAGTGCCATTCTCCTTGCATCACAAATACATCAGGTGGCGCATCATATCGACATGGCTCACCACCGGTGATGTTAGTCTTGATCGCTTGCTTAAGATGCTACCTATTTTTTTCCACTGAAAAGTTACTTCTTTTTTTCCTATTCAATACTTTATTTGGAAAGGGAATCCAACCCTACTTCCTGGAGAGAAGACTATCAAATAATTTGTGGACTATGTCAAAACTGCCACAGAAATTAGTAGGTATTTTGTGGAGATACTTTGAAGCCATGCAGATATCCTGTTTTTCCTCGAAGCTTTACCTACTAATTATAGTATTCAGTAGTGGATCTTGACTGCAGTAATTATTACTGTAATGTTCTAATGGCAACTTTCTATTTCCCTCATTTCTTCTGTATTTATTGCTTGAAATTCTTCCAAAAGAGGTTGCACTACATATATAATACATATATAAATGTTATATACATGATATATCTATGTAAGTATGTGTATTTAAACTATGTATAATTTTTCACAATAATTCCATTTCTACATTTTAAGGGAAATGGGTTTTGCACATTTTAAAGAGAACCTAATAGTAAAAATAAGTAGTATTCCACAATTGAAATCCAGTGGGAAGTTCTCTTTAGACTTGAACCTGACCAGGTCCAAGCAAGAAGCAACCTATTCTATTACCTATGGTTAGTGTGTCTCCTAACTACCACCCCAAATGACATAAACACTGTTCTTTAAAGAGAGCTTCATAAGGTATAAAGCTTGATATTTTACCTGATTTATTAGCTCATAAAATGAAAAATAGTCCTTGGAGATTATGACATGCATTATAGTTCAGTGACTATTAATCAAATGTATTTTTACACCAAATAATAAACAAAAATATCAACACTTCCTGAAGCTCAGTTATGGACATAGGTGGAAATCTTGAGGATACCATGCTGAACAAATAACAATAATAAAGAAGTTCCATGGGACTGAAATGGGCTTGGTAAGAACTATTCACTAGCCTGTTAAAATTACAGTTGTCTTTCATTGTTTATCATCATAAGCTCAAAGAAAATAAAATAGCTTCCTTCAAATTATTTTAATAAATATCTTTATCTGGTTCATTTTTATTCAGGATATGTGTGCATATCTTCAGTGGACAATTGCAACAGGAATCTTAAGATGGTTAAAACATAGAACCTGTGTCACCCAAAGCTTACTAGAGACACATAAAAATGAAATATTCCTGGATACACACAATCGAAGAAAGTTTTTAGCGTGAGTCATGTTGTCCTGGTGCCTAAGCTCAACTGGCCTTTTACCCTCCCCACAGGCAGAACCTACAGATATTTTGTCTTCATGTTTCTTGGAAAGTTCATTTTTTCCTTCCAGTGATCCATACACATGCTTTTCCGTCCCTCTTCTTCTTTTTTTCCTTCTTTTCTTCCATTTTGTCAAAACTTGCATTCCTTTCAGCTTTTGACTTTCTTCTCTTTACCACTGACTCCATGTAATTCTTCCCCGTGTTTCCTTAGCACTAATAATTCTATTTCTCCACGTACTTTCCTCTCTTCTTCAGTCATTGAAGAGTAAAGGGAGCCACCTGATCATAAAATGCATTTAACACACTCACCTCGATCACCTACATGTCTTTGTTTTCGTGTGCAGTGTGTACACATATGCGTAGTGGTGCTTTACAGACACAGACAAGTGTGATCGTTTTTTCTGTACCGGTCACATCAATCACAGAGTACCCCCTTCTTTCTTTTCTCCTGACCTGACTGATTAAGTCAGTCAAAACATCAAACTGGTTTATATGACTAGACAGCATCACTCTGTGTCTTGTTTGTTATGACATGCCACGGTTCCCTGACATTTTTGTAAATTTCGAGTTATGACATGCTCTTTGAAATTTGCTGCTACTATTTCTTAAGAAAGATATCTGTGAAGTGTCCAGCTTTCAACTGCCCAGTTGGAAATCATCACTCTCTCCAGAGTACTTCCGCTTCACTTTGATCAGACCTCCATTACTTCATGTGTATAGTTAGCTGAACACGCAAATGTTTCCTCTGCTAAATTATACATTCTTCAGAGAGTAATTTTAAGCAATAATTTTAGTATTTCAGGTTTTTTTTATTTAGTAGGTGCCTAGGTATGTATTTTATAGATAGATGAATGGTTACATTCTGATTTTCAAAATTAAAATTTTGAGTTCATAAAACCAAAATAAAAAAGATTATAAACAAATGACAACAGGAAATAGGATACCTTATTTCAAAGAAAAATAGTCACTATGTAGCTGTCAGGTCTTATATAAGATCATATGTAGCAAAAACATGGAATAGCTCATTTTTGCTTATTCCTCTCCCTAACTACACAGATTCATAGGAAAAGTTTAAATATAGAAGAATTATTCTGCTTATTTATGGAAAGAATTTTTTAAATTTTTTCATTGAATTAAAGTCATTGCAAGTTTTTCATAGGCCAACATGCTTTGAAGCTTTTACTTAGATTTAAGTTTATGTAACTCTTAATTGGTAACATGTGTTCAGTGCATGTCTATGTATATAAATGTATATACTGTATACCTATAGATATAGATATAAAAATGATTCAGATCCTCCTCATCTGTTTATGTGTTTCTGCTTTACAGCTTCTGAAACTTACTATATCCATCTAAGTACTATGGTACTTCCACAAATAAAAATTATTTTAAAATGTATTTATGCCTACGTCTCTCTCTATTACATAAGCACATTTGTAGGCAGAGGAAAGACTAGAACGAGAAGAAAGAAGAGAAGAAGAGGAAAGAAATATGTATGTGAGTGAGAGCATTTGAAGGGTAGCACGTTATGTTCATGCCTCCAGTATGGGATCCACGAACACTGGGATATATAAACAACCACACCTATGTTTTTGAATCTCATTCTCTATGTCTCCATATCTATATCATCTGGTAATTTAAAATATGTTTTTGCTTATGCATATTTGTAAATGGGCATATTTTATGTTGCCCAAAGTAACAATTATTAAAAATTAGAATGTTACTAATCTTGCTACCAATGATGCAGATAATGCGAAGTTTAAGTTTCAGTATTACACTGTAGCTATTTGACCAAAATATAACAGGAAGCTTTTGTCCACTGTGAGTGAATTTTAAAGTTATAATGCTTTTGCTTTCTCAAATGCAAAGATATCAAATTGGAATCATTGGAATAATTATGTGATTCATTTGACCACGCTGGGTTTTTATCCTTAGGATAGATTGTGCAATGTGCCCATGTAACTTAAAGTGTATAAATAGCCAAAAACTTAAAAATGTGTATTATGTAAAACAATTTGTTCATTGTAATTATTATTTTTTCAATAATCTGATTTTACATTACATGTTAGAGCAACAATCATGTATTTGATTTGCAAAGCATAAAAACTAAACATTCTTCTCCAAGCAGGACACCTAAAAGTAAAAAATACCCTGGATTATTTAGTGAAATAGCATATCCAAGAAGTGGTCCCCAACTTTCTTTTAAACTCTGAATTCTAAGTAAGTCTTTCCTTTTCTCAGTTGTTCCATGTTGTATGTATCTAGTTATAAGGAGCATCTCTTAAATCCCTAGTATAACCTGGCCAAATTGCAAAGTTTGAATCCTAAATATATATAATCAAACAGCAAAATATTTGTTTTTGTGCTAATGGAAGGATAAATGATTTATTCATTATAAAAATATGAACATTTCAGTTTCAATAAATTAACTAGAAGTTGTCAGCCCTGAGAGTAGTATAAGGAAAGCTTTTATTGAAAACCACATAGAAGAAAGAATATCTATTTTAGGTAGAATATTTAGCCCTTAGTCTGAAATAGATTCATTGCTGTAATTTTATTCTGATAGCATTTAAAGGATGTGAAGTAGCAGATGTCACAAAAATAAATAACGGCATATTTGTTTTCTGGGATTTTATTTTAAGACCTGAAAAGAAAATCTTAATTAGTCATAGCTTCGTATTGATGAATGTATTTCTTTTAGCAGTTTTCAAAACAGAAACTAATTTTTTAAGTTTAGACAAATAAATGTCTTAGATAATCAGGCAATAAACAAGATTACTCACCATTTTTTTACTAAATTCAATAATTTTCCAAACTTTTGTGTCAGAATAGGGCTGGATTTAATTATTTAAAAAGTCCATAAACCATGTCCTATAATATTTATGGATTAACCATATATTAGCTTTAGTGAGTATAATTTTTTCAGTCTAATTGTTCACTGTAGACTCATTGTTTCTTCTTCATGATTTACACACACACACACACACAGACACACACACACACACTCACTCACTTTATTATAGGGACACAAGACAGGAAAAACTCAAAACCTTATTTCAACCGTACCAGTTTTTGGGAAGAGAGTACAGAAGAAGAGAATGAAACCATGCATTTACTAAAAATAGCAATTGGAGATTTTTAAAAATGGTCTTCTTTGAAAATTGACCAGATAACAAACCTTCCCAATTTAGGTTTAAGGCCACAATGAACACACAGGTCTACACAGTTGTCTGCATGAATGACACTGTGATCCATAGAACTGCCTTTTCTCATTGCCTTGTGGTCTTCCTTGAGTTTCTCCCTTCTGTACTCTCTCTCCTCCCTTCTACCATCACCCTCTCTCTGCTCCTTCAGGAAGCGAGATTGGAAAATAGTCTTAGGTCCAATGGGGGAGGTGCAGAATATAAAAGGAAAAAGAAGAAGGGTCAAGAGGAGTTGAAGTCGCCTTAGGATAGATACTGAATGACAAGGGTGTGCAAAGCAGGATGTGATACACATTCTTCTTTCATTTCCTCTGTTATTTCTTCCCGTCTTTAAGATCTTTGAGTACATGTAGATATGAGGTAGAGAAAGAAACACAGACTGTTCAAAGCAAATATCTAGTTCAGAAATTTATCCATGAAAACAGAACTCAGTATCAGAGGGATTCTTAAGAAAAGAAATCTACACTTAAGAAGGATGTGACATTCTGATTTTTTACTTGTTCAAAATAAAGCTGTGGATTCTTTTTTAAAAAAGTATGTGACACATTTTATACACTCATCTGGTCAAATATCATTTTCAGATGATTAATATATTTTGTTCCAATTTTGAATGTGTCCATTGTGAATATAGTGTAAGGTTTCAATTGTTGGGGTTGGTACATTGATAGTATTTAGTTCAAGGCTTTCTACTTTATATAAGTACACTACAACTTCCAAAGGCATTGTGTCCTAAAAATACCTTCATAACTGGGTAGACTGGAACTTAACAGACCGTTTATTTTCTCCAACAATGTTAAAAATGGTGGTTAAGATCTCAGGATAGTTCGCAAAGACACATTCAGCCTGACAGTGCAGGTTGGATTTTTCCTGAACAGATAAGAGAAACATTTCCAAAGAAAGAAAGATGTGCCTAATTTTACAATCTCCTCAGCAGATGTGAGGCTAAGGTACCTTCCTTTAGTTTTTTCCTTCTCTTTCTCACAAGCTCACAGTTGTGGGACATAAACCGGCACATAAAAACCTTTTCATCCATAGATTGAAATCAATTTATATCTGCCCAATTTCATTAGGCAGAGACGACCTGTGTAAAGTAACAGGATGGAAAAGAACCAAACAATTGCCTTTTTCTACCAATGACAGATTTTATTTAATGAGGTTTTGAATTTTTTCTTGGATTTCTTCAGGCAGCTAGTTGCCATTGTGTGTGTTATGTCAACTGGAAAGGAGTTTGATTGTCTCTGGCTATGCAGACTGGGACATTTATTACATGGTCATAACACAGTGCAACACGGTGCCGCGCTTCTGAGGAATACATATGCTGCATGTACTTAGGGCTTCGTACGTTCACGGAGGACTGGATTACAAACAACCATTTTTAGATTTTCCTCAAAAAGGCAAATTCTAAAACCAGAAACATTTCATCCTCTCCTGATGTACTTTATAATTCCTTTATGGGAATGATGCTCTGTTTCATGTCTGTAAATTTTACTGGATTGCATCCTCAATTTCGCTTTGGATGCAGTCTGTGTGCATTTAAGATCACATCTCTAGATCTGGTCAAGGCTTTCCCTGAACCCTAAAGGAAATAGTTGAAAGGAAAAACCCAGAATATAATATCTTAGGAAGACTCAGACTTGGTCTGGCTATGTTTAGATTTCCTCCCAATTTTGGCTCGGTTTTAAGCTTTATTGGCAGACTCATTCAGAACTGTGGCTTTATCCTCTTTTTTTATTCATTTGCCTAATATGATTTGTTAAAACATTCTCTGTTTATTTCTTCTTGCTTAACATTTTTCCAAACAGCAGGCATAATGAATTTTTGTTTATGATGGGCCGTGCTGCCTGAATTATGGTATGGAATCTGGATTTAGTTTCCTTGGAAAGGTATTTGATTGCTCTTTTAGCGGATTTATGCTGCTTCCGGTGTTCTCTTAGACGTGAGTGTTTCTGAGGTTGGTCGCTTAAGAGGAGCTTTTTTTCAAGAAAAACTAGGCGGTATCTGGTAAATAAATAACTACCATAATTTATAAGAAATAGATTTCTTGGTATAGGTGTAACCATATTCTCTACAAAACTATCTTTTCATGTGGAATGTGAAAGGTATGATTAAAAAAAAAAAGCACCCTTTTAACTGGTGTTCATCAAAGCTCTTTAAAGTGCCTTGTGCACTGGGACTGGTTGAAGCTGATCCACTACAGAGAACACATACTGAAATATATCCTCCCCAAAAAGAGCTAAGGAGATCATATTTCTTTGTGCCAGGAATACTGATACGGGCTACATTTTGAAATGAAAAATTTCTAGTTTGTAGATGAAGAGATAATTACACCTCTTTGAGGTACCTCACTGTAAATTTAAATTATGTAATATAAACTTCTAAAGAGATTAAACTACTCTGAGTTTCTGTACCACCATACCATCTAAGTGGACTTTACTTGTTAGAGCTTTCCATAAGAAGAATATTCACTAATTTGTTCATTTTTGAAATACATACTGGAATGTGATGCATTTTCTTGATCAATTATTATGTTATTTTTCTTGAGATACAAAGATAAATAAATAAATAAAAGCCCAAACCCTCCAAACCCATGTGGAATTATTTTTAGTTTATTTACTTGCAAAATGCCCATCCAGATATCTGATGACTTACACACTATACAGAACATCGATTTTGAAGGTCTGTTGATCTCATTTGGAATACCACCTCTGAGTAAATTACTAAATCTCTGCCTTGTATCAGTTTTTCATCTACAAAAGAAAATTAGAAATGCAAAACTTGAAAGATTGTTGTCTGGACTAAGTGATATAATGAATACAAAGTGACTGCTATTACATCTGGCAAAAACTATATGTTCAATAAATGGTAACTTGTTTTTTATTATTAGCATTCAGTGCTAATTACTGGATCTTGACAGACATTTTGAAGTAGAAATATGGGCCTTTATGACATGTTTTCTGAAAATACGTACTTTGCATTTAATGATTGGCAAACAAAATATGAATCAGCAATGTAGAAATGACATTTTAAGACAACGCTGATATAATATTGTAGCATAAAGTAATTTCCCTCTGATGTTGACTCTATTAATGCTTTTTTTGTAACAGCCATTCAGGTTCAAAGAACTCGGAGAGCATTTCAGTGATTAAATATGATTAAAGTAGTGAAAAAAACAAAGCCAGGGATAAATGGAGCAAAATAACTATTTGTGGGTATTTTTCATTCCCTTAAGATGAGAGTTGCATCATTTCCATAGTGTGGTTGTTAAAAACTCAGGTTTTGAGGTCAGACTGCCTGGATGTGATCTGCTTACTAATTCTGTGATCATAGGTTGGTTTCCTTCTTGCTTCCATTTCCTTGCCTAATACAAAATTGGCCTGCTAGTAATACTCCACTGACTAATTTTTATGTTTCCATATGTTAATATATGCAAAGTTTTAAAAATAGTACTTACTATCGGGAGCAGGAGATACAGGCTTTTACCTTTGGAATGAGTAAGTCACTGGGATAAGAGAATATACTCAATGGCACAGACAGTGGCTACACTTGTATAAACTTGTCTAAGATACTAATGTAG
>NC_043709.1:32685626-32709702 GCF_006229205.1 Suricata suricatta | reverse complement strand
TTTGTAGGAAAGTGGATGGACCTCGAGGGTGTCATGCTAAGCGAAATAAGTCAGGCAGAGAAGGACAGATACCATATGTTTGCACTCGTAGGTCTAACAGGAGAAACCTAACAGAGGACCATAGGGAGTGGAAGGGGAAAAGAGAGTTGGGGAGAGAGAGGGACGCAAAGCATGAGAGACTACTGAATACTGAAAACAAATGGAGGGCTGAAGGGGGAGGGGCACAGGGGAAGGGAGCACTTGTGGGGAAGAGCACTGGGTGTTATATGGAAACCAATTTGACAATAAACTGTTAAAAAAAGAATATGATATCCAAAGTCATTTTTGTCCACTAAGGACGAGCAGGTGATGCTGCAGTAATAAACAACTTTCAAATATAATGGCTTAAAACAACATGTCCACTATGGCTTGACTATAGTCACTCAAGAACCTGGGCTGAGAGAACACCTACCACCCCCAATACTGCCGGCTGTCATGCCAGAGGGATGAGGGCTAGAGAGGCTTTCCCATTAATAATTAATACTTAGAAATAGCATATTTTACTTCCACTCGCAACCAAAACTAGCCACCTGGCTCTTCCCAACCACAGAACATATAATCCTACTCTGTACCATTGGTGGGGAAGAGAACTGGAAATATATTTGGTAAATGGCACTAATGTTTATCACATTATACTCTACTGCAGAAATATTATTATGGTGATTACAGGTGCAGTGCTTAGTACCTGATTGTGGTCTTATAGATTACACATTGTAAAGACCATATTTATTTCTGAAATCTAAAAGATTTTTGGATTCCACCAAGAAAAACATTCAGATATAGAATTAAGAATTAGCACTATGTTGAGCTCTAGGAACCTGCAGAATAAGACAGAATCTTTATTTTGATAGGACTCATAATCCAATGAAAGGCATGGGCATGTAGCCACAAACCTTCAATACCAGGCATAATGCACTGCGGGAGAGATTACTGAGAGTATGATTTCGGTAGAGGAGAAGGAGTGAGAAGGTAGGCCTGCACTAAATCGAATGGCTTCAGATAGAAGCCCCAGCATGTGAGCTGGAGTTTGAAGCATGGCCAATAGGTAGATAAGCATGGAAGGGGTGATAAACATCTCTGATGGACTTTAATAAAAATGTTTTTGTTGTTGGTGCCAGGGTCTAGGCTTTGTTCATACACTGTATGTGCGTAATTCGATTGTTCACGCAATGTTTGGGGCATATTAAATATGATGGTGGTTCCAGCATAGGGAAAGGATAAGAGGTAAGCCTGAAATAAAAATCCATGCCCAATCATAAAGATATGTTGTAGTAAAGCAGTTTTAGTTTTATTCTGTGGGTAGCAAGGGCACTCAGCCAAGTTTTTTGAAAAGCATGGGGTGTGAAATGTTCTATTCTTTGAAAAGATGTCCTTGAACCGAAAGATGTGTTGTAGGAATGTCAATTCATTGGGAACAGTGATTTATGAAAAGAGAAAGTACACCTATTGTTCTTGGATTTCAGTGCTTTCCCACCCTGTCTTTTCGATATAGAGCTTATAACCAATATTAAACATGGGAACTAAAATCTTAACCATCTTTACGCTCATTTGAGCTAAAGGTCTTACAGAGATATTCCTCATGTTTGTGTTTAGATTTGGTCGACATCAACTTGTCCTTATGCATGTTGCATTTCTGGAGTCCTGTCTGGTGTCAAATGCGTTTGCCACTGTCATTCTGTATTTTAATTCTTGAAATATGTGAGGAGAACATGCCGGATGAACTCTGTACAGAAGTGGTGTAAACACCTCTTAAAAACCACAGCTGCGCTCGCATCCATCCTTGAAGTGAAATTGCAGGAAAATCTCTGAAAATGAGGAAACCATGAAAAAATGGAGCAGTTTACATTTATGGAGCAAACACTTCATTTAGAAAAAGGTATGGTATATTTGACAAATACTGCAGTCAGAAATTCATCATTATACTCTGCACAGTTTATATAATTATAGAATTCACAAAATGTATTGCCCAGTAGGATCACATGTTCCTAACTTATGGGGAATATTTCAAAGTTGTTCCAGTTTACATATTTTGTAATAGTACATAAAGTTTAAAGTGCTCTTCCATACATTATGTTCCGTTACTAAATGCTAAAGTTATTGAGGTTGTAAAAATGAAAATTATGTCATATCTTCATCAAGTAGACAGCACTTGAGTAGTATATGGTACTTAACCAATTAAATAAAACATAGTAAAAATACTATGATATGACTTTTTATTATAGACCTTCTTTTTATTAAGAAAATCACTTTACAAGAAACTGATTAATAATTGCTCATGAAATACAAATTCCTTCCTGTTTATCTCATCCTATAGACTAACATAGACTAACATGTAGACTAACTAACAGTGGAATGAGGTGGAATTTTTATTGAAGTAGTTATGGATTGGTATCACTTGTCATTTAATAGCTATGGTCCTAAGCAAGTTGTTAAAATTCTCGCATCTCTGTTTTTGCACATATAAATCAAAGATTGTGATATCAATATGTAAAGAAAAAAATTCAGCTGGGTAAACGTCAAAGATCTTATTAGCTTTATTTAGTGATTCATGAATTGAGCAGTACACCATCTAGCTGATAGAAAGGAGCTTGGAAGAATGGAACAAAATGGGAGACTTTCATAGGCGCAAGTGTACAGGGGCAAGGAAATAACAGATTACCTTATGTTTCTATGGAAGAAGGTGAGTTCTGTCAGGTGGATTACTTCACTATTACTGACTAGCACACACCAGACTGCTGGTTTAAGAATGTATTCCTGGGAGAAGTTAAAATTACAGTTAGGTAATACGGATTTAGCGCACATGACTCCATTTTGAGTCTGTTGTCTCTCTCGGGGGAAAAAAATAATGCAGTCAATTGAGTGAATAAAAGTCACTGACAGATGAAGAGAACTATCATACAGTTCTGATTACAAAGCTAATGGCTTGACACCTTCTCGCACAGAAATCCCATCTTTACGTTTGTATTTATTTATTTATTACCTTTTTTATGTTTCAAGTTTTTTATTTAAATTCTAGTTAGTTAACATATAGTGCAATATTCGTTTCAGGGGTAGAATTTAGTGATTCATCAGTTACATACAACACCCAGTGCTCATCCCAACAAATGCCATCCTTAATTAATTCTCATCCCCTATTTAGTACATGCCCCACCCATTTCCCTTCCAGCAACCCTCACTTTATTCTCTGTAGTTAACAGCGTCTTATGGTTTGCGGCCGGCTCTCTTCTTTTTTCTTTTCCCCTATGTTCATCTGTTTTGTTCCTTAAATCTAAGTAAACTCATGTTAGTTATCTTTTTCTGACTGACTTATTTTTCTCAGCATAATACTCTCTAACTCCATCCTTACCATTGCAAATGGCAAGATTTTATTTCTTGTGGATGAGTAATATTCCATCATATTAAGTATGTGTGTACATGCAAACATACATACCACATCTTTATCTATTCATCAGTTGATGACATTTTGGCTCTTTCTGTAATTTGGCTATCATTGACAATGCTACTATAAACATTTTTTAAATGGATCAAAATGTTATTTTCCAAGAAATCTAGAAGGATAATATTACAAATAAAGGAATCACATTGTATTCTTTTATTTTTTTTAATTACTTTAATGTTTATTTATCTTTGAGAGAGAGACAGAGTACAAGCCAAGGAGGGGCAGAGAGAGAGAGGGACACACAGAATTGGAAACAGGCTCCAGGCTCTGAGCTGTCAGTACAGAGCCTGACCTGGGACTCAAACTCACGAGCTGTGAGTCCATGACCTGAGCTGAAGTAGAATGCTTAGCCAATTGAGCCACCCAGGTGTCCCCACACTAGATTCTATTAAAAAATAGAGTCATGGAATAAGTTGTACTACAAACAGAAGGTGGGGATACCAATACAAAATAGCAGAAGGAGATGGAGATAGGTCAGGATGGAAGTACAAAACACCAGTTTGAAATCGATATCTGTGGTGTTGTGATTTATTAAAAAGAAATATAAGAAATATATGTTTGGTCTTCACCCAATTCCTACAACTCTTACAACACTTGGAATTTTCTGTGAAAAGAGTAGTAAATGTGTCTTTGGTTGTGTTAATGAGGTGAATTTTGAAGTCTTCAGGTAACTTAATGATGGGGACTGGTTGCCAGGCGATCCAAACATAGGACTAGGGGGTTGGAACTTTAATGCCTCTCTTATCTCCTGCCTCTATGGAGGGGCGAGGGACTAGAGGTTGAATCAATTGCCAATGGTCAATGATTGAATCAATCAAAGCTAAGCAATGAAGCCTCTACAAAACCCCAAGAGGGACAGTGTTGAGACAGCTTCGCCTTGGTGAATGCATGGAGATGCTAGAAGAGTCATATGCCTACACTGGGCACGAAAGCTTCAGGTCCCTTCCCTGTGCCTTGCCCTCTGGCTGTTCCTGAGTTATATCTTTTTATAATACACTGGTAACCTAGTAAGTAAAATGTGTCTCTCAGTTCTGTGAGCTGCTAGAGTACATTTATTGAACCTAAGGAGGGGATCTTGGGAACCTCTTATAGCACTTCTGTCAGAAGGACAGGTAACAACCTGGGTTTGGGGCTGGCATCTGAAGTTGGGGGCAGGGAGTAGTCTTGTGGGACTAAATCCTTAATCTGTGGAATCGAATGCTATCTCCAGGTAGATAATGTCAGAACTGAGTTGAATTTTAGGACACCCAACTGGTGTCTGGAGCATTGCTTGTTAGTGTGGGCACCTCAACACTCAGTGGCATTGGGTCCAGGACACAATTTAGGATCGAAACTTCACATTAGATGAGCCCCATAACGTCATTAGTGCTTCAGAACATATATGCTCCAGACGATACCCTGTCTTCCATTTCTAATTTCTTTTCTGGCCTAATACCTCTTACTTTCCCATTCCAGCAACTTATAGTCATTATATTATTAAAAAATCCTGCACTTGAATCTACTGATAACTTATAATCTTGGGTTCTGACCTTGATGCTACAGTTTCCTTGTTCTCTGATATGGTCCTGCTCATCTATTCCTGGTCATCCCTTCTAAGTATTTTTCTTCTGATTGTTTCCTGTATTTTCCTCACACTTTGAGTATGCATCTAGCAGCATGACTTTCACTATCACGTACCACATATTTATTCCTAGGAAATGAATATTTTAGAATTTCTTTATCATGAAGTAAAAAGTACTCTGTGATGCAGCTGTTTCTTTCTCTCTCATCTAAATTTATATTTCACAGCAATAACAGAATTCATTCACAATGGCAGATACACTATGTATTCATGAAAACAACTTCTTTTCTTCCTGTGTAAAAAGATGGAATATATGTCTCAGCCTTCCTTGCAGATAGGAGTGGTCATGCCACTATAGGTAAATGGAAGTGAGGACAATTCCTTCCAGAACCGGTGTATGAAAACCTCCCACGGCTCTCTTCTCTTTCTTTCAACTTGATGCCAAAAATCTCGAAGACCTTAGCACACATTAGTGGTGGTGGATATTTCATATGGAAGGATCCTGGGTCCCTGAATGACCACTTTGTGAAGAATCTCTCTGACATCAGGAGCACAAGTATGAGAAAAAAATAACTTTGATTAGGCTCGAATGAATATATAATTTTTGGGGTATGCTTGTTGTAATAGTTAGCAAGATTTTGGTTAATACAAATGCCATATGGAACCAGAAGTCTGTGATTTTGTTCTTGCAATCCCCTCTGCCTGGAAAATCAGTTTCACCATCTTCGTTGTTCAAGATTCAGCACGGGTATTACCACTTTCGGAAAAATTTCCAAAAGTTCCAACATGGGACCCATGTTTTTGTGAGGAAGCTTCTTGTTCCCACAGAAGGTAAGCTCAGCCCTATTAGTGTGCCTCAGTATTAAACTGAAATTGCATTCACCTATTTTGTGACCAACCTCAACCAAGATGGATGTTTCATAAAGGGTAGAAAGCAAAGCAGTTGTTTTGCATCTTCAGCCAAGTTTGGCATTGTGTTCGTGGCTGAAGATACAAAATGATTGCAATAAGGTTGCAATAAATTCTTCCTGGACTGACTTCACTGCAATTTCCTCACCAATAAAAATAACATAATAATTCAGACCCCATATGGTTGCCATGTTGATTGAGGCAATATATGCAAAGCACCTGGCACATAGCAGGTGCTTACCAAGAGTTCTTCATTCCTTGACAGAACTTTCTTAACTACTTTGTTTCATAGTTTCGCCATTTTATCTCAATTCTCTTCAGTCAAGATTCAATTTATCTCTTATTATTTTCATAATTATTTTATGTATGTATTCATTATCTCTCCTCATTCAAACTGTGAATTACTTCTCAACACAGCTCTACTTTATCCTTCTCACTAGCCCCATTCCACCTTGGACAGAGGAGGTGTTCAATATACACGTTTTGAGTTGGCTGAGATCTCTCTATATGTATTCTATTATGTTGCATTAAAAACAGCTCCAAAGTCTGGTCTTCATGACAGAAAACAAATCTTTGGCCAAGAAATAAGCCAATGCATAAAACATGCTGTCAACTTGGCTTTCATACTAACTTATGCAGGTGTGTCTATGTTTAGGGAGTAGAATATTATGGAATATCGGTTCCAATTTAGAGGAGAGAAAAGTGGTGAGGTGTGTGTGTGTGTGTGTGTGTGTGTGTGTGTGTGTGTGTGTGTGTGTTACAGATTATCTGCAGCACATAAAACTTTCTAGTGCTTAGAAACCAGTTACGGGATTTAATAGCTATACTTAAAGAGTGTATACCTCAGGTTCTGAGTCTAGAACCGAATGAAGTTTTGTCAAGACTTGAACATACACGGTCAAAGATCTCCTTATTTTATGTTCTAAATTCCTCCAAGACTACATCCTCTTTAAACCCACCCTTCTATGACAATATTCCACATTGATCAGTTCAATTTGCACATGTTGTCAGAGTTGTGACATTAAGGAAATTCTGGGAAATGGTCCAGTTTATTGAGAGTGGTGGAAAGAATGGGTATTCCTAAATACCACTGACATGAAGATGAGCTAAAGGTAATCTTACAAGAAGTAAGAGCACAGACTATGGAATCCCATGACCTCAGCCCTGGTACTGCCCCTTTGCTATATGAAGCAATTTTGTTCAAGTTTGTTTACATATTTGAGAAGTATTTATTAAGTGCCCATATGCACCTGCACTGTATTAGTTGCTCAGGAAAAAGCAATGAACAACATAGACAAAAATTCCATCTTTCCCTGGAGCTTACATTCTAGTGGGGGGAAATGGACAATGACAAAAATGTGTAGGGGCATCTGGGTGGCTCAGCTGGATAAGTACCTGACTTTGGTTCAGGTCATGATCTCAAAGTTTGTGGGTGCAAGCCCCCGCATTGGGCTCTGTGCTGAGAACTCAGTTCCTGAATCCTCCCCCCAGTTCTGTCTCTCTCTCTCTCTCTATCTCTCTCTCTCTGCCCCTCTCCTGCTTGTACTCTCTCTCAAAAAATATAAACATTAAAAATTAAAAAAAATTAAAAATATTTAGGATGTTAGTAAAGTTTTCTGAGGAAAAATGAGAAGGACATAAGGAAGAGAGATAAGGAGTGTGGGGATAAATGGGTATACATTTTTAACAAGGACATCAGGAATGATCTCAGTGAGGAGATGCCATGTGTGAAAAGTCCTTAAGGAGGAGAGGAAGAAGATTCTACAAATATAAGGAAAAAGCTTTCTAAGAAGAGAATCGAAAGTGAAAAAATTCTGAGCAACATAAGAGGAGTAGAAAGTGGAGAAGTTATAAGCCCCTCAGGGCCTTCTGATCATTTCTGGGACTTTGGTTTTACTTGATTGGGTTGGAAAGCGATGAAAATGTTTTGAGGAAAATTGTGTCCTGATTTGACTTATGTTTTCACAGGATAACTCTGGTTGCTGTATTAGGAATAGATAGAAATGGGGGAGAGGTCAAAATTATGGATCAGGGGGATATTGCAAAAATTAAGCCAAGAGTTTAAAAGAAGCTTTGACCATGTGGTAGCAGAGATGATATAATAAAAGGTGAGTTCTGGAAATATATTTTTGAAAACAGAGTTAGTAGGTTTTGTGAGTGGATTGCAGAATGAGGGGAATGAGAGAAGATAGTCATGGATAACGAAATAATTTTTGGCTTGATTAATCAGAAGAGTGGTCAACATTTGCTAATAGGGGAAGGCTGTGGAACACATTTTGTTGAATAAGGACAGAGTGAGTTCAGTTTGCTAAGTTTGAAAAGTGTATTATATATCATGGACAGTAATATACATAAATGTCAAATTCAGATAGGAAGATTTGAAGATAAAAATAAGAAATTCAGGTCAGCATACAGATAGTATTTAAATGAATAAAATTAGAGAAAATTAGTTTGTGAGTATATGTAGGTAGAAAAGTTAGGACCTGTGTACACAGTGATGGGACCTGTCTCAATGAATCATTGTGAAGATTAAGTTATACAAGTAAAAGCTTAGGGTATTGTCTGTACAAAAGAAGTCTTCAATAAATAGTGAATGTGGTTGTTTTACTTTAAACACAATAGATAGAGACATTCTTATTTGGATATCATGACCTCCAAATTATGATGTTGCATGAAGACTGTATATTATTTGATACAACAACCTTTTCATACAGTCTTCTCTCAAACTTATTTTCCTACATATTTTGTAATAAAATAAAATAATTAATACTTATTAAAATTGGAATTGAACAATGTTTTTATTTATTCTGAACTTTCCTTGAAAGGCAAGTGGTATTCAGTATCTCTGTTCTAGTCTTCCGTGATATCCTGTTGCATGTCTCTCTCATTTCATTTATCTCTATAGATCATAATTTGTGTGTGCATTTTACTCATTAGATTACGAAATTCTTGAGGCTACATATGTGAGGCTGCAAAGTGTATGCATGGGTGGAAAGGATGGGTGGATATCAACTATGTGTTAAACGTTATACTAGGGCTCTTTTGATGGAATGACTTACCTAATCCATACAAGAGCCTCGCTAGAGTGGCATTATTAGCTCCATTTAAAATATGGAAAGGGGTGCCTGGATGGCTCAGTAAGCTGAACGTCCAACTCTTGATTTCAGTGCAGGTCATAATCTCAGGGTTGTGGGAACGAGATCCATGTTGGCCTCTGCACTAAGATAGAGTCTTCCCGGGATTCTCTCTCTCTCTCTCTTTCTTCCCCCACCCCCACACCTCTTTTTCTCTGTATCTTCACCTTCTGACCCCCTCTCTGGCTTGTATGTTCTTTCTCTCTAAAAAAAAATGGAAAAATTATGCACAAAGCTAACTGATATGCTTGAAACTAACCATCTAGTTAGTTGTAATGTTTGTATTGTACCACAGGTACACTCCAAGGCCCTTCTGTTCCTTGCTTTATCTAAAAATCTCTTGTAAATACAGAAGTTTCTTTTAAAATAATGAAGGTGATGGGGTATCTTGATGGCTCAGTCAGTGGAGTGTCTGAGACTTGAATTCAGCTCTGATCATGGTCCCAGGGTCCTGGGATCAAGCTCCTCACTGAACGTGGAGCTTGCTTGAGATTCTTTCTCTCTCTCTCTCTCTCTCTCTCTCTCCTTCTGCCCCTCTCCTCTGCTTACAGTCTCCCTCTAAAAAAAATAAAAAAGTAATTATGATAATGAAATATAGTCTTTGATCCTTGACTGAAAAACTTTCAAACACATTAAATTCACTAATTACAAATAAATCTGTGCTATTAGAAAGGTTATCAGGCCTTAATCAAGAGCAGCCCTTACATATCTTAAATCCAAAGATAAATTATAACAGTATGGTGATTAAATATTATGTACATAATCTGAATGATCACAAACCTACAAAAATTAAAAGTATGGAGCATATAGAATGTTTTTTTAAAATTATTTAAGTGTATAGCCTAGAGACGATACCCCAACGTCCTCAAATACTTTCATGCATATCCATTACCAACATTATGCTATGTAACCACAATATGAGCATCACAATTAGGAAATTGACATTGATACACTATTACCGTTTAATCCTCAGACCTCATTCAGATTTCACTACTCATCTCAATGATGTTCATTAGCGCAAGAATCCAGGTCAGAATCATGTGTTGTATTTGGCTGTCATTTCACATTTTACTTTAGTCTTTTTGAAAATGGGACAGCTCCTCTCCTCAACCCTTATGACCATGATACTTTGGAAGATTACAAGGCATTCATTTTGCATAAGTGTCTCTTAACTGGGTTTATCTCATGTTTCCCAATGATTAGATTCAGGTTATGTGACACCGACATCACCACATTCTTATTATTGCATCCTGTTATATAGTATATGATTTCAGCCAGTTCCATGTGGATATTCATTTTTATCATTTGATTAAAGAAGATTTCTATACTTCAAGGTTAATCTTTTGCTTCTAATAGCTAGTAAGTATTTTGAAAATACTATACCAATATCTTATTCCTCAACAAACTTTCAATTAATTCATCTTTTTATTTATAACAATATGGTCTCAGAGTTTCTTCTCCTTTTCAGTGTGTGATAATCTGCTTTTATCAGCTATGTTGGTGCTCATATTGTCACCGATTTGACCATTGGTAACCCTATTCAAGCTGACTTCTGTATTCTTTGACATATCCTTAATCATTTAGAAGCATCTCCTTTTCCTGGTGTATGAGAATGCCCCCGTTGCATTTTATGTTTTAGATTTTCCTTGCCCCAGCCTGGATAAAAATAAGAAAAGAAAAAATAGACCAGCAAGTGATACTTTTAAAAGTCAAAATACACATGCTCATTTCTAATGTATCATTTTAAAATATCTTATGAAACTCTCTTCGTTGTGTTATATACTTCAGATTTTTCAATTCAAAGTTTTAGGAAATAATAGGCCCAGGGCCAGTGTTCAGAGATTTTTTTTTTCAACTCGCAGTTCCCAGTTTGTTTGCATTATTTCACTGTGTATTTAAACATAAGAAGCAAAGAATTTTAGGGTTGAATGAGGTCCTAGGGGCTGTATAATCCCAGCCCTCTCCCACTGCAGAAATATCTTTGTAGATGTTTTTATTTATTTTTGAGAGAGAGAGACAGAGCATGAGTGGGGGAGGGGAAGAGAGAGGGGGAGACACAGAATCTGAAATAGGCTCCAGGCTCTGAGCTGTCTGCACAGAGCCTGACATGGGCCTCAAACCCGCAAACCATGGAGTCATGACCTGAGGCGAAGTCAGACGCTTAACCAACTTAACCAACCAGGTGCCCCTCTTTGTAGATTGTTGATTGCTGCCCAGATTCTTGAGCCATTATGGAGACAACTTCACTACTTTTTGACTACCTTTCTCTATGTAACATAATCCTAATCTTTCAAATTAAATTAAAATGCCTATTTTTCTGACTTCTCCACATTAATACTAGTTCCACATATTCATGTGAGAGAGAAAGGATATAAAACATTTTTTTACATAACAACCATCCAAATAGTGAAGAAAGCTTTCATGCTAGCCTTCTTGGCCTTCAAGTCTTTCTCAATCCTGGTAAAAATATCTCCAGTTTCAAGACATGTTTTCCTCATCCTTCATTTTCTTACACTATGGAAATATATTAATCTACTGAGAGTTTAGAAAACACCTATAAGACTACAATCTTTCTATTTAAATTTAATAATGTAAAATTGTTATTTTATATCTGGGATGTGTAAGAAACCATCTCCATGGGTTATTTCAATAGGAATGAATCTCAGTTGGAACTGGACCCACCTTGCTATGAATTCAGGAGTTTCTTGGGCTGCAAATAATAATGCACTTGGAAGTCTACCATCTAATGTCGCTGTTACAGATATGTTGCAACATAGACATCTTCTTAGTATTTTAATGATGTATTGAATTTTAAAAATTCTTGATTTCCAATAGTTTTTTTTATATTTAGTACAAATGTAATTAATTTTCCAAAAAGTGATACTCAAGAATTTCCTTCAACAAAATTTTAAATTAATTCCCAGAAGGATATTAAAGATGAAAAAGTGAGAAGGTTTTAGGTCGGTGGAAGAACTTTAATTAAATTTCAGACCCATGAGCCCTCTGCTGAGGAGAGCTTACTCATGATCCCTAATTTGAAGCATTGGGATTTTAGAAAAAATATTATTCAATTCCACTGCCATTAAGGTCCAGCAGGTGACTGTAAACTACAGTGAGAAAAAAATTGTAAAGCCCTATCAAAATGTCATGAAACAATTCTCTGAGTAAGAGTACTGAACTTGGTGTCTAAGACACTGACAAGAGAGTGCCTCTAGGAGAACTTCATGGTATCAGCTTATGAACTTCTCTAACCGAGAAAGAGCCTGGGGTAATTATGAGTAAATCTTACTGTAAGTTCTGATTTGATGGATTACTTTTTAAACTTTGATTGAGAAATAATTGTACACTTCCCGGCTTTCTTTGACCAGAATGTAATGCAAATTACTGAGACTGGGCCACAATTTTTTACCTATTTTACCATAGTAAATTTAATAATGATGTTCATTTCAGAGGAAATGAAAGGAGAATAAGATGATAGAATTGGGGGGTTAGGAATGAATAAAAAGCAAAGAAGATAGAAAATAAAAGTGGTAAAAACATACCAATGGTAGCACTACTCGAAATAGTTCATATTTGCATATTCAGTCTGGAAAAAAGAAGAAAACGTGCATCACTTTAACTCCCTACAAAGGTAACTCCTTATAACAGATATGGAATCAATTAGTTCATTCTTTCAAGAAAAAAAAAAAAGCAGACTCTAATTATTTCAAGTGGGCAAGCAAAATGTTAACTTTTAAATATATAGCTTCTTAAAAATTTTCAAGATGTTTTGATGCATTTTATCTTTTTTCTTTTTTTAAATGACACTTTTAAATGACAAATTAAATCATCTCCTAAAGGAAAGAAGCCTTTCCTCAAGTAACAACCTATTTGTCAATGGAGAGAGTATGGCAATCAGATACTGGTTATTCCACTTTACATTTCTCAACCGTATAGCTTAGTTTGGTAGTTTTGACAAGCATGATTATACGTTTTGATACTTTTAGAAAATAGTTGATCATCTATAGGAAGAAAGGATTTTTTAGCTTACTCTACATAAAATGGTTTCACATATGCATATTTTTCTTACCTTCTATTAAGATTATTTAAATTGGTCAATGAAGGAAGAAGAAAATATTTATTAGCATGTTTCATGACACACATTAGTATCTAACTGAAGATTAGTCTTTCAAGATTGTTCCCGTAAGGCTGTGAGACACCAATAATAAAGAAATATAAGCATCAAGACCAAATACAGAACAAATACTTAGTGGTTTGCTTAAATGCTGATTCTTAAATCAGTCTATTATACAATAGTGGGCAAACCTTTTTCTTAATTATGTCTTATTGAGACATGCAGATGCACATGTATCAAAGGATTCTGTAAGATACATTTTTTGAAAATTAAAATTTCCCACTTCTTACGTTTGCAGATCTCCACCTTCACTAACAGTAGATTTTCATATAATGGGGTTCAAAGGTTTAAATAAACGTAGCTCCATATTAAATATCAGGAAAGAGTAAAAATCTAAATATCCCAAAACTGATGAAAGGTGGCAATTGTGAAAAAGGAACAGGTTTGCTACCATAAGTCTTTTTCTTAACAATTCATTCATTATTAATAGCTCAAAAGTTTCCATTTCAAAATTTATCAAATATTACCAAAATAATGGGAAGTGATTTTAAAAGTTTTGTTCTGAATTATTGGAAATTTACTGAAAAGGACTGGTCAAATTTCATGGATTTAAAGTTTGTGTAATTTTATTTTTAAGTAATGCCCAGTTCTGCTGTCTGTCTCCTGCCATTTGTGTCCCGGAGACATTCTGCTTTCCTTCCTTAATGAAGTGCATTAGTCAAGGGCTCAGTGACCTCTGACAAGGCTCAGTACGGGATTACAGCCTGACGGAAGGCAGCTGGAAGGAGTACTTGACAATTCACACTTAGAGTAATCCCCGAAAATTGCAGGGCAGTTATGAGGAAGTAACAGTTTGGCTCCCTTGTGAAAAAGACTAATAAAAAAAATTTCAGGTAGAGTTTGGGACACTAACTATAGCTTCTAAATTAAAACAAAATGACCAAATCCCCTAAGCACCAGTCAATAGGGAACACATTTTCATGAACAGATTCAGTCAACAGCCCTATTTCAAGTAGCAACCACTTTCGTCCATTGATAGAAACCTCATTTAGCCAATGGATCATCTATAATTGACTAACTTCTTTAATAGAGTTTTAGCACATCTTATGTGTGAAAACATTTCAGCGAGGTCTCACAGAGAATAATAGTTGTAATCAGAAATATCAAATAGTCATTTTCTGTAAAAATTATCACAAGAAATCAATAATGCACATTTTGTTGATTTGTATTTCTCTAATATGCTAGTTAATATAAAATGTGTATTTTTTCAAATAGTAGCTGCTCTGCTATAATTATGCTGAAAATCCCAGTGTCCACCTAACAATAAAAATATTTTATAAAAATAACTTTCAAAGATAAAATATGTTAAACGGTCTTAAATCATCATATATATTACATTATAACACTATATAATTAATAATATACATATGTTTTTAAAATATAGATACCTTAATTTTTTTTGTAACCTCTTTTTCTCCATCTTCGAATATCAGAGTTTTCTTCTTGCTACCATTTTTCAATTTTCTTATAGGTGTGCCTGAAACCCCTCCCACAACAGAAAAATCAAAACATCGCAATGCAATTTCCTTGGAAAATTCACTATTTTAAAAAATATTTATTTATTTTGAGAGAGAGAGAATAAGCAGGGGATGGGCAGAGTGGGGGGGTAGGGAGGGAGGGAGAAAGAGGATCCGAGGTAGGCTCTGTGCTCTCAGTGCAGAGCCTAATGCGGGACTTGAACTCCCAAATCATGAGATCACGACCAGCTCAGAAATCAAGAGTGAGACGCTAAACTGACTGAGCCACTCAGTCACCCTGAAAATTGACCATTTTTAATCTAACTTTAAATTTTCACCAGGTACAATATATGTTGATTGATTTATACCTTGCTGGCACCAATTAAATGAGTGATGGATAAAATGCAAAGAATCACCACCATTGTTCTCATAATTGTCCAAATCACAGTGAAATAGTTTTCCTAGGTCATTTAACAAATATTATAGGACATCTACTATGTGACAGTCACTGTGCTAAATGCTGAATTCTGTTTTGTTAAATGTCTTTAAAACATTTTTTGCCCTCTGGTAAACTCCTGGTTTGGCCTCTAAACTTACTCAGAATAAATGTATCATGCGTTTTAAGAATAATGGTTAAGGGTATCTGGGTGGCTCAGTCAGTGGGGAAACCAACTCTTGATTTTGGTTCAAGTCATGTTGTCACTGTGGTGAGATCCAGCACCACCCACCTTGTTGGGCTCCGACCTTGGCACAGAGCCTGCTTAAGATTTTCTCTGCCCCTCCCTGACTTCCTCTCTCTCTCAAAAAAAAAAAAAAGAAAGAAAGAAAAAATGGTTAATAAACCCATATTTATTCATATTAATCTTTGGCACTTTGTAGTGCTCTTTGTGCACAGCTAGAATAACCTTCTCCACAAACAAACAAACAAACAAAAGCACATGGAATTCTTGATTTTCTGCCTTAATCTGTAAACCTAATGTCTAATTTATTCATCTTTTTAAAATATTTGTTATCTCAAAGAGTATCAGAAAACTCACTTAATTACAACCCTAATGAACTATCAGAATTAAGGCTGAAGGTCCACAACTAGGTTTGCTTATTTTGATGGTCTGAAGATGGCTAAAGGAAAAAGAGGCAGGATATCTACTCAGATATCATTAATGGGTGAACCACTGGTTTCTTTCTAAAGATTTTGAGGTGGGCCTACTGCTTAAGTGTCGGGGGAAGTTAAGTCTCTGCCATAACTACCAGGGAAGAAGGGCTGTGTCGCAGCTGTTGGGTAATATGGTAGGTGAAGGGGTCTCCTGGGTCTCTCTTCTGGCATGTGCATTGAGAGCTACTGATTTGGACCATGTGTCTTTTAGGTAAGAGAAGTATTTGTTAGATGGCCAAATTCAGAGTTGGTATCTTCAGTATGTTACTCAAGAGAATGGCAAAATTTTGTTTGGTTTTTCACTTCCCATTCTTAATTTACATTTTTTAGAAGACATTAGCCAGAAAGATCTATTCTTCATTTAATGATTTGCATTTACTTAGATTGAATGGGAGCAATATCATGCCTACATAAGGCTTACAAGATAACATACAGTGTATCATGTTCTGGGTTCTTGAAAATTACTTTAGGTGATTTGTTCTCACCTCACACATTTTGATTTTTTTCTACAGATTGATGTTTTTTCCATTCATGATGAGATTCTCAGACAGTCACTCTGCTAGACGGGTTAAGAGTCCTGGACTTTCTATAGTAAGACACTTACAAGATAACTGGTCTTGACCTACTTGTTCAATTGCTTCAACGTTTGCCTACTTTTCTCACTAGTAAAATTGAGATTGAAATCTCATAATTTATAAGATTATAAAAGATGAACCAGTGATCATAACTGCACATACTTTGTAAATCCGAAGGCTTCCTAATCATTTAAAATATTAAGATAAGCTTTGTTGTTTCTTCTTTTAATCTACTTATTTATTTTTATTTTTTTAGGTTTCTTTATTTATTCTGAGAGCAAGCAAGCAGGTGAAGGGCAGAAAGAGAGAGAAGTAGAGAGAGAATCCCAATCAGGCTCCCCACTGTCAGCACAGAGCCTGACTAGGGCCATGAACACAAACTGTGAGATCATCATCTCAGGCTAAACCAAGTGTTGGATGGTTGACCAACTGAGCCACCAGCCTCCCTTAATCTATTTATTTATTTGTTGCTAATGTATGTACTAAAACTGACTAGATTTAAGTCACTTTTTTTTCAGAAAATCTTAGGTATAACATTATCTGAACAACATTTTTCTATGAAAAAAAGTTAATACTCACTTTGAGAGGTTAATTTTTTGGATTTTATGACTACATTCCCACTCATACATTATTTTTTTTCCCTGTGGCAGTAGATGTGACTGAAAAGAATAATGAGAAACATAAACTTTTTCCTGTTCTGAGCACACCCAGTATGCTATAAGAGGCTTTGCATGAATCTGATTATTGCTTATAACTTTTAGGAAATGATAAATGCAAAAGGACACTTTCAGAAGTTTTGAGTTGCATTTCATAAAAGTCAATGGCATCTAAATACTACTTACCAAGAAAGCCGCATGATTTTTAGCTATTGTTTAACAGGTGTTGAAGATTCCCTTTCTAACCTCACTTTTAAAATGTTTATGCACATCTGATTTTTTTGTTTTGTTAGGCATAGTATTAATAAAAATGTGAAATCCAGCTTAAAAACTATATAGTTCAAACTTCAGTTTCAGTAAATACGTGTTTCTTCTTAGATGTAGTAAAAGGTTCTGTTGTTCAATTGGTCCGTGGTGAGTACACTTCTTTCAAAATATACTCAGCAATTTAAGGATGAGGATGAGTCATTTATTTATTTATTTATTTATTTATTTATTTATTTATTTATTTATGTTTAAAAGTCCATTTATTTATTTTGAGAGAGAAAAAGAGTGGGAAGAGGCAGAAACAGAAAGAGAGAGAGGTAGAGAGAGAATCCCAAGCAGGCTCCACACTGTCAGTGCAGAGCCCAACACAGGGCTCAAACTCATGAACCATGAGATTATGCACTGAGCCAAAATCAAGAGTCAGGTGCTCAACTGAAGAGCCACCCGGGTGCCCCAAGGGGTGAGGCTCTGTCTTCTAAAATGCTATAGAATACCACAGAGCTGCGGCACAGCCCAGAACTAACAGTTTCCTTCACTTGAAACCAGTCAGCGTTCCCTTTGCCCAGCCAAATTGGCTTTTTCAGACCCAATAACCTTCAATGCAGCAAAATCATAATGAGTAACTCGTACATAAGAGTAAGATTGATTACATCATGCCATGCTTTTACTGAAAAAGTAAAATATAGGTATTGCTTACTATTGGGTTTTATTAGGTCCATACTGGGATTTCTGTAATGTCTTTTTGAATTACAGATTTCAAAGTAGGGAATAACAATGGATTTCTCTTTCTTTCTTTCTTTCTTTCTTTCTTTCTTTCTTTCTTTCTTTCTTTCTTTGTTTCATTAAAGATGGCGTGGGGGACCCTTGATCTGACAGTTTGTGAGTTCAGCTCCATGTAGGTCTCTGTGCTGACAGCATGAAACCTGCTTGGGATTTTCTCTCTCCCTCTCTCTCTGCCCCTCCCTTGCTCTCTCTCTCAAAGCAAACAAACAAACAAACAAACATACTTTAAAAAAAGAAAGGTGGGTGTGGAAGGTATACTGGTGTAGGAGTAACTAGAGGCAGGAGCTGTAAGAAGTATACTGTAATAATTTTAAAAAATGGTGGTCAGGTATGCTAAGGGAAGGTCATCTGTGAGACTAATGTATCAAATAGGAGGAGTCAAAGACAAGAAAAAATTCTTGGTGAAAACAAGAGAGCACATGGAACTCAAGGAAGAAATGAGACCAGTTAGAGAAGTAGAAGAACTACGTTGACCTAAGGGAAGCATTCTCATATCTTCTGACACATTCAAACCATTCAGTCATGGTTGAGAAATTTACAGAATGTTCTCTTTAGGGGTATCCAATATCCAAAGAGGTCAAATTATTTAAGGATTTACACTAACTAAAAACCATTACAAAGTCACTGGTGACCTTTCTGAAAGCAAATATAACAGATTTGTGGGCACAGAAGTCATAGTTTAGAATAATGAAGAGTAAATTAGACCTGAAGAAGCATTCATGATGATGATAAACTGCTCTTATAAGAAGTTTAGACAAAAAGAGAATAATTCAATTCAAGAAATATTTATTGATTACCCATTTTGTATCAGGTTCTGTTCTAACTACTATGTTCCCCAGTGGAGTTTTGAGCCTGGCAGAGAAAACAGGGATTTTACGAGTAAGCTGAGGGTTACGATCATGTGAGCACAAGACGGTAGGGTCTACTGTAACAAAGGAGCTGACTTACTTTAGATCAAGGATGACCTCCCTAGAGAGGAGACAACTAAGATCAGAAGGTTTTATGAGTGGGAGGTAACCAGGAAATATGTTATTACAGCATAAAAAAAAGAGAAAGACATTATTAGCTGAGAAATATGTAAAAATGAGAGAAACAAGAGAGATGATGGAGTTTTTAAATTGCAAGATAAAATCACACCCATATAAGTTTAGATATAACATTCATGGACTAACAACCTCATGTAAGAAATGGAACAATACCAATAAAATTAAAACATGAGGTGTTCTGATTCTTGTGTATCCCTCCCTCTTTCTCCAGGACATACAAGGATGAACACATATATTACATTGTCAATATATGATTACTGTTATGGATTTGGTGTGTGTTACTTGTCTTCCTTTATATTATTAATATACGTGTACATGTCTAATTCATACATTGTCCAATTTTGTTAATTTCTGAACTTTATGTAAATGGGATTTTATTACACATGTTATTTTGTGATTTTCTTTTTTCCATTTTTCATTCAACATGATGCTTTGAGAGTCATTCATACTTATTCTTGTAGCTAACGTAAATTCATTTTTATTGCTGTATGGGTGTCCAATGTAAAAGATATCAAACTTTCTGTGTCCATCTATTAGGTATTTTTGTTTGTTTTCAGAATTTTGCTGGACCAGCAATACAGCTCTACAAATTCTTTTTATATCACTTGCTGCCCAAGTGTGAAAATTTTCTGGGGCATTTACCTAGGAGTAGAATGCTGAGTTATTGGATATAAACATACTCAGCATTACCATGGAATACTAAAATGTTTTTGAGATGATAGAGTTTTTGAGGACCTGAAAGAATCTGAGATTGTTTGAAAGGAGATAGAATAGTTAGGAGGAGATAAAATCAAGGGAAAGTTTTTCTGTGTGTGTGTGTGTGTGTGTGTGTGTGTGTGTGTGTGTGTGGTCTATATGTTTCCAACAAAGGAAACATATAAGCATATTTATGAGAGCACATGGGAGGAAACCAGGCAAAAAAAAAAAAAGATTCTGATGATAAAAGTGAGAAACTACATGATTAATGGTACAAGGTCCTGAAGGAGGCAGGAGAATATGAGTTCAAGATCATAAATGAGAAGGAAGAAACTGAAGCTCAGAGACATCAAGAATTAGAGATCTAAAAGTTAGAGTGCAAAAACAGAGAATAAAAAGAATCTTCCAGTTACACTCATGGTGTTTCTTTTCGCTGGTTAAAGCTGACAACAAACAAACAAACAAACACATAGTGCAATTTTGTATATGCACTGTATATGTTATAGGTTTTCCCATGGACTAACTCAAGTTAACAAAGAAAAAAGTGTGAATTAAATCCCTACTCACTGCATAAATATTTCAAAGCTTCTTTTTTGGAGTTATCCCTTGAAAAATATCTCTTGAAATAATGCTAGCCACCATTTTCCACAGGCATTATGACGGCGCATCTGTCTTTTTAAAGTAACAGAACTCTATCCTTCAAAAGGACACATTTCTGCTTGAGTAGTCTTTTCCTTATACTATTGCTTTTATTACAACAATAGTCAAAGGAACTGTATTTGACCATTGCATTGAACATTACCAACACAAAGACCAGGTTGGGAAAATTCAAACATTTGAGATACGTCCACGAACAGCTATTTGTGTCAGGTGGAATGACTATTAATCAACTGCTCATGAGGAGGTGTGCATGATGGCTTTTACATATTTTTGCTAAATCCATATGTGTGTTTGTATATGTGTGTATATATGTGTATAAAATTCTGGATATATGTTATATATAAATATATATTTCATATATACATTTAATATCAAATATATATAAAATATTGTGTTATCCTTCAAAACTATTGTTAATTCTTTTAAGTGGTTAAACCTTTTGGGAAAGCCAATTTCTCTGAAGCTGGCATATGTGTTCCAGGATTCTACCTTTTGCCTGAAGAAATGGCTTTAGAGGGGCCTTTTAAAAAATGTGCTGATAGGTAAAAATTAATCAAGGGAAGGATAAATGTTTCCAGACTTTCGCTACTGTTTGCATCTAGGCTAGACCAGCCTATCTTGGCTTATTGTTATTACAGTCTGCCTAATTTTCTTCTCATTCAATGACCCTCCTACATCTGTCTACTTTGTGTTTTTCAAATACTCAATCATGTACTTGTTTTGTTTCAAAGGAACTTTTTATTTATAGATGCAGATTAAATATATATGTGCTGCTTCTTCACTATTTGATACTCTTTGAGAATAATCTCACTAAAAATACTTCCTGTTCCCTTCCCCTTAAAGTTAATATTTATGCCTTGTTTGTGTTGCTATCGGAGGTTAAAACAGCAAAAATCCTATAGCTCTGCTGGCTTTAACTTTAGTTAGAAGCATGCAGCTATAAGTTTGAAAAAGTCTACATAATTTATATGGTGTGGGAAATATCTTTAGCAGTCTGCATGAAAAAGATTTCAAGCAAAGACTCACTGCTCGTCCACTCTAATGTAACACCCTCTCTATCTCATATGAGGTCATCAGAATCACATATGCATTTATTCCTTTGGAAAAACTGCCATGTGAGGCACATATTCAAGCTCGACATGACTTTTCCATTGCTGCCGGCTCTAAGGTCAACTCTAACCTTAGCTGGAAAGATAACACTTTATTTCTTATGGTATTTTAAGAGGAAGGGTTTCCATTTTCTTTATAACCCAGGTCACCTTAGAAAAGATTTGTGATCACTATTTGAAGGAGAGTGTTTTAGCTTCTGGCTAAAACTCCTGATTTTTATACCAGTTCGGTTTCAGCATCTATTCTGTCCTTTGTTCCTGGTGGGGTACAAAGGTCCACAATATATTATAAAATGATATTTTCTGTCTCCACTTCCCCACTCCATAGATATGCTTGAAAATAGAAGCTATATGAACAAGAAAAGTTATACGGAATTCATGTGCCCAGATTTACAGTGGGATTTTGAAAAGATCCTATTGTAAACTGAAAAGTTATAAGCCAGCCTCCCCAAACTTGTTGCTGATAACCTGCTTCATCTGTCTTATGTCTGGGAGCCAAGCTTAACCCAGAGATGAGGAACCTTTCCAACTCTGAAGTCAACATGAGAAGAAACAGTGATGGCGTAGGTAGGAGATGATTTATAAACCTCCAACTCCTCCTACCTTCCTGAGGCAACCATGGAAATATTTCAGTGACTTTTGTGGCTTATTTATGCCCAGAAGAGTATGACTTTTTTTTTTTTTTTTTTTTTTTTTGCTTTTAGTAGATTAGTGACTACATTGATTCTAGGGGTTTATTTAATTAGTTCTTATTTTTAAGAAAATCATATGAGCAATTTTCAAAGTATGTTCTCAGTCATTCTTTTATGTAGATACATTAGACAATTATAAATTAAACAGATTAAATAAAATTACCCCATTTTCCTATTGAAAAAACTGAGGTTGAAAGTACTTAAAATAACTTTTTCAAGGTCACATGATTGATAAATCATAGAGTGGAATTCTAGATTCCTGACTCTTAATCCAGTACTTTTTATTATGTACCCTATATTATGTTGAATTATGAAAAACTTTTCTCAATTCACATTTAGAATCTTACCCTGACATTTCATGTTTAATGTCTTTCCTGGTTAGAATCATGCTTAAACAAATTTGCTTTAGCCAATTCTCAACGGCACAAAAGCCCCTTTATCTGTGTTAGTATAAATCAGTTAACCTTCTTTACTTTCTGCTGAAAGTTCAAAACGTCAAATGAATTGGCCATTAGCTTTGACTGTGTGCCCAGTGTACTAATAACAATAAAAACAAACATCTATCTGATGTGCTGAATGTGCTGTTATTATCAATTCAGTTTTCCTATGCATTCCTAACAGAGGGCCATTGGGATTGGCCCTGGTATATTGCACAGTGGTGAGATTTGGCCAATAGAGAAGCTGTTATGAATGATTCCGCAGCAAGAACGACTGTGATCATTTTGAATAGTTTTTCTCCCCCAAGTTTTTATTGAAATTGCAACTGATTAACAGAATGGTTTTTAATTAGTCTTCTTCCAACAGGAAGGGGTACGGATCCCAGCATTTTGTGCACCAAACAAGTGCATATTCAGAATGAAATTCTCACAAGTACACAATGGGAAAAAAAGAGCCAAAGATGCAATTTACACATGCTTAGCAAATGATTTATTCAATTTCATTTTTCCCTCCTATGCGGTATAATAAAAATAATCACCTTATTTCACTGAACAAGAGGCCATCTATAGCTGTTTGAAACAAAACTAAATTCAAGCACTCCGTAAAGAATTTGGTTGGAATTTCAAAGAAGGCATACTTGATAGGAGCACAGGTACCCCAATTTTTATAGCAGCACTTTCAACAATTGCCAAATCATGGAAAGAGCCTAAATGTCCTTCAACTGACAAGTGGATCAAGAAGATGTGGTTTATATATACAATGGAATACTACTTGGCAATGAGAAAGAATGAAATCTGGCCATTTGCAGCAAGGTGGATGGAACTGGAGGTATTATGCTACATGAAATAAGTAGACAGAGAAAGACAGATACCATATATTTTCACTCATATGTGGATCTTGAGAAACTTAACAGAAGACCATGAGGGAGCAAAAAAGGAAAAAAGTTACAGGGAGGGAGGGAGGCAAACTATAAAAGACTCTTAAATTTTGAGGGTTGATGTGGGGTGGGGAAAAGGGGAAAGTGGGTGGATGGGCATGAAGGAGGGCACCCATTGGGATGAGCACTGGGAATTGTACGGAAACCAACTTGACAAAAAATTGTATTTATTTATTTTTTTGTTTTGTTTTGTTTTTCTAATTTAAAATTTTTATTTATTTTTTTACCTTATAAAGTTTCATATTTTTTTAACATATGCAATTATTTTCCATCATTTACAATACAGTAGTTGCAATGACACTCAAAACAGAAAAGCAAAGTAAAAAATCAAAACGCCAACTTCTATTTCAT
>NC_043709.1:32576345-32685526 GCF_006229205.1 Suricata suricatta | reverse complement strand
GAAATTAGAAGGTTAAGTAACAACTAGTTAATCACCTAATTTCACAGCTATCTGAAGTGGCAATCGTTATATAGCAGCTTATCTATGATACATTCAAGATAAATGATACAATATATTACTTGTTCATAGGCTACAACACAGCCTGCTTAATACCTTTCCTTAAATTCCACCTCTATACTACAATATGCTTGAGGTCCATTTAAAAAATTGTATTTAAAGAAAACCAACAACAAAGAATTCATACTTGAAGTTTCCTTCCTCTCTTTCCTCCTTCCCTCTCTCCCTCTCACTTCCTTTCCTCGTTCCCTTTCTCTGTGTTTCTTTTTTTCTTGATGGAAGACATGCTAAGTCTCAAATGCAAACGGTCACAGTTTCATAAAGTTCAGAGCATGTTATATACTTGCATATACTTTATCCGTTATTTTTTTGTTCACAGCTGGTTAAGAGTTGACTGACTCTCCTGACACATCACATGATGTGTAACATGCTCCTCCGACCCAGGCCTGAGCTCTCACTGTTTACACAGGCAACTCCCTGCAGGAGTTGTACAAGATCTTAGCTGGCCTCCACCTTCTGCAAGGAGGCAGATGCTTGGGAATAGCAAATGCTATAGAACGTGTCTCGTTGCTTATATTTGACTTCTGAACTTCTCTCATCAGGGATTTGTAATGAGCAGGTCATTAACCAAGCCATGGTTTCTTCTTGCCCGGTTTGTGCCAATAAGTAGCTTTCCATTTGGATTTATCTTGTCTAATAAAGTCTCCAGGGTGATCTTCTTAAAACGTAAACAATCAAGTGGTTCCTTGCTTTAAATCCATCATGGGTTTCCCTTTGCTTTTAATGGTAGACCCATTTGGTTGACCTAAGGGCCTTAGATGAACTTGCCCCAGATTCTTTCTCCCACTTAGGTTCTTTCTTTGTTCCCACTTGTCACTATGGTTCTGCCACTTGTCTTTGTTTTATTTTAGAACTTCTGTGCATGTTCCTCCCTCTGCTGAAAAGCTTTCCCCTGCCTCTCGCTTAGGCTAGATTCTGCTTATCTCTAGGTCAAGAGTGGGCACAGTTCTGTAAAAGGTCAGTAAAAGGTATTTAGTCTTCTGGGTCATACAGTCTCCGTTGCCAACTCAGCCTTGGGAGAGTGAAACTCTTAATGAAAACGCAGGCTTGTGATCCAATAAAAGTTGATTTATGGACAGTAAAATTTGAATTTTATATAATTTTTATGTGCAATTTTTCCCTTAAAAAGATTTTTTAGAGACACGTGGGTGCCTCTGTCGGTTAAGCCTCCCACTCTGATTTCCACTCAGGTCATGATCTCATGGTTGGATCTTTCAGAACCTGCTTCAGATTCTCTCTCTCCCTCTCCCTCTGTCCCTTCCCCACACATGTGCACATTCTTTCTCAAAAAAGAAAGAAAGGAAGAAAGAAAGAAAGAAGGAAAGAAAAGAAATGAAAAAGGAAATAATATTTTTAAAGAAATATTCTCACCTGAAGGGCCCCAAAACATATGGTGTGGCTTGCAGGCCCCTTTGTTTAATGTTTAGCTTAAATGTCATTTTTTAATGACTTTCCCTAACTGTTTTGTCTAGTTAAGTGTGTTCCTTATTTCAGCAATGTTACTTTGATTTATATCACCTTTTCTTTTCTTTTGGTAATTATTTCCTGATTTTTTTGTTCATTTATTATCTTCTCATTTAGTTACATGTTTCTGTTTTTTTTTTTTTAATTTTTAAAATGTTTCTTTTTGAGAGATAGATACAGAACACAAGCAGGTAGGGGCAGAAAGAGAGACACATAGAATTGGAAGCAGGCTTTAGGCTCTGAGCTATCAGTACAGAGCCCAATGCAGGGCTCAAACACAGGAAACCTGAGACCATGGACCTGAGCTGCAGTTGGAGGCTTAACTGAAACAGTCACCCAGGTACCCCTATATGTTCCCTGATCTTGACTCTTCTGTTAATGTCTGTCCATTACTTGTATAGTCACAATTAAAATAATGCCTGGTACATGATAGGTGCTCAGTATTTGTTGACTAAATTAATTAATTCTGTTAACTCATTTCACTATGATTCAAGTACTTTAAAAACTGAGCTACGTCAAACTACTTTATGTATTTTAAGACACTTAGACTGGAACTTAACACAAACATCCTGTTATCTTTCTCACTGTGTCCTTTCCTCAAGCTAAATTTGAGAAAATATTTACTCTTATTTGTTCAATCTACAAATAACAGTGCCTAACAGTGCAAAGAATGACAACACCTTCTACACATTCACACTATACCATATTTTGTTTACAAGAAGGTCATAAAAAGAGACAATGTATTATTATAGTCTTAAGAAGACTTTTATTTTACATTCAAATTACACTCGTTATCACAGAAATGGATTCCTGTGGTATCACTTGAAAGTCTCATGACACGTCTTTGTAGACATGCTTGGGTAAAGAATCAAAAGGCAGCAATAATTTTGGTAGTCACTGTGGATGTCCATCTGGTACTCTGCTCTTCCTGACCCTTCCTTGGTAGCAGAACCCCTGTAACTGTGTGCTCTGGAAAGCTGACCTATTTTAGCCTCAGGGTGAATATTGATTAGTCTCAGCCAATCTTGATAATTTTATCCTCCCTGCTGATGGAATCACCAGGTGGGGGCCAATAGCGTGGACAGGGGGTTGTTAGGGGCTTTTGTGAACGACGTTCCTGTCAAAAAAGAGACACTAAAAAATGAGGGGGCTCCTGGGTGGCTCAGTTGGTTAAGCGTCCGGCTTCAGCTCAGGTCATGATCTCACGGTTCATGAGTTCGAGCCCTGTGTCAGACTCTGTGCTGACAGCTAGCTCAGAGCCTGGAGCCTGCTTCAGAGTCTGTGTCTCCCTCTCTCTCTGACCCTTCCCTATTCCCACTGTCTCTCTCTGTCTCTCAAAAATAAATAAAGAACATAAAAAAATTTTTTTTAAATAATTAAAAAATGAGAAACTGCCCTCCCTTCTTTGAAGGTTATGTGAAAACATGATGTCCAGTGTTGTGGCAGCCTTTTTGAGAATATGAGTGGAACACTAAGAAAAATACAGCGATGCTGCCTGGAAAGCTAGAAACTACTTTCCAGTTCTGTGAAATAATGGAATATTCTCTTGACTAGGCTAGTGATTTTCTTTTTTTTTAAATTTTTTTATTAAAAACATTTTTTTACTGGTTTTATTTATTTTAGAGAGAGAGAGAGAGACAGCATGAACAAAAGAGAGTCAGAGAGAGAGGGAGACACAGAATCTGAAGACAGGTTCCAGGTTCTGAGCTAGCTGTCAGCACAGAGCCCTACATGGGGCTTGAACCCACGAACCGTGAGATCATGACCTGAGCCGAAGTTGGACACTTAACCAACTGAGCCGCCCAGGTGCCCCAGTGATTTCCTGACTGTCATGTGCATCTGAATCACTTGGGGATCTTGTTACATGTAAGATTTTAATTCAGCAAATCTGTATGCTCCCAAGTGAGGCGGATGCTATATTTCCAGAGTTTACACTTTCTGTACCAAGGCCTTAGGCCTCTGTTAGTTTTGACCTTCTTAGAGCTGAAAGCACCTTACACAAACCAATCTATGTAAAGAATGAGAAGCTGATTTCTCTCTGTTTCCATTTATACTAGTAAGTATAGATTATATAACTTTATGTTTCAATGAAGAAAAAAAACATTTTGTCTTAACAGTGACTCTGTCTCTCCCTGAAAAAAGTAGCCAAGCCTCTAGAGGCTGTCCCTGTGATGGTGTTATATGAAAGGAAAAGGGTTTGTTAAAACTTTAGCATTGTGTTTATACTTATAAGGATATAATTTTTTCACCATAACTTTAAAAAGTTGGAAACACATCATGTGGATTTTGAAAGATACATTTAATATGTTCTTTTGGAAATTCAATCGATTAAAAAGAAAGTTTGTTCAACTAAGCTTTTGGGTAGCCATGCAAGCTACCTTTTTTTTTTTTTTTTTTTTTTTTTGGTTACACTAATTTTTTTCCAAATGTTCTTTTGGAGTTTTGTCAACATATAGTGAAGTGTATCAGGCAGAGACAAAAGAAGCAAGATAGTAAAAAAGTGAAGATACATTTAAAACTAAGAAAAATCCCATTTTCTAATTTTAGGCCTTTAAAAGCATAGCTTTGCTGGAACAATGCAAAGATTGTAGAGATGCTATTTTAAAATGAGCATGGACAATGAACAAAATTGTATCAGCACAAAAAAATTCATCTGGGAAGATATAGATGACAGCTTGAGGATGAAAATTGTTTGCATCTCATGACAAACACAAGATGACTTTCACTGATGATTGCTTGTTACTTGCAGGATATAATAGTCTTTGTCTATATTGCAATTATTACTCTTTGTGCAATATCACTTATCTAATGACTTAAAACTATGTTTTGCATAATCAAAGTGACTGTTGCAAAGAAATCTAATTTTGTCACACTCTTTTCTTCATATTTTCCAAGTCAAAATAAAGGTTATGTCAAAACCAAAAGTCTGTTTTTTTCTGAGAATGAGTAACAAGCTCGATTGGCAGCCAACCCAGACTCAGGGCCAATTGATGGGTCATGAAGCAAGTTCAGCAATCCAGGAACACAATGTTAATTTTGGCCCGTCTTTAAGAATGTTTGTCCAAATATTCAGGGTGGAGCTAACTAGAGTTTTTCTTTATGCTAGCAGGATGCTTAAAATAAAATTGTCTGCAAATCTTCCTACAAACATTATTCTCTGATGAAATTGTAAGAGAAAGCTTTCTGAAATTGCATAAATTTTCCCAGGCATTTAATCAGATATGTTTCTACAAAAACCCAGAATTTGGTCTAAAGGAGATAAGGGAATGAAATGGTTGTCTAGACCCCAGCTTGCTAGGCAAATCATTACTATGGACAGATTTATGTTTCCCTGATCCTGTAGAATCACTGCAGCTCACCCCTCTCTGAATTGTAGAATGCTTCAAGTCTCTAACTATATGCCCACTTTGAGTGCTATAGAGTGATAGACAGCGATATCTACGGCTGTGCTCAGTGCCGGACAATTCCCATGCTCCTTTGCCTTTGTGTTGTACAGCTTATTTATGTGTTTTATATGCATAGTGCATGTTGCATACATTTAACATTCTATTATAGATATTAAATTACAAATTGACCTTAGAATAAGACTTATAGGTCAACACAGAAATATCACTTATTTAGTTCTTTAATAATTAGAGTCACATATACTCACAAAGGAATAACGCTTAATAGAAAAATAAATAAAATTGATGAAATGTTTTATAAGTATACTTAAATAAAAAGTTGAATAAAATGCTCAAGAAAGAGTCTACATCATCACAAATGTTGTGGATTCATGTTACTAACATACTTGATTGGATGCCACTATGATAACTATGTGAAAACAGATCATTTTCATTTAAAACTTGTTTGGATGCACTGTATAAAACAAATGTGCTGAGGCTCAGCCAGTTGGAGCAGATGAGATTTCTAAACCAAGTTATACATGTTGGGCCCTATTGCATAATCTCATGCTGGACCACTCTTGTTTCCTTATTGCAAAATTTGAAAAAAAAAGTGGTTGAGAGCAATGAAGTTAGAATACTAGAATCAAAGATGTTACAATTCGATTTAGATACAAAGATTCCATAAATTTTTCAAATTTCCTATTGCACTTATACCTCTAGATTTGATTTCTTGAAAAAACATTTATTATTCTGTAATAAATTATTTTTTAATATGGTTAAACGATGAAGGCCTGGCAATTTAACACCACATAGTTGGAAGATATAGAAAAAACTGATAAGGTCTGCATGTGTTTAGCTAAAAGTCTTGTTTCCAGAATCCTCAGATGAAATTTACTTGCAGTTAGAGTTTTCGTTTTCTATAGTCAAAGAGCAAGCGAGCAAATCAATAGATCTTTAAGTTTAAAAAGATGCTGTAGGCCATTGTTAAACTCTAGTTTACTATGGCTGTTGCAGAAAATTAAAATTATATGATGCTGTTTTCTCTTTTAAAAATCAATAAAAAGCAATTTTATTTGAGCTGTGATTTTCAAAATTATAGCCTACTGGTTTGGATTCACTGTATAACCCATTCAGTGATGAGTGGCATATGACCATTATTAGAATAGCTTTAACTGAACAAGCTGTTATAAGAAAAATGAGTTTAGACATCACAGACAGCCTATATGTATTCGGTTTTTTATATTTAAAGAGCCACAAGAAAAAATAATAATAATAAAAATCTACACTGAAGCTCATTTTATGTAATAGTATTTCCTGGGATAAAAGACTATAAAACTATGTATCAAGTATAGAACCTGCTCCAATAACAACACATAACACACGCTATGGGCCAAGTGCTGTGCCAAACACCTGATAGCGATCTCTCATTTCATCACGTAACAGTCCCTGAAAAGTAGGCATCCTTTTTCTCTCTACTTTAAGGATCTGCACACCGAGGCTTACAGTGGTTCAATAACTTGGTTAGTGTCAAATTACTAGTAAGTTTTGTAGCCAGAGTTGAATCTAAGCAGTTTGACTCCAGGGTGTAACATAAATGTTCTTAAAATGTTGTCTGGACCCCAATTTTGAAGTCCCAAACTAGAGGCTGGTTAGTTCCCTTCTTAATTGGCTGATTGAATCCACATATCAATGACATTCCTTTTTGGGTTCTCTATGCACCAGCCTTAATCACACAGTGGCCAAGTAGGGCACAGCCCAGACCAGCTTCTTTGGTGAAGCAGGGGAAATTATTCAAATTAGCCAATCGCCAGGAAGCTTCGGAAGCCTAACCCCACCCCCACCTGCCTTACATAGGCTGCCTCCCTACAGCTCCAAATTGCCACTCCATAGGACCCACCAACACTTTGGGTCTGTAAGTCGCAGAGTTGTGTCTTCCGTCTCACCCAGTGTCATGCTGTGTCCTACCATCAAAAGAATCTTGAGGGTTGCCTGAGTAGCTCAGTTGGTCGGGCCACTGACTCTTGATTTGGCTCAGGTCATGAACTCTCGGTGTTTTGGATCAAGTTCCAAGTCAGACTTTGCTGATAGCATGGAGCCTGCTTGGATTTTCTCTCTCCCTCTCTCTCTGTCCCTCCCCCACCCATGTTCCTTTTCTCTGTCTCTGTCTCTGTCTGTCTCTCAAAATAAATAAGCTTAAAAAAAGAATAATCTTTAAAGCCTATAAACACAAGAGTTCACTTCCTCAACCTCTACACTTCCTTCCATGCAGATGATGTACAGTGAGGGTATTTAAGCAGTGACTCATCTGTTTAGTACTGTAATTACTGTGAAAATTCTAGACCAGGACTGTGAACAACAAACATGTTAATTCTTTTTTTCATATTCACTAAACTGGTCTGGATTCATTAGCTAGAATTAGTTATAAACATTCTACCTAATATTTTCCCCACACATATCAATGAAAGACATATATATATTTTTTTAATTTTTTCTGTTTTTTTATTTATTTTTTAGAGACAAAGAGAGACAGGTGAGTAGGGGAGGGCCAGAGAGAGAGGGAGACACAGAATCTGAAGCAGGCTCCAGGCTCTGAGCTAGCTGTCAGCACAGAGCCCAACTTGGGGCTCGAACCCATGAACTGTGAAATCATGACCTGAGCCGAAGCTGGATACTTAACCAACTGAGCCACCCAGATGCCCCAATGAAGGTCGTATTTAAGGTAAAATTAAATTTATAGGACAAAAGAGAGATTACAAAGTTTAAGCAGAAGAATAGGCTTGTACTTTCTGGAATATTTATGAATAATAAATAGATAAGAAAATTGATCAGAACAGGAAAAGAGTTATAAAATTTAAGCAACTCAATACAGTACAAATAAGGAATGACTCAAATAATTATTTCAAATAGGCCCCTTACACGTGGATATTTAGAGATGAAAGCATTAATGTTGGTTTCCTTTCTTGGGCACGGGAAAGAAGTGATTGCAGTGTGTAAACTGCGATGAATTACTTTAATAGTCTTATACAGAGTTCAGAAACTATTACTTTCAAAGAGGCAGATAGTAAAAGCTTTGGGGCCACATAGAATTTGTCTCAAACATTCAGCTCTGCCACTCTACTTTGAAAGCAGCCATTAAACTGGTGTGAGTGTTTGGTCCAAAAACGCTATTTACAAAAATCAGGTAATGGGTTGGATTTTGCGCATGCGACACAGTTTGCTAAAAACTGGTCTAATACTCTGAGTTACCACTCTAGCTTCCTTTCTTTCTTTTCCATGATTGACACATTTTTTATAGAAAGGGATCCCAGTTCATGGAGTATGAGGTCCACATACTAGGGACGAGGTAAGCCTAGCATGAACTCTTTACAACAGTATTAATAATTGTAATTCATTGAGACCTTTAGGACAGTGGGCATAGATCACATGGAGAAAGAGGGTGCTTTAATGGATGTTGGCAGCTTTAGAAGACCACCGATTTTCACAGTAAAGTTTATCTGACCTATTGCTCTGAACTCTCCATTTGCTAATTTCTAAAAATGAACGTGTACCCGCTGAAGTACTCATCAGTTCAGTGCCATCAACTATCAGCTGGAAGTAGAAATGAATGATTATCTTTTGTATGTGTGAATAACAGTAATAGCAGGAATAGTAGGCGCTAGTTATGGAATATTTACTGTGTGAGTCCTCAAGACTCAGGCTCGGTCTGTCCAGGAAACCATCTCTGATGCTATGGATTGGATTCTATAGCTTTCTGTTCCTCGTGTCTCATCGCACCTTGGTTTTCTTGTACTACAGCATCAACTAAACTCAAAAGTTATTATTAATTCACTCCCAAACTGGTAATTGGTGCTGGGGATCAGGAACCTCCATAGAGACTGACAGGGGACCGCTAAGGTCTAGCACAGTGCCAGGCTCCTAGTAGGCTCCATGCTGTAAGGGCTTTCAAAGAAATGAATGAGCAGATACTTGGAGCCCCAGTAGAGCAGCCTCTCGCTGGATGCCTTGAGAAACTGAAAGAAAAGGCTGAATCCTGGGGTAACATCAAGGCTCAGCTGCCTGAAAGAAAGGCCCATCACTCTGAATCATCCTAGCACAAATTATAGGCTTTAAAAATGGTTTGGGAATGTTACATTTTTGAGTTTCCTGCGCTGCAAGGTATCTTAAATTTCACTTTCCTCTCTGGGCAGCATTCATCCTGACCGTATGTTGGTTAGTTCACTCCAGTGAAGGGGAAAGCCAGTCTGAAAACAAACCACGAATCAGATTGCTTTTCGACCCTGATTCCTTTCTTGTCTGTGTTCATTCCAGCTCCAGAAGTGGGATGCCTTTAGAGATGTGTGCAGATAGGCTACCAGGAATGAACTTTCAATTCCAGCTTGGCACGAAGTAAGCCACTCACCCAAATGTCTTTTACAATGTGCTGACTGGAATGCTTTGACCATAAACCACTGGTAATAGCAAGAAATTAGGCCCTGGTTAGAAACATATTACTGCATTGCCAAATCCTTCTGTGGAATTCAACTACTACATATTTTTAGGTTGAAGAAAACTAGATCTCTAGTTTTTTGCACTTCGGCCAAATCTGGCTTGGGTTTCAAACTACCTCAGAAAAAAAAATATTCTTAGCTGATAATTCATTTGATATGGTTTGCTTCACATGGAGATATAGTTACAATGTATTTGGTAATTAAGTCACTTTTCTATTAAAAAGGTGATACTTACGAAGTAGAAGTTCCCAATGGAAGATCCCGTTTATTCTCTGGAGTGGGAGGAAGGGAGAGAGACAGGGAAGTGGACAGGATTTATAATATCTTGGGTTACTGGAAATGGGGAAGTAAGGGCTTGAGAAGAGGAAAAACATACGAGAGAAATAAACAGACAAACAACAACAGCAAAAACTTCGAGGATTCCAGAGAAGTATCTGAGTGGAGGACCTTACTTTAGGGAACAGTCCTGTTAGATTCATACCAAGGTCTCTAATGCTGATCGGGCTGGTTTGGTTGTTTACATATAACACAGACATTCCTTCCACACGGATAGTTTTCATTTCTCCTGATTTGTCCTCATTCCCTTTATCCTGAAAACATGTTGATGAAAAGAGAAAAAAGATATTCTGGAATACCTCCCTTAAACTCAGTTGGGTTAGATATGAACATGAAGGAGGCTTGCATTTCTCTAGTGACTTGCCATCCTCAGCTTTGTTTAAATGAGCATATCAGGAATATCCATGCCTCAGAGAAGCAGCTTATTAGAATTTCTAAAGGAAGAAACAAAACATTTCTTTAAAAAAATTTTTAAATGTTTATTTATTTTTATTTTTTTAATTGTTTTAATGTCTGTTTTATTTATTTTTGAGAGACGGAGAGAGACAGTGTGAGCAGGGGAGGGTCAGAGAGAGAGGGAGATACAGAATCCAAAGCAGGCTCCAGGCTCTGAGCCATCAGCACAGAGCCCAATGCAGGGCTCAAACCCATGAACTGTGAGATCATGACCTGAGCTGAAGTTGGATGCTTAACCGATTGAGCCACCCAGGCACCCCAATGTTTATTTAATTTTGAGAGAGAGACACACACGCACATACACACACCCTGAGTGTGAGTGGGAGAAGGGCAGGGAGACACAGAATCTGAAGCAGGATCCAGGCTCTGAGCTGTCAGCACAGAGCCTGGTGTGGGACTCCAACTCACGAACTGTGAGATCATGACCTGAGCCAAAGTCAGACACCTAACTGAGCCAGAAACAAAACATTTCTAAGGCAACAGTTTGTGCCAAGGAGAGTTCGCTAATCATTTGCTTATTCAAAAAACATCTATTGAATTCTTGCCATATGGAAATAGCTGAAAGTAGTAAAAAAAAAAAACATTATACTTCATAGTCCCTTCTCTAGGAGAGTTTATTTTGTAGTAAAAATTTCCAATTTGACATTTTAAAATTATGGGGTCACTGAGAGTTTCTAACTCCCTAATTTCATTATAGATCCTTGTTTGTGATACGCCTGACCTTTGTATGCATTTACCTACTTGATCATTTTTATAATTGACATTAATCCAGGGTTTCTTGTTTTTGAGATCCCTCCCCAGTCATCTCTGACAAGTAGTTTTACTGATGACGAAATGTAATCCTCTAACGTGATTTGTGTCTATACGATCTAAACTTATTGCCAATCATGGGGCTTGAACACACTGACTGCAAGATTATGATCTGAGCCAAGTTTGGACACTCAGTCGACTGAGCCACCATAGATGCCCCTGCTTATTTTTGTTTTAAAAAGTAGGTTTTTGACTAAAGTAGAATATATACAGATAAATGTACAGAACTATTTCTTATTCCTTTGGGCTAATTAGCATAGACATAGGTTGCATTATACATGCAAGAAAATATCACTTTTTCAAAAACCTAAATGTTTAAATTTTTAGATTCAATTCTCTGGTTTCCTTTCTTAGAAGTAAAGGTTATGATAAAATACCACAGTTTCCCTAATTTAAGCCATTCTCCCCCTTTTTAAGAGAACTTTAAAATACTCAGACCATACATTATAAAGAAATGTAACATCTATATATAGACATATTTATCCTGGCAAAGAATAAAAGTCTCCATCTTTCTGAACATTGTTCTTTGGCAGGTTTTCCTCAGCTGTTTGTGGAGGATAATCACTATGATAAAATGTCAAGAAACTAATGGTAACTGATACCGATGATTTATCTTTGTGCACACTCCTTGGAGATAGACATTCTCTTTGACAACTAATCTTTCCATTAATTAACAGATGCTTTACCTATTAGATACAAGAATAACAATGATAGAGTTGCAACATATTTATAATATGTTTTCATACACACAATCCAACTTCAATTTATTTATTAATCTATGTATAAATACTTAACGTAATTGATTCATTCCAGTATATAAGGAATTTCCAGTGCAAGTGTAGCCAAAAGAACACTTCAGTTGCAATTGAGAGATGAGGTCTGATTTATATTCTACTACTATTAGCTGTGTGACTTTTGCCACATTATTTTAGCTCCAAAGTCCTTGGTTTCCTTATCTCTTCAATTTCTACCCATTTGGTGATTCCTTAACGGATGAGAGCCTTACTTAGAGACAAACGATCTGGTTTGAATGAATTTAGTGCTTTTAAAAATTGCCTAACTAACTGGCTTGCTTAAATTCATCCATTTATTTCCTTCAGGAATTTAATACTGATTTTTGTCTTGCTTTTCTTTTTTTTAAGTTTGTTGAGAGAGAGAGAGAGAGAGAGAGAGAGAGAGAGAGAGAGAGCAGGCAAGCTATGAAGGAGCAGAGAGAAAGGGAGACAGAAAAGTCCCAAGCAAGCTCCACGCTGTCAGTGCAGAGTTGGACATGGGCTCAAACTCACAAAGCATGAGTCATGACCTGAGCTAAAATCAGGATCCCAACAATAACCTACTGAGCCACTCAGGCACCCCTGTTTTTTATCATAGCAACATCACTTCTGATTGTTTAATCGCTTTGTATAATTGGACATAGGTGCTTGATTACCTAACATTTTGATTCAGGACAGGGACAAAGTACTGATAGAAGTAGCAAAGATGAACATAGAAATCCATAAGGAAGATTGGGTTCATGAAGTAGAGGATGAAAAAGATAATTTAACTCTCTATATTCATGTTTTAACCTCCTTATCAACATGTAAAGAAATTGGCCTGTAACTGTCATTTGACCCATTTGGTTACTTATTTAGACCTTTAGAATTACTATTTAGTCAGCCAAAATCTGAATTTTTACCTTTTACCTGAATTTGCAATTACAATTTCTTAAATATCATATTGAACCATTAGTATTTATTTATTATTTTATTTGACTTGTGCTTGATATTTATACTCCCCTGAATCCCCCGCTTCTTCAGACATTTGAAATCTCTTTCTTTTCTCTCTGGCTGTTTTTTTTTTTAATTTTTTAAAAAATTTTCACTTATTTTTGAGAGACAGAGAGAGACAGAGCAAGCAGGGGAGGGTCAGAGAGAGAGGGAGACCCAGGATCTGAAGCAGATTCCAGGCTCTGAGCTAGCTGTCAGCACAGAGTCTGACACGGGGCTCGAACCCACGAACTGTGAGATCATGACCTGAGCTGAAGCTGTATGTTTAACCAACTGAGCCACCCAGGCGCCCCATTTCTCTGGCTGTTTTGATTCAGAATTCTTCACTGGCTCACCGTCCTTTTCCCAAACACTCCATTTTGACTTACTCCATAGCCACATTCTGGGATATCTTCTGACTTTACTCACTCTTGGGTGAGTTTATGACTTTAATACAATGCCCTCCAAATACATATCTTTATTTTAAATGAGATTCGGATTCTTACTTCTAAGAGCAGCCTATGCCGTTTAGATCTCCTACAAGACCCTCAAATTCAGCATGAACACAAGTAAAAGTTAATTACCCCCTAATAACTGCTCATTCTCCTTTCATGTTTATTTTTTTTCAATTTTTTTAATGTTTTATTTATTTTTGATAGAGAGACAGAGCATGAGAGGGGAAGGGGCCGAGAGAGAAGGAGACACAGAACTGGAAGCAGGCTCCAGGCCCTGAGCTAGTTGTCAGCACAGAGCCTGGTGCAGGGCTCAAACCCAGGAACGTGAAACCTGACCTGAGCCGAAGTCGGAGGCTTAACCGACTGAGCCACCCAGACGTCCCTCATGTTTATTTTTAATGCTAGCATGACATCCATGCCGTCATCTAAGAGAGAAACCTGGTACCTGTGTTATTCTTTATGCCCCCATGGTTCCTAGTTATAAAAGCAGACTCTGGAGTCCTTGTGTGAGTTTGAATTGTAGCTCAGCAGGTCCTCTATTTACTATTTGTGTGACCTTAGGGAAGACACTTGACTGCTCAGTGTCTTAGTTTCCTCATCTGTAAAATGGGGGTGATAATTGAGTGAATGTCTGGGGTGTTCTGAGCATTAAATGCATTATGTATAAAGTCCTTAGAATGTTACTGGCAGATTGTGAGCACTCAGTAAGAGTTAGCTCTTGTTGTCCTCATTGGCACTAACGTCACTACCTTCTGGAAGTATCACTTGGCTAACTACCATTGGCTTCTTCTAGGGCTTTGTGGTCTCCATCTGGACTGTTCAGCCATAAATTCCACAATGTTCTCTTGCCTGCCATCATTCTTTGTCTCAATTTATTCTTTGCTTTGCCACTTGAGTGATCCAGCAGAGTTTTTAAAATGCACTTATATTTTTCTTTTTTAAAAAAAATTAATGTTGATTTATTATTGGGACAGAGAGAAACAGAGCATGAGTGGGGAAGGGGCAGAGAGAGAGGCAGATACAGAATCTGAGGCAGGCTCAGAGCCTGACACGGGGCTCGAACCCATGAACCGCGAGATCAAGACTTGAGCTGAAGTTGGATTCTCAACTGACTGAGCCACCCAGGTGCCCCTAAAATGTACTTATATGCTTTTCTTACATTGCTTGTATGTTTCTTTACTTGAATGATATTGGTAAGAGGTGAATGAATAGCTTCTACATTTTTATATTTACAGTGCTGACACAGAGCTAAAACTTCAATCTTCATGAAACAAAATGATGAATGATTGTTAGTTTATTTAGAACTATGATGTAATACAAGGTTCAAAATTTCATGTTATTAACTTCTGCCTACCAAATAGAGCCCTGAACAGACAAAAAAATAAAATAAAGCAAATGGTGCTATTCCTCTGTGTCTATTTAAAACATATAATTAGTCAAATGTTCAATGAGCTGGAGTAGCTAAAATAATCTCTTTTAAGTTTAAAATCCATAGTCTATTTAGAAGAATCTTAACATAGATAATTGCAGAAAGTTTCTAAGTCTAATTTAACACTTTTCTGTCAAAATACACCCCCTCTGGGTAATCTTTTGCCATTGCATGAGGCTAATTAGAAGCCACTTTTTAATGTTTTCCTAAAGAATTAAGAATCCATGATAGGTCCTCCCTAAGTAAGCCTGCTAAGGAATCCTAGATGAACTTTAGTGACTGTTGAGCCCAGAATTAGGCCACAGACAAATATTTGACACCACCTTTTTTGCTGGAGAACCCAAGACAACACAGCAGGCTCTCTCATTAGATAAGGTACAAGTTAAAACCTCCAGTCCAAGCTGTATTCCGGTAGCCAGCATCTAATCGACTGCTAATCTTCCAAGAAAACAGATGTGGGGGAACAATCGCAGCTCTGACTATTTTGAAGACTGGGATTTCCTGAGCAGCTGCACCAGTTTGCATTTCCACCAACAATGCAAGCGGGTTCCCATTTCTCTACATCCTCACCAGCATCTATAGTCTCCTGATTTGTTCATTTTAGCCACTGTGACCTGCATGAGGTGGTATCTCAGTGTGGTTTTGATTTGTATTTCCCTGATGTTGACTGATGTTGAGTATCATTTCATGTGTTTGTTGACCATCTGGATGTCTTCTTAGGAAAAGTGCCCCAACAATAGCACTGCTAAGAATTTACCCAAGGGATTACAGGAGTGCTGATGCATAGGGGTGTATGTACCCCAATGTTTATAGCAGGATTTTCAACAATCGCCAAATCATGGAAGGAGCCTACATGTCCATCAACTGACAAATGGATCAAGAAGATGTAGTTTATATATACAATGAAATACTACTTGGCAATAAGAAAGAATGAAATCTGGCCATTTTGCAGGAATGTGGATGGAACAGGACGATATTATGCTAAATGAAATCAGTCAGTCTGAGAAAGACAGATATCATATGTTTTCACTCATATGTGGATCTTGAGATAATAATTTCTTCTGAGTTTGTTCTTTGGAAATCTTCTGGCTGTGCTAAGAAATTCATTAATTCAATCAGTATGAGCATCAATGCCACATCATTCTGGAGAAAACTGTCTGTGTACTCAATCATAATTTATTTCAATTCAAATTTGGACATGACTATAAAATTATATAGGGAGTAACAATCCTGAAAATTGGCTAAATGATGGGTTTGACTGCTCTTGACAATTAATTAGGACTTTCTGAATGAAGAATTGTATGTTTTTTGGCGGTCAATTCCTGCCTGAGATAGAAAAGTCAATTTTCCATGGATTTAGATGCCAAGGACATTTACTTCTAAAAGAATAAGGATGTATGCATAACTACCTTAATTATAAATACTAGCTTGAGATTATAATACTCATTCTGTATGGCAATAATTCTGTAAGGGAAATAATTATTATGCTTCCTGAAATCATTTCAATTTCTGTTATCCTTCAGGTCCTACTTTAGACTTCAAGTTTGCTCTTGGTTATGCTTCTGTTCTTTACTAAATTACATGCTTCTGAATTCAGAAACGGCCTCCTGAATGTGTTTGTATTACCTTTCCACAGCGCTTTTAACATACTGGACATATTTAAAAAACCCACTGGTTCCATTTTTGCCTTTAATCCTCAAAGTCACCTTATGGGATAAGTACAATTGTGCATATTTTATAAATTAAAAATCAGAGGTTCAGAGAGTTTAAAGAACCCTTCACCTGACTGCACCTGGGTAGAAAATGTAGAGGATGGGAAGGCCTATGACTCTTCCTAAATACAATCCTGTATTATGTATCAATTATTACCAAAGGCAAGTGCTTGGAAAATAGCATAGAAGTCTCAGAAAACTCTTTGGTTGAAAGTTATCCATCTGAATAATTGAAAGAATTTCATAGAGTTTGATAAAATTTATGTAGTAGAGTAAATGTCCAAGATCAGCAGAGGGACTTCAGGAAGACCAGGGAATGAGGACTTGCTGTAGTTAGCATGGGAACTTAGTATGAAGCTATGTAAATGAGACACTGATGTATTGAAAGAAAAAAGAATGACAAGCAGAATTCTCAGAAAATTGTTTAATGCTTATTTGTTTATTTTGAGGGGGGGGGAAGAGAAGAGGTGTAGAGAGAGACAGTCCTATGAAGACTCTATGCTCAGTACAGAGCCTGACTCAGGGCTGGATACCATGACTGTGAGATCATGACCTGAGCTGAAATCAAGAGTTGGGTGCTTAACTGACTGAGCCACCCAGGTGCCCCCATGAGCAAAATTCTGTCTGAGTTCCCATAGTTTTGCTGGGAATGACATATTCAAACCTTCACTCATTGTATTAGTTCAAGGGTTGATTCACATTCCTTTCAATGATTTCCTGATCACTTTAACCAAAAGCAGACTCTGCCTCCTTGGTACCTCTGTGACACCTTATCCATTCTTCAAGAGAAAGAAGTTCTGTAGGAGGTTTAGCATGATGCCTTATTTCTAGAAAGTAATAGCAGGGGAAAAATCCAAACATAATGTAGAAAGCTTTAAAAATGCCCCGTTATTTTTTATTGGACAGATCATAAAGTTCTACTGAGGACATGTTGAAGAAATACCACAATATTTAACCTTCAATTTAAGAAAATAACCACAAAAATTTATCATTCCAAGGTTGCTGTTGGTTGGACATTTTATTAACATAACATTTTAATATATAGAATAGAATTTCTCAAGACTTGTTCCTTAATATATTAATAGATATTTTAGAGAGAAAAAGAAAGTAAATTTAAATACATTGGAAAATGGTGCCAAATATTAATTATCTATTGGCTTCATCAGTTTATGGACATTTTAATCTTTTTCCATAATTTGGCTCCTGTTGATAGTGCTACTATAAACAGTGGGGTGCATGTGTCCCTGCAAATCATCATTCTTGTATCTTTTGGATAAATACCTAGTAGCATAATTGATGGGTTTTAGGATAGTTTTATTTTTAATTTTTAAAGGAATCTCTATACTGTTTTCCAGAGTGCTGCAACAATTTTCATTCCCACCAACAGTGCAAACGTATTCCCTTATCCACATCCTCACCAACATCTTCTGTTTCCTGAGCTGTTAATTTTAGTCACTCTGACAGGTATGAGGTGGTATCTCAGTGTGGTTTTGATTTGTGTTTTCTTGATGATGAGTAATGTTGAGCATCTTTTCATGTGTCTGTTAGCCATCTGGATGTCTTCTTTTAAAAAGCGTCTATTCATATCTTCTGCCCATTTCTTCAGTGACTTATTTGTTTTTTGGGTGTTGAGTTTGATAAATGCGTTATAGATTTGGATATTAACCCTTTATCAAATATGTTGTTTACAAATATTTTCTCCTATTCAGTTGGTTGCCTTTTAGTTTTGCTGATTGTTTTCTTTGCAATGCAGAATTTTCTTTTCGCCTTTATGAGGTCCCAATAGTTCTCTCTCTTTTTATTTCCCTTGCCTCCAGAGACATGTCAAATAAGAAGTTGTGGCTGAGGTCAAAGAGCTTGCTGACCGTTTTATCTTCTATAACTTTGATAGTTTCATGTCTCACATTTAGGTCATTAATCCACTTTAAAATTATTTTTGTGTACACTGTAAGGAATTGGTCCAGTTTCACTCGTCTGCATGTCACTGTCCAGTTTTCCCAGCGCCATTTGTCCATTGGGTACTCTTCCCTGGTTTTTCAAAGATTAATTGGCACACATTTGTAGGTCCATTTATGCATTTTCTATTCTGTTCCATTGATCATTGTATCTTTTTTATGCCAGTACCATTATCTTGATGATTACAGCTTTGTAATAAAGCTTGAAGTCTGATATTGTGATGCCTCCAGCTTTGCTTTCGTTTTCAACATTACTTTGGCTATTTGTGGTCTTTTCTACTTCCATACAAATTTTAGAATTGCTTGTTCTAAGTCTGTGAAGAATGCTGCTGTTATTTTGATAGAAATTGCATTGAATGTGTTGATTGCTTTGGGTGGTATAGACATTTTAGTAATATTTGTCCTTTCAATCCATGAGCACAGAATGTTTTTCCACTTCTTTGTGTCTTCTTCAATCTCTTTCATAAGCTTTCTATAGTTTTCAGCATAGATTTTTTACTCTTATTTATTAATGAGATGAGCCCTTTGCATGTGATATAAGATTCAGTTATTCTCTCTGTTTTTCATGAATCTTCTGACTTTGCTTCTGATCATGTTTTCCCCTATGCAGAAATTTTGATTTTTTGTGTACTCAAAACTGTTTAATTTTTCTGGTGCGTGTGGATGTTTATTTGTATACTTTCTCTTAGCCAAAGCCTGAGAAACAACACTGTGGCAGTTTGTTTCTAAATTTTCGTTCCGGAAAATTGCGTTTTCCTAAGTGACTCCATGATCTTCTATGTGGCATACTTCTCTTACAATGTAACTGAATTAGTTTGCTAGGACTGCCATAAGAAAGTACCATAGGCTTAGTGAATTAAACCACGGAAATTATTGGCTCACATTTCTGGAGGCCAGAACTTTTAGGTGGAGGTGTTGGCAAGGTTGATTTATTCTAAGGGTTCTCTACTTGGCTTGTAGATGACCAGCTTCCTCTGCTTTCACATGATCTTTGTCCTAATTTCCTCTTTTAATAGGGAGACTATTCATATTGGTTTAGGGCCTCCCCTAATGATCTGATTTAATCCTGATCACTTCTTTAAAAGCTCTTTCTCCAAATACAGTCACGTTCTGAGGTTCTGGTGATTAGTGAATTTTGGTGGAACACTGTTGAGTACATGACAGTGGCTTTGACATTTCTGGCCATGAGAGGTGGAATCTATTTCCTCTATTTACATCTTGATGGGTCTTTTGACAGATTCAATCAGTAGAATATGGCAGAGGTGATATGATGTGACTCCCAAGGGTAGATCCTAAAAAGATATAGCTCCCAGTTGAACCACTCTTTTTGGAAAGTCAGGCTCAAAACCATTTGCCTTTAGTCTTTATACCTGAGGGAGAGTTTAAGGGACGGTGAGTAAGTTTTATGTGGAATGTTGTGTGGAAGACTGATGCCAGCCTTTTCTTTTTTCTTATGTAGGTGACATGATTATTTTTGCTTGGCTTTTAAATTTGGAAGTCTAATAACTTTACAAAGGGATGTCTCATTGCTCTAAATAAAGTTTCCTTGACCACAATGTCTTTCAATGTATGGAAGCAATATGATTCTTTTATTTCAGAACAATTTCTTTTTTTTAAGTTTATTTATTTTGAGAGAGAGAGAGAGAGAGAGAGAGAGAGTGAGAAAACAAGCACATGCAAGTATGATTTGGGAAGGGGTAGAGAGAGAGGAGAGAGAGACTCCCAAGTAAGCTTCCTGCTGCCAGCACAAAGCCAGACTCAAATCCATGAATCATGAGGTCATGATTTGAGCCAAAATCAAGAGTTGGAACCTTAAACACTGAGGCACCCAGGTGTCCCTCAATGCAATTTCTTTAATTATATATTTTACTTTTTGTTTAGTTACATAATTTCATTTCTTTTTCAGGAATTTCAGTTATATGTACAACAAATTACCTTTTCCTATCTTTTATGTTTATTATTTTGTGTACTGTATGTGTGTGTGTGTGTGTATATATATATGGCTTCTTCAGTATCTGTTCTCTCTTTTTATTTCTGTAATTTTAGCCTTTATTTCTGAAGTTTTTCACTATTTCACTTCTATTTCCATCTTTCTACCAGTTTCCACTCTCCTGCTGCTGTTTGCTTGTTACCTACTGCAGTCTGTACACCTGTTTGGAGCTCCTGTATTTCTGGCCTTTCATTATATTGACAATTCTTACATTAAGATATTTTTTGTGAGTGTGTGGTGGCATTCATGTTGAAATGTTGGATTATGTTTCTAAATGTTTGTGACAACTTTTTATTCTAGTGAATTTTAGAGTTTTTCTATTTATGGCAGCTTTGTAATTTTTCATTTTTTCTTGTAATGGATGAATCATTTAAAACTTCCCATAAAATATTTATATTTAAGAGACATGGATTTATTTGGATAAACTGTTAGCAGATGATTTCTGTGTGTGTGTGTGTGTGTGTGTGTGTGTGTGTGTGTGTGTGGAGGGGGGGACAGTGGGCAGGAGGGCAAGTTTAGGGTCAGGATAGCTTCCAAATTTGCAATCCTTGCTCCTTGTCCCTCTAGAAATGTAGGATTCTCTAGCTTACTTAAATTCTGTGGTCTTTGCATAATGGCACATATTTCTCTGGTTTGCTGTGGGGAAAAATCAAGCACAGTTCTAGTTATATAATGAGCATTCAGTATTTGGAAATTTTTGTTCTAGCTTTCCTCTGGTTTGTGCTGTAAAAGTTAGAAAAGAGTTCACTTCTATTGTAGCATACATTTAAACACAGAAAGCAAATAAATGTTGAAGTACGAGTAGCGAAAACCTTGCCTCAATAATTCTGTACTTTTTTGGCATTGACCTCATTGTCTTAGGCAGAAAGCAGATACCAACTTTGGCCTGATCCATAGGGAAGTTCTGATACTGGTTAAGCATCTCAGTAAATGGAAACTTACAGATGATGGAAGAGGAATGAATGACTATCATCTTAAACTTACCCGTCCTCATCACAGGTAGCACAAACAAGATCCTTGGCTTTAAATGCTGAAAGACTCTTTTGACTTTAAATGGCCTTTCAGGGCATATTTATTGATCATCTGTTGCATTTTTCTATGACAGTGCAGTGGAAAATATTAGATCAGTTTTAGCATGTGATTAAAGATTACAAGTTTTTGACTGATGTATGAAATAATCATTCAGATGTATCCCTTCATTAAAAACATTTGTATGCATTTGATAAAAGAAGGCATTTTTAAAATATTTGATGTTAGAATAGCTTAGTTAAACCAAAAACAAAATAAAGAAGATATAAATTAATTAAAATTAACTAAATCTTTAAAATACATAAAAAAAGAAAATTAGCACATAGGCTGCAGTGGAAAAGTTATTATTTATCTTTTATTCAAAAGTAGATTTCTAAGTTAAAAAATGTATCTAATTTAGTTCATTATTTTTCACATATATAACTGTGTGAAATTATTTTATGTACCTGTGTATTTTTTATGGAGAATTATGTTATCTTGATACCTTATAAAACAAGACATTTATTCATAAACTTTAATAAAAATTTTTACTTCAGAATATTTTAGGAAATAATTCCCAGCATAAACGTTAGAAAACTTAGATAATTTATGTAATTGAGCTGGCAGCTCAAAAAAAAAAAAAAAAAGAGAGAGAGAAAGCCAAGATTTACGTGCTTTGGCTACTGTATATCAGTAACTTGCCCAGGAAACAGCTATTTCATTCACATAATTTTTTAAGGGGAGAAACTAAAAAAAAATCAAAATTTGTTGTCAGTTATTGGGAATTGAAATACTCATAGTGTTTATACAAACATACGGATTTATTTTTGCTTTTTGGAACTGAGGCTAAAAGCTTGGTGAAAATGAACTTCCTCTTTAAAGATTTACAATTCTTCATTTTTCCCCCATGGAAACAAAATGCTGAAATATCGTTTTCCCTTTAAGAGCACAGCATGTGTGTTTTAGAGCCAAACCAAACTAAAACCATCTGGGAACTTACCATTCCTCACCTGTCAATTATTCACTGAGTAGAAATGATGATCACAGCTCTTAAGGTTTGGCACTTTTAAGTTTACCTCAACAACTGTTGAATAAATGAATTCTTTCGCCCAGGTGATTTTTATATGTTTACTATTTTCAGTTTGTTTTCTATAAGTCTATTACTTGACCCAACATACTGCAAGTTCTTAACAATCTATATTTCTTTTATTATTATTAATCTCCATTCCTAGTGTGGTGCCAGTCGCAAATTATACATTAATAATTATCTGTGAATTCAATAGGAAATGATGACCTGTAAACCTTTTCGCTTCCAAGTCTAATAAACATTATCTTCAAATTCTTATTGCACATAGTTGAAATGGCACAATCATTATTATAATGATCTCCTATGTTCTTGTGATACATGTTTTCTCCTCTTTGTGCTTGGTCAGTCCTAGACACCCAAGAGTTAATGGTCCATGAGAAAGATAGTGGTTGTTACTCATGGAAGCACAGGCACTCAGAAGTGATAGACTAAAAATGTACTCAAAAAAGTAGAAGAATTAAAATTTTATACTATTTTGAAATATATTGGGAACTGAAGTAGAATGTAACAGTAAGACTTCAAGAAATTCTCTGAGGAGGGAAATTTAAAATATGAAGAAGAATGAGGAGCAAGTCATGTGAATAGTTTGATTCCATCTGAAATCATTGTCAGTATTAAGATTTCTTTTCAATGTCTTAATACATAACTGTCCTCACTACTTCTTTATTTTTTGTTTTTGAAGTGTCTTTTCCATCACTATTTGATTTTGCTACTAAAACTTATGATTTGTAGTTTTTTATTTATTTTTTATTTTTAAATTTTTATTTTAATTCTATTTAGTTAACATACAGTGTATTATTGGTTTCAGTAGTAGAACTTAGTGATTCATGACTTACATGTAACACCCAATCCTCAACACAAGTGTCCCAACTTAACCTTTTTAGGAACAAAGTTTTATTTCTACTTTGACTTCCCTTTCAAACTTTTCTTTCAGCAGCCTTTACATATCTCTTATGAACTTTCTACCCAACTCCCAAATCCTTTAATTTTTATTTTATTTATTCATCTATTTTTTAATATTTTTATTTTATTTTTGAGAGAGGCAGAGTATGAGTGGGGGAGGAACAGAGAGAGAAGGAGACACAGAATTGGAAGAAGGCTCCAGGCTCTGAAGCTGTTAGCACAGAGCCCAACACGGGGCTCAAATTCACAAACTGCAAGAATATGACTTGAGCTGAAGTTGGACACCCAACTGACTGAGCCACCCAGGAACACCTTACAAATCCATTAATGTTTAATATCTTTCTCATGTTCTATTGCTTTGCTGTTTATTTTATATCTTCTGTGTCATGATGGACTCTTTAGAAGCTGAGAACACCTTGGAAAGATTTGTTGAGCTACATGATAGCTTACAAGAACTATCATGTCATTCAACATTTATGAATTTCTATCTTTTTTAAAGTTTATTTATTTATTTATTTATTTATTGAGAGAGAGAGAGAGAGAGAGAGAGAGAGAGAGAGACAGAGAGAGAGAGAGAGAGAGCGCACGCACACAAATGAGCCAGAGATGAGCAGAGAGAAAGGGAGAGAAAGAATTCCAAGTAGGCTCTGTACTTAAAGTTCAGATCTCATGGAGCTCTATCTCACAAACCATGAAATCATGACCTGAGTCAAGATCAAGAGTTGGATGCTTAACCAACTGGGCCATCCAGGTGCCCCATGAATTTATTTCTTAAACCACTCAGTTTCATAAGTGCAAGTGCATTGTTTATGGTTGGATTTCCCTTGGAAAAGAGAATGGAATGGATATTTGCATGCAGTCAACTTGTTGGGGAGAGCTCTGAGATTAATTTCTCTGGAGGACAGAGGGAAATAGGGCTGGGCAAAGGAGGACTTTAACTGGGATGGGGTTGTAACAAATGTGCTATTTCATAGGATGCTCTAAAGCTGCTGTGGCTCTACAGAGCCATCCTTCCTTGACACAAGAGACCTGGCCATTCATTAAATGTCCACATTGATTAGTCATTAGATATAGACTGGAAGACATCACCTGATGTGTTACTCCCTTTAGCTGAGACCACTTTTTAGGGAGGAACTTCAGCTGAGACCCATGAACTATCAACATTCTCAGCATCAGGGTGAATGAGTACCTCATTCTGAAGAGGCGTTCAGGACCCCAAACCACAGTGTGAGACTGCTGCCAAGTTTCATCATATATTTTACATATATTAATAATAAATAGTAAACCATTCTATGTACAGATATCCTTTTTGCTTTCTTTACAAATTACTGAAAATTGCAAAGACAAAATACATAAGTCAACAGTTATAGTTTGAAATATTTACATACATCTTTCAGATATTAAGAAAAAAAAGCAAATCGGGGCACCTGGGTAGCTCAGTCGGTTAAATGCCTGACTTCAGGTTTATTTTTTTGTTGTTCTTTTGTTCTTTTGTTTTTTGTTTTATGGAATCCTTCAGGTTTTCTCTATATAGTATGTCTATAGTAAATAGAGTTTTACTTCTTACCAATTTGGAAACCTTTAAATTCTTTATGTTGTTTAACTGCTATGGGTAGGACTTCTAGTACAATATCTAATAGAAGTATTGGGAGTGGATATCCTTGTCCTGTGGCTGACTTTAGGGGAAAGGCTCTCAGTTTTTCATTGTGGAGTATGATGTTTGCTGTAGGTTTTCATATAAGGTTTTTATTATGTTAAAGTATGTTCCCTCTAGACCTACTTTGCAGAGGGTTTTTATCATGAATGGATGCTATACTTTGTCTAATGCTTTTTATGCATCTATTGAAATGATTGTGTGGTTTTTTCATCCTTTCTCCTATTGATATGATGTACCATATTGATTGTTTTGTGAATGTTGAACCACCTTTGCCTCTCAGGAATAAATCTCACTTGATCGCAGTGTATGATTCTCTAGGTGTATTGTTGGACTTAGTTTGTTATTATTTTGTTAAGTTTTGCATTTATTTTCATGAAAGATATTGACCTATCATTCTTTTTTTATGGTATCTTTATCTGATTTGGTATCAGGGTGATACTGGCTTCATAGAATAAATTTGGATGTGTTCCTTCCTTTTTTATTTTTTGGAATAGTTTGAGAAGAATGGGTATTAATTCTTTTTAAAATGTTTTGTAGAATTTGTCTGTGTAGGTGGCTGGTCCTGGACTTCTGTTTTTGGGGGAGTATTTTGATTACTGATTCAATTTCTTTACTGGTAATTTGTCTGTTTAAATTTTCTATTTCTTCTGCTTCAGTTTTTGTAGTTTATATGTTTCTAGGAATTTATCTATTTCTTCTAGGTTGTTCAATTTTTTGGCATTTGGATTTTCATAATATTCTGTTACAATTGTTTACATTTCTATAGTGTTAGTTGTTATTTCTTTTCTCATTAGTGATTTTATTTAGTTGGGTCTTCTCTCTCTCTCTCTCTCTCTCTCTCTCTCTCTCTCTCTCTCAATCCACCCACCTCTTTTTTTAGGAGTCTGGCTAGAGGTTTATCCATTCTGTTGGTTGTTTTTTTTTTTTTAAAACCCGCTCCTGGTGTCATTGTCTGTTTCGTTGTTTTTGTTTTGCTTTGTTTTTAGTTTCTATATCATTTCTCTCTGATCTAATCTTTATTATTTTCTTCCTTTTTCCGTTTGTTCTTCTTTTTTCTAGGTCTTCTTGCTGTAAGGTTAAGCTGTTTATTGGAGATTTTTCTTGCTTTCTTGATGTAGGCCTGTATTGCTTTAAACTTCCATCCTAGAACTACTTTTATTGCATCCCAAAAATTTTGGACGCTTGTAGTTTCATTTCATTTGCTTCCATGAAATTTTTACTTCTTCTTTGATGTCTTGGTTGACGCATTTATTGTTTACTAGCATATTATTTAACCTTCATGTATTTGTGTTCTTTCCAATTTTTTTTTGTTTTTTTTTTGTGGTTGATTTCTAGTTTCATAGCATTTTGGTAGGAAATGATGCATGGTATGACTTCATTTATTTTATTTGTTGAGACTTGTTTTGTGGCCTGATATGTGATATATTTTGGAAAATGTTCCATGTGTATTTGAAAAAAGATGTGTATTCTTCTGTTTTTAGGATGGAATGTTCGCAATATGTCTGTTTAATACGTCTGGTTTACTGCATCATTCAGAGCCACAGTTTCTTTATTTTCAGTTCAGATGATCTGTCCATTGATGTAAATGGAAGGAGGCATAGTTCTTGAATATTCCATGTGAAGTTATTTTTATTAATAAAGATATTAATTTATAATGTTTTATTGATGGCATTTTCTGCCAAGCACTGTTCTAGGTGTCTTATTTGAGTAGTCACATTTAAAATGCAAAACCTATTGGTGGCATTAGTGAAATACTACTAGAATCTTTATTTATGACTTAATAAAACTGTAGCTCAGAAAGATTAAGTAACTTGTTCAAATTTATCTCTACTATTTACCTCATGTTGGGGCACCAATAATCAAAATTTTTGATCTTTAAATATGCTAGAAAGTAAAGTTTATTTTTACATAAAAGGAATTTGCATAATTTTTATGACAAAAAATTTTCCATGATAAAATATCTTTGAATTAGAGTCACATTTAACATCTTTAACTACATTTCCTCCAGATCCAAGCAATAGCCAAGATGTAGCAGTTCCGCTTTCCTGTCCTTGTCTACCTGTTACTTTTTATTCCTACTGTCTCTGTTATATGTTACTTTTTCATTATATCCTTTAAAACACTAAGAATCTCTTAACTGGTGCCCTATCTTCAATTTGTCTTCAGTTTAATTTATTCCTCACACTGCTTCCAGATAAATCTTCCAGGTAAATGGATATAATCATGTGATTTGCAGTTTTAAAACTTTTCTAACACTATCTTTCATGGTGAATTACATTTCTATCTCTTGAGTTTGGCATTCAATACCCTCCATACTGTATCCTACTATTTTCTAGCCAATTGAGACAAACTTATACCAGCTCCCAAGAGTGAACGCTAAATTTTTAGAAATTTTGTAAGCAAATTGTCAAATAGCAATTATAAAAATTGCATTATGTAAACCGATAGCTCAAAGTTTTTTAATAACAAAGGCAGTAAATACTCATAATTGTAAAATTCTGCCTTTGAGGTTATTTACACATATTGTATCTGATGATGGAAATATTCTACAATGGTATACTACTTTGTATCCCGAAGTGCATTCAGAATGTGATCTTGGAAGATTAAAATCACCTCTGTGGGAATATTTACACCATGGAAATTGGAAAACACTGCAAACTAGGGATTAAAATGTATTTATTTTGTTGAGTATCTGGAGCCTGGGTCAGCAAACTATAGCCTGGGACTCAACTGCCTGTTTTGAATTGGAATTCAGCCAGGTTCTTTATTTTATGGGTTTCCTATGAGTGTTTTGCTCTGCAGTGTAGAATAGAGTGGTTTTTTGTTTGTGTGTTTGTTTGTCCAACTCGACTATTTATTTACCTATTCATTTATTTATTTATTGAAGTATATTTGATATAAAGACTAGTTTTAGCAGAGATGGTTAAATATGGCTCCCAGTATTTACTCTTTGTCCATTTAAGGAAACATTTGCTGATGAGGGGGTCGCCATTGTAGCAGAAAAAAGGAGCTAAGGATAATACGGAAACAGATGGAAGGGGTTGTATTCCTATTATACCCTATTTGCAAAAACACATGGTTGGCCAGATTTGGCCCATGGACAGTACTTTGCTGACCCCTGGTCTAAGGCTTGTCTATGACTTAAGAAAATAATAGAAATAAAATGGTAAAATGCAGTTCAAGCTTAAATATGTGTCATGTCTGTAACCCTCAAGTTGTGAATATAATAACAAGTTGAGAAAATATTTCAGTATTCAAAAACTGTAATCTGATTCAACAAAAAGGTTACTTGTGTCATTGATGAATGAATGAAAGCATACATTTTTATTGTTTTACTTTCATCGTACTAAGTAATATAAGTAAAATATTAACCAGTATTCAGATTGAAATGACATTGGATTGTCAATTGAAATGATAGTTTGGCTGTGGATATAAGTGTGCAGGAAAAACTGATGAAAGCATTCTGAGAATCATTTGGCTATATGGAAATTTAATAAAAAGTATTTAATATTTATAATATTGTGAGTTACACATTCTTTGTATTAGTAAAATTTATTATAAATTTAGGTATGTTAATATATATGTATTAATATATACATGCATATTTTTTAGAGAGCTAGTTGTTAAACATTTGCCAGAAGACTGCTGAATATAACTCTATTTCTAGCTTCCCTTCTTCATGTACATACATTCAAATTTAAGTGAATATGTACTTTTTCATGGGTGCACTTTTATTTTTCCCTCCTACCTATGCTCAGGTTGCTTCTTTCACACAGAATAACTTCACTATTTAATTCCTCTCATCATTACTCTATATGTTCTCCAAGATTTGGCTCACATGACACTTTTATTAAGAGTCCCAAGACCTCTCAGGTCACATATGCCTTGTTTATGCCCTATTTACTTATACCACTGGTTTTATATTTCTTTAAACTGGTCAAAGTTCTTTGTGTACCTCCTCAATGCTTGATTAGAAGTTCTTGGAGAAGTTATGCTCTGGCTCATTCATTTATCACTCCTTATGGAATGCTGTCATATGTCTTGTGCATAGTGTTTAATGTACTTTATTGAGCTGCATTGAAGAGGCACTGTACAAATAAAATTGCTGGGATACTTTTGCCTACCTTACTTCTTTTGCATAATTCCCTTTAGTAAAACCGATCTATTCACTTTTTTCTAAAACACATCATTTACATGTATGATTCTTGCCCCTGTTATTTCTCTAACGCATAGGTTCATTGCTTTAGGCTGTTTGGATAGCTTATAAAAAACAGTTCTGGAGGCTCAAAATCGAAGAGCAAGTCACCAGCATGGTTGTGTTCTTGTGAAGACCCTCCTTCTGGTCATAGCTGATACCTTCTCACTTTGTCTTCACACGATAGAAGGGGCAGGCGAGCTCTCTGGAGTGTCTTTTATAAGAGTGCTAATCTTACTCATGAGGATGCAGCCCTCATGACAAAATCAGTTCCCAAAAGTCTCACCTCCTAATTTTTAAAAAAAAATTTTAATGTTTTATTTATTTTTGATACAGAGAGAGACAGAGCATGAGAGGGCAAGGGGCAGAGAGAGAAGGAGACACAGAACAGGAAGCAGGCTCCAGACTCTGAGCTAGCTGTTAGCACAGAGCCTGACACAGGGCTCGAACCCACGAACGTGAGATCGGACCTGAGCCGAAGTCGGAGGCTTAACCGACTGAGCCACCCAGGTGCCCCTCACTTCCTAATTCTATAACCTTGAATGTTAGACTTCATATGAATTTTGGGGAGAGCCAAGCATTCAGACCGTAACATTCATCAATTTTGTCTTCTTTTCTTCATCCCAAGATGAAAAACAAAGTTTGTTCCCACCTCAAGTGGGAAATATGCTCTGAAAGTAGGAGCCAAGGAAGAGTTTCATTGTTTGAACTTCAGTATGTTTCGTTTATTCAGTATTCTTCCTAGATTTTACCTCCCTAGCTGGATAAGTTTCTTGAAGAAAGGAATTATATCTGCCTCATCTTCACAAAGCACAGAATACTTCCAAAGCACTCAGGATAGAGCCTTGCACTCAGATGCTTAATGTAATGTTTCTTGAATGAATAAATTTCTCGTGGGTTTCTGTATTCCCTACAGTGTTTAATGGTGCTGAACACATTGTAGTCACTCAATAAATAGTTGTTGATTGATTGATATGTTAATGAAACATAAAAACTAAAAGTGGTTGAAAATTAGACTTATAATTTATTGAAATGCAATAAAACTATCTTCGGATTCTAAGTATTTTAATACTTTCCACTGTTGTTTCATCTTTACATCATGGACAAATTTTTATGCAATGCCATGAGGCTGTTGTCTGCTTGAATTTATAAGACACTTAAAAATGCTCAGGCCCCATAGCAATGCCAGGATCTAGGAAATCTGCAGTCATTTATGATTAATGATGCTCTGTGTTTTGTGAGGGATTATTAAAAACAGGAGTCTATGACTTCACTGTTTCTGACAATAACTTTGAACACAGGGTCAGTCCTTCAATTTTAACATGTCTTTGTGAGATTAAAAGAAAGTAAAAACATTGCATTGGGAGTTTCACCCAGATGTGACAAAATAGGAGACACAAGTTTTCAATCTGTTTCTTCCAATGAAACGTCACCTCATTCATAGAATATTGATGATGAGCAAATGTTACTGAATGGCCAATCTAGTCATCAGAAAAACATAGAGTTCAGGACACTATCAGGCATAACATGGTCAATTCATAGAAGATGTTAACCAAGGGCAACTTAAGAGCTGACTCATAACAAATGCGGTTTAATATTTGCTTTTGCCTTTAGATGAATAAGTGGAATGAGAGTTAGGAGGTTAAAAAAAATCAAAGTATTCAAGGTTTTATTGAAAATATAAGAGAGTATTAAATGTTTCCTGAAAAAAAAGTTGTGTAATATAACAACCATTCTTATTTGATTACTTTAGAATAATAATCACGTGATCCAGCAAATAAAAACATAGAAATGGCATGATAGTTTCCTTTTAAATAGACACATGAGATTCAAGAATACACATAGTTCTCCCTCTGTTATCTTATTTACCTAAAGATGTTTGCTTTTAATGATTTATAATAAGTTATTTGATTGCAATTTTTGATGTTTTTAATAGGAATATATAGTTATACAAAAATTAATTCAAACTTTTCAACTCTGCTTACGGACAGCACAATCCATAAGAAATCAAAGCTAACTTCTTATAAGCATTGATTTAGCCTTCAAAATATACCGTTGCACTGAATCCCATCTCTGCTAGCATCTTAGAAGAACTCCCCTAATCATCTGGTAGGATGGCCGTGATTTTGAGAGTAACTGCAAGGTGAGTAACTTCTTCTGTGTTATAAGGATCTCATTAGTTGCTAGGCCAGCGTTTGACCTTAAATTTGTATGAAAAATTAAGTGGAAGACCAACGATTGAGTTGTGGTTTTTCTCTGTTTAATATGATTGCCCCAGAGTCTGGCAAGGGAAGAAAAAACCAGCTGCTTGATAGGAATTGTCACTTTCCAGTCCTTCAGTGAAACAGTACTAGAAGGGGTTTAGTTGGAGCCAGCTTGCAGCTAATTCTTCTTCCTGAAAATGTGATGACGTGAGGAGAGACAGGCCTAAAGGACAGAATAATTCAAAAAATTTCTTTCTCACTTTATTACTACAAGTTAACTTCTGTTTTTTTAAGGGTTCCACTTACCCTCATTGCTTCAAAGCAGTAAAATGATGTGTCAAAGCTATACAGTTAAATGAAACAGTCCTGGGCTGTAAGAACAAAGATCCTATCATGTCACGTTTTCAGCTGTTACAGTAACCCCAATTTAAGATAATCCAACAAGAGATATCTGAAGAAAGAACACCCATTCATAACCATGCAGGTCAAAACTTTCTTTTCTACTAAACTGAACAGGATTTGTGAATTAGAGGGTGTAGTACTATGTGCTGAAATAAAGCTCTGTGCAGTTAATGTCACAAAGGATGTGAGTTATAGGTTTTTTAATAAGACTCATTTCTTTTTAAGTAATGAGTCATGGTGTTGTTTTCTGCCAGTATAATAGTAGACATCAATTTATGGATTTTTTTGGTTGTTGTTTATTTTTATTATTTGATCTATTTTTGTATCCATACCTTCAGCATTTGACCAATCGTTTAAAAAATGTTTTTAATGTTTATTTATTTTTGAGAGAGAGTGAGAGAGAGAGAGAGAGAGAGAGAGAGAGACATAGCATGAGTGGGGGAGGGGCAGAAGGAGAGGAAGACAGAATCCCAAGTAGGCTCCAAGCTCTGAGCTGTTAGCAGAGCCCAACGTGGGTCTAGAACTCATGAGCTGTTAAAGCATGACCTGAGCCACAGTTGGACACTCAACAGGCTGAGCTACCCAGGCACCCCAACCAATCATTTTTAAAACACTGTACATTATAAATAGACTCAAATGTTCTGGCTGTGGGTATCTAAAATTTTTGTTAAGAGATACAAGTAATTGGCTCAAAATCACTGTTGATTGTATTCTCTCATATTTGTTGGGCCAAACAAGCTAGAAACAAATAATAGAAATGTAAGATGCTTTGCTGTGTTTTAAAAATCCTCCTAGATGCAGTAAGTGAATCAGCAATATATATTGTACCCCTCCTCACTGCCAAGGAATTCAATTAAAAAAAGTTTCAGTGTACTAATGGCTTTCATTCATTCCTGTCTTCCTACCATACATATTTATTGAGTGCCTACCATGATGAAGCATTTTAGTAGGTCCGAGGAGTGCAGTCATAAAAAAGGTAGGCAAGAGCCCATTCTCATGAAGTGTGGCATTCAGTGATGTGGAATGGATCACAAACGGTAGGTTGCAAATAATATTAGGAAATGATAAGCCCTTCCCACCGCCAGCTGAAGTCTGAATCATGACATGGCTCCAGTATTGGACTATCTGTATAGAATACTCCAGGCAGTGAATGCAGAGGCCCTATGGGAGTATGTTTGAGGAACTGAAATAAAGGTACCGTGGTTACAGGCCAGTGTGATGAGGCAGAAGAGGTATAAGAAGAGATCAGCGTGGGAGCGGACGCCAGATCACATGCTCCCTCACAGGCTGGGGCAAAGGAGGTTGGCTTTTCTTTAGCTGTGATGGAAAGTCATTGAAAGATTTAAGGAGAAGATGATACAATTTGATTTCTGTTTTTAAAAAGATCCCTCTATCTGGTTGGTACAGAAGAGATAATAAGGCAACTGCAGTTGAGGCAGATTTTTTAAGTCTATTTTAAATGTTCTTTATGTTTGAGAGAGAGAGGGAGGGAGAGAGAGCATGCAAGAGGGGGATGGGCAGAAAGAGAGAGATTGAGAGAGTGAGAATCCAAAGTAGGCTACAGGCTTTGAGCTTTAAATGCAGAGCCCTACTGCTGTGGGGCTCAAACTCGGAAACTGTGAGATCAGAACTGAAGTCAGAGGCTTAACCGACGGACCCGCCCAGGTGCCCCAGGCAGGTTTTAAATTACTCTCCTATTGCTGTGGGCTAGACTGTGCCAGACAACGTGCAAGAGGAGAGGGGTTTGTGTGTGTAGTGGGATGTCGATGAAGTTCTCCTGGTTTTTTTTTTTTATCTGTCTTTCATATGTGCTGTCAACATTGCCTTGCCTCTGTTCCCTAAGATGCTGTTTTCCCTTACTTTCCAAACTTTTGTATCTATAAATTGTAACTCCTTTACAGAATCTTCTTCAATTATTGTGTTTATTTCCATAAACATAAGTATATCTAGATATATAGAGATCAATAGAGATATAGACATAGATATATAAAGTGGTCCCTTGCTGACATCACAGTCTGATGTGAGGCTGGAACTCATGGGCCACGAAATAATGACCTGAGCTGACGTTGGATGTCTAACCAACTGAAACACCCAGGGGCCCCAACAATTCTTGAAAAACCATTAGATTTTTTATTGCACTATACCAGGAACCTCTTTCAGGCCAAAGGGAGTAAATTATGGTACCTTATTTTCTTCTTGGCTGTTGGACTCTGGTGATAATCTTAGTCCATTGAGGTAAACAGAGATTACATCTGGATTGAGAATTTGAGATTGAGTTTCATAGGAAGACTAGAGGGAATGTTTATCAGCCATTCCATTTGTAAAATTGAATTGCTTACTAAGGGGTTAGCTTTGATTTTTGTATTAGCACATAATGGAAGAATTAATTCAAACAATGCCAACTTTCAAAATAGATTTCACTTCAAACAAAGAAAGGTTGAGGAATATAGCCACTTTAGATATTTTCAAGTGAAATTAAAAACGTTCTAATCATTTACATAACAAAAGGAGACCTATCCTGTAATTTACATTTAAGAAGATGGGGAAAAAGTGGATGAAAAATTATGCTCTATTTTGCATTGCAAAATGTAATTTATATTTTCCTAATTTCCTTTTATATGGATTTTTCACTTCTGCTAGTGAAAAGCTGAATAATTTGGATTCCGCTAAATAAGTTATATTTAGTTTTCAGAAATAATTGATTTACAAAAATCTTATGAGTATTTTGAAACATGTTACGTAAAATTCCAAAGCCATATTTTTTTTTTTACCAATATAAAGCTGGATCCAACAGTTGAAAAAAGTGAGTTGGTTATTCCATCAAAATTGACAAATTTTTATTATTTATGACTACTCACAGCCTGTTATGATTCAATTATACTTAAAAGAATGGTTTTAATGTTGATTGTAGCCTGTTTGCATTATATAACAACTAATATTCCTTTAGTACTTTGTTTACAGTTGTTGACTTACTATGGAAATTTGAAAGATAAATAATTGCACTTATTTAAACAATAACGTGAAAGATTATATTTCAAAAGGGAACCTACTACATATGAACCTACTATTACTACATTACCAAATGAAAAATGAAATACTCAGTCATCCAATTGTTTGGACTGCATAACATCAGATACCAAGATATTAAAGAACATTGGCATGTTATGAAATATCAACATAATGAAATTTTTATTTTACTTTTTACTTAGATTTACAAGGTCTAAATTCAGAAGATTTAAATTTAGTTATGTATATATTTATTTCATATCCCTATGTTGTACTTTTTGTTCCGTGGATAGTTTTTGAAACAGCATTATGTAAAGCAAACAACACAGCTCTGTCTTCATGTTTGAATGGAGCAATGATGTTTAATTTTTTTTGTACCCCAGGGGACATTTGATAATGTCTAGATATATTTTTGGTGGTTTTCAATAGTGCCAAGTTTGAGAAACACTGAAGTAGAGAGGTTTTAAAGAAACTTAATACTAGAGCATGCAATAAATATGAGACACTAAGAATGTGAGCATTAAGAAGTTAGGATCTGGTGCTGTTTGGTTAACAACTTGTTTTGTACATTGTAGAAATTCAGTAAATATTTGTGGACTGAATACATTCATAAGCAGGTAAAATAGACAATTGTTCCCTGAAGATTTGTTCAGTTTTTGTATATAAAAAGATGCAAGTAATTATTATTTTCTATACAAAAATAAGTTAGTAATCATTGCTGTAGGACAGCGAATCTTATTCAGTGTATGGTAAGCATTTTTAGAATTATGTTTATGACACACTTCAGAATGCATGTAAATGAAGAGTTGAAATATGTTTCAGCTTGTTCTAGTATAAGAGCTGTATTAAGATGGATTTGGAAATACATACATGTAACCATTTTATTATACTGTGAAATTACTGCTCATTCTTATGGAAAAATAAAATTTGTGGAAAGGTCCTTTTTGCAATTTTTAGCCATAAATGATAGAATTTTTATATACCCCAGGCACTAATATTACTTATAAATTTATACCATACACCACTTTAAACTTAAACTTTTTTTTATTAAGGGGAGTGATCAGAGTCAAAACCATATGCTGTGGCTTTTGCCCTATGGAACTCTCAAATATACTGCAAGAATAATTATTCCTACTTAATGGAGTTACCAAAGAGAATGTGGTGCTGGATGGTAAGACACATGTAATCTAATGAAAACCCTCTGTAAGTCCTCTACAGGCTTACGTTAACAGTTTTGAGTTTTGTGGGTTTTCTCTTATTAAAAGACTAAATAGCAGTTGAAATCTCTAAGAGAATAAATGGATGCTAAGTATTGAAAAATCCTCCTTCTCAGGGGATTCCATCAGAAGTGTATAATAATGAGTTTCCTTTGGGAAATCAGTGTCTTCATGAGAGGGAAGGAAAGAGAGAGATACACACAGGGAGAAAGAGGGAGAAGGAGATTTTAATTATATTTCTCAAAATATATCATGTTGAAGTTTTCTTTATTTGGAAATGAAAACATAAAGGTAGACCTTCAATTCTTTTTCTTTTGATTAGCCTCCTAGGTGTCTTTTAACTCACAGTCTCTTTGCTATCTTGTTTATCTAGTACCATCCTTCAAGGCATTGTCTGTTTGTTTTGTTTTCAAAAGCACAGATCTGGGCATGCCTGTCCCTGGCCTCAAAATAGTTGACCCCATTAGCATGGTAGAAACATTCTTTTAAAATCTGTTCCCTATCCTTTTTGATCACTATGTTCCCACCACTCAGGCACTAACCATGCATATCTCTCTGTGTCTTTTTTTTTCTTTGCTTTACTTCCTTTGCAGTTATGTGATGTGAAGATATCTTTTACAAATCTCCCTTAAAATTCTTTGACTTCACTTCTCCATATTGTTAAAAGAATTTCTACATACCTATATGAACAGTTTACCACACTCTATGAAAATCATGGGTTTGAGTATTTATTTTCTCATTAACTTACCATATGTATGAAAGAAAGGGTGTATGTTGTTAATCCTTGTATTCCTACTGCCAATGCCTGGTACATAAGTGTTTTAAAATTCAAAGGTGAACTACTTATTAGAATGGCTAAAACTAAAAAGACTAACCAAACCCAATCAGTCATGGCCAAGGTGCAGATGAACTCCCATAGAACGTTGATGGAAAAGGAACTTAGTACAAAAACTTTGGAAAATAGTTTGGCAATTTAAAAAAATGTAATGTTGGGGCACCTGGGTGGCTCAGTCGGTTAAGCCTCCGACTTTGGCTCCGGTCAGATCTCACGTTCGTGGGTTAGAGCCCCGCGTCAGGCTCTGTGCTGACAGCCAGCTCAGAGCCTGGAGCCTGCTTCCAGTTCTGTGTCTCCTTCTCTCTCTGCCCCTCCCCCTCTCATGCTCTGTCTCTCTCAGTATCAAAAATAAATAAAACATTAAAAAAAATTTTTTTAATGTAATGTTTATTTATTTTTGAGAGAGAGAGGAGACAGAGACAGAACATGAGTGGGGGAGGGCAGGGAGAGGGAGATACAGAATTGAAGAAGGCTCCCTCTCTGAGCTATCAGCACAGAGCCCGAAGTGGGGTTCGAATTCATGAACCTCGAGATCATGACCTGAGCTGAAGTCGGATACTAAACAGACTGAGCCACACAGGCGCCCCGCAATTTTTAAAATACTTAAACATATGCTTATAAATAACCTGGCCATTCCCCTCCTAGTTACTCAAGTATATGTCCATCCAAAAACTTGTACACGAATTCTCATATCTTTAAGAACCTCAAACAGCAAACAACTCTAATATCTATCAGCAGGTGAATGGCTCAACAAACAGGATGGAAAACTTACAGCAGTACAAAAGAATGAACCAATGAGAAATGCAATAGTGACAATGAATCTCAACATAACTGTGTTAACTGAAAGCAGCCAGACAAAACCTAGTGCATGCTTTGTGAATCAATTTTTATTTGATACTATGGTACTCTTAAAACTCTTAAAATGCAGAGGTGCCTGATGGCTCAGTTGGTTAAGTGTCGGATTCTTGACTTCAGCCCAGGTCATGATCTCACGATTCCTGGATTCCAGCCCTCCACAGGGCTCTCTGCTGTCAGAGCAGATCCTCTGTCTCCCTTTTGCTCTTCCCCTCCCCCACTTGTGCTCTCTTTCTCCATCTCTTAAAAATAAACATTAAAAAAACCCAATTAAAACGCAACCTTCTATAGTGACAGGGAGCAGCCTCATGCATGGTTCTTGTTTTGGGGTGAGGTGAGTGATGGTGACTTCAGGAAAGGCTGGAGAAAAGGATTGTGGAGCTTTGAGGGAAGTCTGTGGGTCTTAGGTATATTCAGGATCTTAACTTTGGTGATGACGTCGTGTGGGTAAATATATGTAAAAACGTAACAAATGGTATATTTTAAATATGTGCAGTTTGTTCTGAGTTAGTTATACCTCAATAAAGCTTTTTTAAAAAGAAACAAAATTAGAGGACCTCTGAATGGTTCAGTCAGCTAAGCATCTGACTCTTGATTTCAGCTGTGGTCACGAGGCCCACACTGGGTTCTGGGCTTACAGCGTAGGACCTGCTTGGGGTTCTCTCTCTCTCTCTCTCTCTCTCTCTCTCTCTCTCTCTGCCTCTCCCCTGCTCTCTGTCACATGTGTGCACACGTGCTCTCTCTCAAAATAAATAAACATTTTAAAAAGAAACAAAAATAAAAGATGAAATCATGAAGAAAAGACATTTTGCAAATAATTTTTAAAGTAGATGCTTTGGGTTTCTTAAAGTGTAACTGAGTATTTATATTTATTGACATGATTTGACAACATATACTCTCCATTTTCAAGAACTTACAGAATTATTGATTTGGAACACTATAAAGACAAACACTAGTTTACTCCATTAAAAATATATACTCTTTTCTCTTAATCAAACATATGATTACTTAATACCTATATTTACTGTGGTGCAATGAGTAGAAAAATTGAACTGAGAATAAGTCTCTTAATTCTACCACAGTCACTATTGTAGCCTGTGAGCAGGTAACTTAACCTTGTTGGACACTAGCTCTTCATTTTGTAAAATAAGGTTGTTGGTATGGAGTGAATGCGGTTCAATAAATAACGAGGAAATTTTTCACAGAAGCACTTGGAAAGATGTTAATGGTGGAAGTGTTGAAGGATAAACTGAAGTACATTGAAATTTTTAAAAGTTTGTTCGAACAAACATCGATTTAAATCAGGAAGCACCAGGGGCGCTTGGGGGGCTAAGTCAGTTAAATGCTGGCTTCAGCTCAGGTCAGGATCTTGCAGTTAGTGCTGACAGCTAGCTCAGAGCCCGGAGGCTGTTTCGGATTCTGTGTCTTCCTCTCTCTGACCCTCCCCTGCTTGCGTTGTTTCTGTCTCTAAAAAATAAATTAAAAAAATAAATAAATTAATAAAAAAATAAATAAATCAGGCAGCATGAAATCGAAGGTAGGTAAAGGCCTACTATTGTGGCAGTAGTGGGGGCGGGGAGTACAGCTTTTGTAGAGCTGCTTGAGTGAAATCTGAAATTGGCCTTCATACCTGAAGGGCTAGGAGAGGGGCACCTGGGTGGCTCAGTCAATTGAGCATCTGACTTGGGTTCAGGTCATGATCTCACATTCTCTAGGTTCCAGCCCTGCTTTGGGCTCTGTGCAGACAGCTCAGACCCTGGAGCCTGCTTCAGTTTCTATGCCTGCCCCTCTCCTGCTTGCTCTCTGTCTCTGTCTCTCAAAAGAAAAAAGAAAAGAAGGGCAAGAAGAGACTGAAGAAGGAGGCAGTCCACTCCCAAATTGGTGGGCAGCACGGTTCAATAAGCAAGAGAACTTACACATGAGGTTGATCTCCACGCCTGCCTGCCAGAATCTTAAAAGATTACATAGAGGCCCTAACTGGTTTCAGTCATGAATATGGCCTGGATAATCGCAACGTTACATTATTCTCTCAAGGTTGCATATTTAAAAAAATTTTTTGTAATGTTTTTATTTATTTTTGAAGAGAGAGAGAGAGAGAGAGAGTGAGAGAGAGAGAGAGAGAGAGAGAGTGCAAGTGGGGGAAGGGAGAGAGAATCCTAAGCAGGCTCCACACCATCAGAGAGAGGGAGAGAGAATCCTAAGCAGGCTCCACACCATCAGCACAGAACCTGATGAAGGGCTCGAACTCATGATCCGAGAGATCATGACCTGAGAGGAAATCAAGAGTTGGATGCTTAGCCTACTGAGCCACCCAGGGGCCCCTCAAGGTTGCATATTTAAAAACAGCTCCCACGGTGGGAATGTGGGGCAGAATATACCTTGCAAAGACAGGGGAAGGGGTGAGGAGCCTCTTATAGCACAGGCCTGACTCTGGGTCTCCTCCAGATACAGATACCTATGAGGAAGTTATTTGATTGACTGTTGTTTAAGGGGTTGCCTTATTTGGGAAAGCCTAATTGGCTGTTCATGATTGGTTACTCTTAAAGTTTGTTTTGTGCAATGGGAGTGTATTTACAGGAATTGGTTCAGGCTTAGGTTTCACTTGTCTTTCGAAGGCAACCAAGATATTAGAGTCACCTCAGTCTAAAGGCCTCCTTGTGTACTTACTTTAATCATAGATGAGGGGCTCCTGGGTGACTCAGTCAGTTACGCATCCAATTTCAGCTCAGGTTATGATCTTATGGTCCATGAGTTCAAGCTCCACTTGGGGCTCTGTGCTGACAGCTCGGAGCTTGGAGCTTGCTTTGCGTTCTGTCTCCATCTCTCTCTGCCCTGCCCCTGCTCACACTCTTTCTTTCACAAATAATTAAACATTAAAATAATTAAAAAAAACAGTAGACAATATGCATTTTAAACTCCAAAGCAGTTTAAAATCTAGAGGGGAACTGACATCATGTCGGGTATACTATAAGCGAGGTGCAAGGCAAATGCTTATGGTGAGGTCCTTTCAATTTTATAGACCCATTGGCTCATGTAAATTCTCACAAATGCCTCGCTGAGGTACTTTTTAATCTCTTTGATTGGTTTTAACTCACATTCCTGACCTTTAAAGGCGAGGATGAGGCTCGATGGTCTTTGATCCTTCTTTCTCTTCTAATTATACTCATTTCTTAAATTATCTTGCAGTCAATCTTGCCTTGAAGCACAACCTTTAAGTTGAAGATACCAACATAAATGGACTCATCTGTATTTTCTCAGAACTTTGCATGTCTAATAGATATCTTGAACTTAACATAGGCAAACACAAATCTTGATTTTACTTTCCTCAGCCACATTTCCTTCTCTTCTTGCATTATCTCAGAAAGTGACAACTCTATCTATTCCGTTATTGAGGCAAAACAAAACAAAACAACAAAAGCTATTCTAGACTTATTTTCCTCTCTCACACTTCCTCTAAGTTCTACCTTCAGAATAGATCCAGAATTCATCTATTTCTCACCACCTTCACTGCTTACTACCCTGGTATAAAGCAACACTGTGCTTCACCTGGATTAATACATTAGTCTCCTTTCACTCTTATTCCATTTCAGCCTATAATCCATAGAACAGTAGAGTTGTTTCTTTAAAACATATGTCAGATCAGGCTGCTCCTCTGCTAATAATCCTCAGGATAAAAAAGCTGAAGTCTTTACACAAATGCTTAATGCCTTCTCTAACCCCATCTAACATCTCTACCCCTTGTTCCAACCATGGATACATTTCTTGAACTCAATGAGCAGGCTTCAACTTTGGGGCATTAACACTTGGCTGCTTCTTTGACTTGCAATGCTCTTCCCTCATACATTCCCAATGTTCACCCCTTCTCTATCTTTAGGTGTCTGCTCAGATGGTACCCAATCAAAGAATCTTTGCTTGACAGTCCTATATAAAAACAAATGAAACAACAACAACAAAAGCCTCTCAATTCTATCACAGACACACAGTCGGTGCTCAAAAATACCTGAACAGGTACTCAATATTTCAAAGCATAGTCTGTATGTTGAAAATTAGTACCATGTTCCCTAAATGAATTTTCTAAGTTTCATATCTGGTAAGTTATAGACCTGGATTTTGAATATTCTTCTTCCTGACTCCAAAACTTCATTTAATTTATGGAGATTTAAATCTTAATGTTGACCTGAAAATCATCAAAGAGAAACATTTGAAACTGTAGGAAGAGTTGGGATTATACAATGGTTAGACAATATAGATGGAGCAGGGAGAGACACTAGGGTAGGGATTCTTAATTTTTTTATATCCTGGATTCCTTTGAAAATAGAAGGGAACTCTTTGGCCCTCAGTCCCCCAAATACATGTAAGTGTGTACCATAGACTTACACAATATAGCATGTAATTTATAGACTCTATATCATGTTCTAACCCAAAGGGAAAGAAGATCATAGAAAAGGAAGGTTTGCAGATAGTTTGTGCAGACTATTCATTTGAAAATTTTGAAAATAAATAAAGGAATGCCTTCTTAGTCTAAAGGCTATTATGCTGATTTCTCTGTTTATGCCTAAATTATTCAAACATTATGTCCCCATCCAGTCAAAATAGAAGGGAAAAAAAGAGTTCATCTATCACCCTCATTTTGCACATGGGACCACACGGCCTCAGTTGCCCCCAACTGGCTAGTTTTAGAGCAGAGACTAGATGTTACATGTTCTGAGTCAAGGTCCCTGCTCCTTTTATCAGACCTAACTGCCTCCTTAGAAGAACTGGGTTGTCCTCCTGTGTTTCTTAGCTGTTCTCAGGGTGCTTCAGTATAAAATATAGGTGCTTTTCTTCATCAAAATGTATATTGAATACAGAGGATGGACAATGCGTTGCACTGGAATTATTATTTCGTATTGTTGAAACATACTGCAAAGTCATTTTGTAACTAACTCATGAATTTGAGGTTTTTACTGGGTAGTTATAGCTGATGAAAAAATAATTTGATGGTTAAGCATGAGGTTAAATATCTCAACAAGGCTTAAAACTACTAGTGCAAGGATTTCATTCCATTATCCAGCTCACTTCAGTCTGCAGTTTGGTTTTCATTGTGCAGATGGCTGAAATGGTGCAAGATCGTGACATTGTGGTAAATTGTGCAATTATGAGGAATATTCTACATTCCAGATCTTTGGAGAAACCCTACAAAATGTCAGTGCATGTTCACTCAATTGGAGAAGCTTAAATAATGTCTAAAATCTTCAAGATCTGATGGTACTACTGCGGCACAATTACAAAAATAATTAATTCCTGTATTTATCTATGTACCTGTCCTACTATCCTCTGATCCACTGATTTAAAACGGGTTTCCAGACAAAGTGGAAATCCTCATACATTATTTATGAGGTCTCTTAGAGTGACTGACAAGACTACCCAGAGTGCTGATGTACTGTCTGCTCCAGCTTATCAGTTAACTAGTGAAATTTAACACGAATGGTGTCAGCTTTATATTTAGAGTGTAACTGTGTAAACAGAGGAAGCCACTAGGAGAACCTTGTTTTAGTGTTTTCACCTCATTTAAATTCTTAATTTGTCCCTTCAGTTTAGAAAAGACCATTGCAATGTGGTCCTGCTTCCAATTAATGAGCTTCAGGATAGGATTAGGTTTGCCTCACTCAGTCTTTCCAAAATAGACTAACCTTGAATCACACAAATGAGAAGAAAAGGTAAATACTCTGTTCTGACTCAAATTAACTTCAACAGAGAAGACAAACCAAGTTTGTTTGTTTTATTATAGCCTCAGCTAAGAGTCCTAAAAGTTAAAGTTGATAAAATAGACATTTTTTTAAAGTTAAAAAAAGAGAAATATTAGTTTGGCATACTAGTTACTTTTATTAAATTAAAAAAATTGTTACTTGTTACTTTTTGTTAAATGTTATTAATTTTTTTTGCCACTTATCAAATGTTTTCTGTTTCTAGTCATTCAATAAAATAGTAGCAGAAACTAATAGTTTATATCACTCTCATAAGGTTGAAAATACTTAGGTGATTTTGGTATTTGGAGTTAATGCAACCCTTAGGAGCCAGTTATAAAAAAAAAGTCTCTAATATATTAAGTATCATAAGCATATTATGAGATTATAAAAAGAAAATAATTGGGTATATATTTGTAAGAGCACTTTAAGTATATCCATTCCTCCATAATCACTTTTTGGAGATTTCATTGAAATCAGGATGTCTGAAAATATCACAGTCTAGTTTCCTTTTTCATGAAGGTGGTCATCCGTCTCCCCTTAAACCCATCCCCACATTCTCATACATAAATAGTAGCTACTTGGGATGAAATTTAATACAGCATCAATTTCTATCTTAATCCATTTTAAGCAATGTTTTTATGTACTTTCACCTGAGTCTGATATATTTGTTTGAAGTCTTTGGCTTCAAAATTGTTCTGACTATGCTGACAAGCACATATACATTCTAGTCTCTGCCCGAGATAAAATTAAATTCGCCCCTGATTTAAATAAGAGAGGAATGCAATATATCTGTTGGTGTTTAATTGTTAAACATCAGATTTTTTTAGTAGCAAATAAAGCAAAAAGGAAATTCATTGATTTTGGTCAAATTATTGACGTTGTTAAAAAAACATTGATTTTAAAGTTTTGTTTCACATAAGTTACTCAGCCTGGGTTGGGCCAATCAACCCAGGTGTAAATGAAAATATGTTTGAATTAAAACAATTAGGCTTGATTTTCTTTGTCGTGCATCTCACAGCAGGCATTCAAGCGCAGCCAAATCTTGGATGTGCTGACACCTGTAATCAACACAAAAGTTCTCTTTAAAACTAACAAATCATCCCTCCCAGTGGAAGTATAAACAAAACCCTAATTGGGGATTTTGCTAACTATTCTCCCCTGCTGTGAATACTAGTTAGTGTCTAGCATTTAAGCAGTAACCTCAGCTATAATTTATAATTGCCAAAAGATAAGATCCAATTCTCTTGATTCAGTCAATATTACTGTGTGCTTACATTGAGCTTATATCATTTGATGATTCCCTAATTACCAGCTAGTATCAAACATTTTGAAATAGCTTTTTAATTGCAAGGAGACAAATAATTACAAACGCACCTAGTGCTGATAAAGTGCCACACTCTCTTAAGCACTTTTACATATATTAGCTCATTTAACCTTCACAAACTACATTTGAGGTAGATACTAATATTATTCACAATTTGCAGATAAGGAAATTGTGGCTATGCAGTGGTTTGTTCTAAGCTTCAAAGATACTAAGTGGTGTAGGTAAGATTTGAATCCAGATTGTCCATGTCTTGCCTTTGTCACTAAAAATAATGATGTAACTAAATAGTAAAAAGTAGCCATTATCCCATTTCAGACAATTGAATTGAACACATTTGCTGGCACAATTCTTCATGCAAGCTTCCTGGATGTTATGCGTCCCCCAGGGAAAGGATTCACGGATTCTGAGATCCATAGTTTGCAAGCAAGGAATATCCTTGATTAAAACAATTGATTGCACGGAACAGATGAACTCTAAATGCACAATGAATTAACAAAAATGAGAAACAAAAGTGGTACTAACTCAATAATCAATATACGCTTCATTTTATTTTAGGAGATATTTCTACACCACACAAGAATGTAGCTTTCTCCTCTTTGTGTGTGTGTGTGGTTTTTATTTATTTTTTGAGAGACAGAGACAGTGCGAGCAGGGGAGGGTTAGAGAGAGAGGGAGGCACAGAATTTGAAGTAGGCTCCAGGCTCTGAGCTGTCAGCACAGAGCCCGACGCGGGGCTCGAACCCAGGAACTGTGAGATCATGAGCTGAAGCTGGACACTTAACCCACTCAACCACCCAGGCGCCCCTCTCCTCTATTTCTTAATGTGGCTATCAATAGGCCTTGATGGCTACATTCTTCTGTTCCCTAAAGTGATCTTGGGCTACAAACTAACAACTTATGAAATTTTCATTAACTCTTTCAGGTATCATACTAGTGTCATCAGTTGAAATAGTGACACAACTTTATCCAAAGCCTCATTTCCTTTTTAAAGTCTTTCTACTCTGTGGCTATCAGTCAGCATCAGTATCACTTCCGAGCTTGTTAGAGTTGCAGAATCTGAGGCTGCAAAACACAAACCTGATCGGAATCTGCCCTTTACCAGGATAACCCAGGTGATTCATCTGCAAACACAGTTTGAAAATAAGTGGTTTAAGTCACTCTATTTAAAGAGGGAAAAAAGCTGAGATTTCAATTACCATTAGGTAAGTTTTTAAGAATTGTATATATTTCTATCTCTCTTTTACTTGTACAATAGAAAAAAGAGTGAATAAATCTTTGCAGAAAACATGATTTTGTAGGCTATTGGATTAATGAGGTTCACATTTTATTTTTAGTTTTATTATTATTTTCAGAAATGGTAATGGGAGTAAGATAGTTAGGTTTGGGGTGTTAATTATGAATATCTGTGGTTTTAACTTCTCTGATTGTTTTGATTTCTTAAAATGCACTCCATCCCCATTTCCAGTCTTCCTGGTTCAGTGGGACGCAAATCTAAGGGTGGGTCTTCATCCTGACTTAGCCAATAAGAATCTCTAATGATTGGGCCAGGGGTAGCACGTGACCCCACATTGACCACTGGGAGCTTTTCCTAGTGTTTTTCCCACCTCCAAGTACGGTACCTGAAAGACTGCTCCAGTTCGTGGAGATGGGGACCAAAGAAAGCCCGGAGTTTCCTTGGATCATCATTGCCACTAACGTGGGGGCCGCTGCCTGAAAATGACACCTATATAGAGAAAGAAAAAGCAAACTGAAGAAGTATTTTCTTGTTGATGTTTCGTCAGACACCTGGATCCAGTTACAGCTTTGGATCCATCGCATGGACTTTTCAGGTATGTGAGTCATGTCTGTTTTTAAAAAAATTGAGATATAGTCAATATATAACATTATATTGGTTTCAGGTGTACAACATACATGATTTGATATTTGTGCATAGTGAAATGACCGCTACACGTCATCTAGTTAACATCTGTCACCATACATAGTTATGACTTTTTTTCTTCTGATCAGAACTCGTAAGATTTACTCTCCTAGCAACTTTCAAGTAGGTAATACAGTATCATTAATTATAGTCACCATGTTGTACCTTGTGTCCTCATGAGTGATTTATTTTATAACTTGGAACTTTGTACCTCTTTTGCCGTTAACGCCCATCTATCCTCAGCCACTAATCTGTTCTTTATATGTATGGGCTCGAGTTTTTGTTTGTTTGTTTAGATTTCACATATAAGTGAGATCATATGGAACTTGTCTTTCTTTGACTTATTCCACTTAGCATGGTGCCTTCAGGGTCTGTCCATGTTGTCACAAATGGCAAGATTTCCTTCTCTTTTATGGGTGAATAATATTCCTCTCTGTGTGTGTGTGTGTGTGTGTGTGTGTGTGTGTGCGCGCGCCCGCACACTTTATCCATTCATTTAGGTTATTTCCATATCTTGGCTATTGTAAATAATGCTTCAGTGAGCCTGGGTATTATATATCTTTTTGTTAAGTGTTTTGTTTTCTTCAGGTGATTACTCAGAAATAGAATTACTGGGTCATATGACAATTCTATTTTATTTTTTTGAGGAACTTGCATACTCTTTTCTTTGGTGGCTAAAACAACTTACATTTCCACCAATAGGGAACACAGGTTTCCTTTTCTCTGTGTCCTCGCCAATGCTTGTTAAATTCTTGTCTTTTTGAGAATAGCCATTAAGAAGTGTGTAGAGTTATCTCATTGTGGTTGATTTGCATTTCCCTAATAATTGGTGATGTTAGCACCTTTTCATGAACTTATGCGCTATCTGTATGACTTTGGAAAAATGGCCATTCAGATCCTCTGCCTATATTTAATTGGACTGTGTTTGTTTTTTCTGTTGAGTTGTAGGAATTCTTTATATATTTTAGATGCTACCCCTTATCAGATGTATGATTTTCAAATATTTCCTTTCATTTGGTAGGTGGACTTTTCCCTCTGTTGATGGTGTCGCTTGCTGTAGAGTCTCATTAAAAAAAAAGTTTAAAAAAGCTTACTTATGTATTTTGAGAGAGAGACAGGATGAGAGAGAGGGAGAGAGAATGCACATGTGTGAGTGTGTTAGGGGCAGAGAGAGAGAGGGATAGAAAGAATCATGATGCAGGACTGGATCGCAGGAACCATGAGATCAAGACATGAGCCGAAATCAAGGTTCTGACACAACTGACTGAGCCACCCAAGTGCCTCCATAGATTCTCATTTTAAAATGTAGTTATTTTCTAGTTTCTAAAAAAATGTTTCTGATTTTAAGTCTATTTATTTAATTGAAAATGTATTTGTGTTTTAGCTTATTCCACGAAGATTTTTGAGGTGATTTATTAAGACACAGGCATAGAGGGGTGTCTGAGTGGCTCTGTTGGTTAAGTGTCCGACTTTGGCTTAGGTCATGATCTCATGGTTCATGGGTTCAAGCCCCATGTGGGCTTGGTACTGACGTCTCAGAGCCTGGAGCCTGCTTCTGATCCCATCTCTCCCTCTCTCTTTGCCCCTCCCCCCATTTGCAGTCTGCCTCTCTCTTTCTCTCTAAAAATAAATAAACACTTAAAAAAAAGACACAAGCATAGAGGTTGTGAGCTTTTATGAAGGCACGCTGCCTGTGTTTGCATTGTTGCCTCTCTTTAGCTGCGTGCACTTGGTCTAATGACTACTCTTTCCTGACTCAGTTTCCTTATTTGTACAATGTAGATACTACTGTCATCCTATATACCGGTTAGGGTAATTAAGAGGGAATCCTTGATTCATATTTTAACTGCTTTGTACAGTCCTAACATGATAAGTGCAATGAGCTTTAGGCACTCCTAGGATGGAAGAGTTATATATAAAATTAATTCAAAATAAGCAAGGAAAATGGGAAAAAGTAAAATAAGAATTGGAAGCTCCTCTACTCCCAAAGCCAAGCCTCCACTGTATATACTCTATGTTAGCTAACTTGACAATAAATGACTAAAATGAAAAGGACATTTTGGTTCTCCAAACTTCCCTTTCCTGTACCAACTTTCCCCATGCTGCCCTCCAGACAGCACCACCAATGCCCGGCTGGCTTATATCAGGTTGTTAATTTCCTTCATGGCATTTATCAGAATTAAAAATCATCAGATTTGCTTCCAAAGTATAAGGTCCATAAGGAGAAAGGCCCTTCACTATTTTTGTTCACCTCAATATTTCTGGTATCTAGAATAGGGCTTGCCATAAAGGAAAAGCTCAATAAATATTTGTTAAATTAATACATGGGGGGCTCAGTCAGGTAAGCATCTGTCTCCAAGAGGCATCTGTGTGGCTCAGTCACTTAAGTGTCTGACTTTGGCTCAGGTCATGATCTTACAGTTTGTGGGTTTGAGCCCTGTGTCGGGCTCTGTGCTGACAGCTCAGAGCCTGGAGCCTGCTTCAGATTCTGTGTCTCCTTCTCCCTCTGCCCCTTCCCTGCTAATGTGCTCTCTCTCTCAATAATAAATTAACATTAAAATTTAATAAATAAATATATACCTGTATGTTCACATGCCAGGCAGAAATTAAAAGCATAAAATATGTACCACAGGTGCCACACCTAGCAGAAGCAAGCCCAACTCCTGGCTCTCAGCTTCTTAGTTGCCAAACTAGAGACCATCAGTTACTTGATTCATAACCCAAAATGAAAATTAAATTGTTTTATATTTATATTATACTAAAGATGCTCATGAGCAAGAAATAAAATTGCCAAATAATATCTAAACTAAAAATGTATAAAAATGATTTACCTAACATATGCCTTTTTCTGATGTAGTTTGCTTCCAATTTTTACACGAACCACACTTATAACTGAGATAGTTTTTTTAAAAAGTTTTTTATGTCTTTATTTTATTTTGAGAGAGGCAGAGACAGAGAGTGAGTGGGGGAGGGCCAGAGAGAGAGGGAGACACAGAATCTGAAGCAGGAACCAGGCTCTGAGCTGTCAGCACATAGCCCGACGTGGGGCTCAAACCCACAGACTGTGAGATCATGAATGACCTGAGCCAAAGTCGGACACTTAACCGAATGCGCCACCCAGATGACCCAATAACTGAGATAGTTTTGTGTTTAACTTTTTAATGTGTTTACTAGAATTTATTTTGGATAGATCACCAAATTGAAATTGAGGTTGTAGGGCTTAAGAATTTTAAGTTTTCTAATAAAAAATTATTGTATTCTTTAAAATATTACAAAGAGGCCACCAGACACAAATATTTTCTCCAAACAACTCATCAGTACATTTTAGCTTTCAAATAATTAGCTGTGAATAAACTTGTTAACTCTGAAAATAGTTTGCATTTGTAATCTTTGTATTTAGAGAAATTGTGTTTCTATTATCTATACTATCACTAGGAAAACTATTCATGACCAATATCTTACCAGTGGCAATCCAATAATCAATTTTCTACATGAGGTAAATAGTATTTTCCTTTGACACACACTATAATATCATTTACTGAATACCCTGCTTTATTTTTTTCTAGGAGAGTAGGAATATGTAGCTTTTTATAGTTTTTGACTGTATTAGTAAATGTTTAGAAAGAAACACAAAACAAATTGCAAAATTTTAGAGACTTAGCATAATACAAATTTATGTTTCACTCACCTAACATTCTAATGTAGGTATTTCTTTTTTTTAATGTTTATTTTTGAGAGAGAGAGGGAGAGAAAGAGAGAGAGAGAGAGCAAGCAGGAAAAGGGCAGACACAGAGGGAGTCACAGAATCCAAAGCAGGCTCCAAGTTCTGGGCTGTCAGCACAGAGCCCAACATGGGACTCAAACTCATGGACTGTGAGATCATGACCTGAGCCAAAGACAGATGCTTAACCAACTGAGCCACCAGGCGCCCCACCAATGTAGGTATTTCTGATTGGGGCTGAGGAAGACCTCTGTTCCATTCACTCCATTCAAGGACCCAGGTTGATGGAGGCTCTACCATCTCTGACAATTGCTTCCACAGTCACCCTGAATATCAACATCCAAGTGGTGAGTTGGTGAAGAGAAGGTAGAAAAAACATACCCTTTTTTGTCTTGTCCCCAAAGTGACAAATTGCTTTTACCACCATTCTACTTGCAAAACCTAGTCATATGGCCTTACCTAAGCCTGCTTGTATAAACTTTGGAATATTACTTAATCTTTCTAGGTTTCGGTTTTTTGAAATGAGGAACACACTAGCAATCTGCTCCCCTGGCAACTGTGAAATTTAATGCTATGTATAAACCACTTAGCTCAGTATCTGACTCCTACCAAGGGCTCAGTTAATAACAATAGTCTTATTATTGTCACTTTTAGAATTAGATGAAACATACAGTTGAGACATAGATTACAAAAAATGCTTTTTAATGACATATAATTATATCTAATCATTTTTAAAAAGAACTCCAAGGAATAGGAAAAAAAATTACCTACCAAAGAGAGAAATTGTGGTCTCAGACTTCTCTATAATACTGAATACTAGGAAGAAAAAAGGGAAAAAAATGTTGCGGCCAACAATTTGATCACTGGACTAATGTACAAGGCAATAGAGAGACATGTTTATATGTGCAGTTACCTGGAGAATAAAGTTTGTGCTTCATTTAGAAAAGGGCAAGAAAATTACATTCTAAAAAGCTGAAGTTAGGAATGAACAAGATATTGGATAAAAAGGGATGGAGATAAATTCTAATATTTTAAGTTAAGTTTAAGGATTATTACAAACAGTCCAAACTAATTAAAGATTCAGAATATTTATTGAAAGATATGTGTTTTGAAATTAACAGAGTAAGTTTGAAGCCTGCACTTATTTAAATAAAGGAGATAAGTGAGGAAAGGTACCATGAAGGCTGCTCTGCTGAGAAAAAATGTGGCAGGGAATGAGGCTGAGGAGCAAGAGGGGACCAAAAAGCAGGAAAAGCCTTTGTCAGTGTATTGGAAGACTATATATTAGAAGCTGATCCATGATGAGATCTGAGCTTTCAAAAATCACCCTAGATACATTTTAGCATATGGACTGGAGAAATCTAAGAATGGATGAGGTGAGTCCAGGTAGTATGATGTTAAAGAAGTTAAAGTAGAGTGGCACCTGCATAGCTCAGTCAGTTAAGCTTCTGACTTCAGCCCAGGTTCAAGCAGGTTGTTGGCAGGTTCAAGCCCCATGTCAGGTTCTGCACTAACAGCTCAGAGCCTGGAGCCTGCTTCAGATTCTGTGTCTTGCTTTGTCTCTCTCTGTCTCTCAAAAATGAATAAGCATTTAGACATTTTTAAAATAAAAAAAGTTGAAGTTGAAATGCTGGTATTTCAAACAAGGTGTTTGACTTTAGTGTAGAGAGAAATTGAGGAGACTAAGAATATTTAGACTATAGTCATGGTAGAACTTAGTAATGGGCTGGTTATGTGGATGAGAGCAATGTGAACGGTGATTCTGGGTATATGGCTTGTGACTCTAGGTAGTGGGTGGTGATGCCACTCACTACGATTAAGGTGGAAGACTCATGGGAGAGAACTTAAGATCAGTTTGTGACAAGCCGAGTTTGAGGGACTCATGCATGTGGAGGTGGACATGCAAGCGTAGAGGCATATAGACATTTGGATGTTTCGATCAAAAAGATTTAAAGGGACTATTTGCGGTATAAATGTTGATGCGTAGTCATATGTATCATTCTACGATGTACATATTAAACTGGAGTTTCTCAACCTTGACACTTGATATTTTAGGTGAATAATTCTTTGTTGCGCAGGGTATACTGTGCATTGTAGGATATTTGGACCATTCCTGGCCTCTACCCACCAGACAATAATAGTAACAACCACCTAGTAATGACAATGAAAAATGTCTCCAGACATTGCAAAAGTCTCCGGGGATACAATAGACATTGCTCTATTGAGAAACACTGGCTTAAATGATGGTAACTAACAAGACAGAAAAGAGTAATAAGAAAACCTTATAACCCTATTGAGACTAGTAATTTGGTCTAAAATATATGGCTTAGGCAATTTTCCTCAATTTGAATAATTGTCATGGATATATGACTGGATAACAGGAGGAGGAAAACAATGTGTTTGTATGTGCTATTGTAAAACTAGTTAAAGTAGGATCCAAGGTAGGTGGAGTAATAAAGCCAGAAGGATTAGAGATTTCAAAATGGTTGAAGATGGAATTTACTGGAGTGGAAAATAAAAAAGGTATGCAATAATTTGTAAATTAAATTGAAATTTTATATCTTCTTACACAGGTGGTTAATCCTGTGTGTCCAAGAATAGGCTTAACTGAGAGACAGTGTTTCCAATTATTCCATTTTCAGAAAAAGCAGGGCTAGAGTGCAACTCCACAGTCACACGGACATTGTTCAGACCAGAATCTTTCTCATTTGAGTTTTTGGTCCTGTTATTGACCGTGAACTCTAATGGCTTCATGGAGTATCTTAGTTCCTTGAAGGATTGATAAAATATATTGTTGAATCCTGTAGAGTAACATTATTTGGTACGTGGTACTATTAACAGGATAACCAATACATAAATTTTTATACATTGATTTGCATGAATTTAGATTATGTCTGTTAGAAATATTTGAATGGTTCTGATTATTTTGTTGGTAAGTATTTACTTTATTCCCTGAAGTATATGCAAATATATAATTATTTTCAAACTGAAAGTAGTAGATCCTGAAATCCTGTTAAATTATGCAACATTTGCTCCTTTTTTTATTAATGTTTTTTCCTTCATGTACATATATTTAATCGAATAGTGTTTTCTAAAGTATTTGCACTAAACTTTCACTTGACTTTTTGTACTCTGCAATGCTCTTGATATCATACATTGAAGAGTTTCTTTGCTGCTTAACTTTGATTTGGAATACTCAGTGTCGTGAGTTGTAATTTGCCTATAACTGCCAACTGCTTTGAAAGTGAGAGTGAAAAAAGTAGAAATCTCTTTTAAAATGTAAAGATCTCTTTTTTTTCCTTAATGACCAGAAATTTCTGAATCCTGGTTTCTAAAAGCCGTGCCATTTTGAAATTTATCTGGCGGATAGCATTGCTCTGTTGCATTACATGTGGTTGATGTTAGTCACATCCTTGATGTAACATAACACAAGCTGGCTAAGGTAATCCAATGTGACATATGACAGCATTTTGAGCCAGTCTGGGATATTTGAAAATATGCCATCTTTCAAAGACCATGGATAGATAGCATGGTGAGCCAAAATTGTGAACTCTGCTGCTTTCATTTTGAACAACCACAAAGGCAAGATTCTGGGATAATTAACTGGTGAATTCCAACATGGTAGACTGTAACAAACACTAACACAACTGCATTGTTTTGATGGAGAGTTTGTGCTTGAAACCCCTTAAGTTATATCATTAAGAAAAACAACAACTAAAAAGATGTGATTATGCATTATTACAATAAAAAGGTAATGCAGAGATAAACTAACAGTATCTGGTAACAAAGGCACAAAGAGGTGACGAGTGGGCATCTGGTTCTTTACCATTTGTTAAATGTGCTCAGATCAAATCAAGTATCGTAGTGTTCAAGGAAAAACAATCTAGAAACGTGAGTGCCCAGGCCAAAATCTATGTTGTTGCATTTCTATGTGAAGAGTCTCTCTATACTCAGACTAATTTATTGTGCAGGCTGTGGAGAATTTGAAAACCACGTTTTCTTCTAGGATTACTTCAAGATCAGCTCCTTTGGTTTTAAATTTGTTTCACATTTGTTGGAGCAGAAAATACTAGTACTAATAATACCTGATGAATAGTGATGAGTTACAGAAATGAAAATAACCTGGACACTGAATTAGACAGAGGACGGGAGAGGAAATTGAACATAATATGTACATCTTAGAATGAAAAGGTAAAATTGAACTACAAGTGAAGGGTCAGCACAACTGTTCTTCTTTGTGATATTTACAACTGAAAGTTGTAATATGTGATTGCCTTACTCAATTATATTTTAAAATATCTTCTTTCATAAAAATCTTTTTTCTAGGTAGATCAAAATCATTAAGTAATTCTGGTACCAATCTATTGATAATGTGATTTAAGTAAATGAGAAAAACAATTCACTTTCTTGCAAATTAAAAACACATACTTAAAACATACTTGGTGCATATATAAATATATATGTAAATAGATTTCTTATTTTTGCACATATATTTAAAAAACATTAACCTGAGGTTTCCAGAACTGCAAAGATGACATTATAGCATATCAAAAAAGGCTGTTTTTTTTTTAAATTAGGTACAATAGCAAAAATTCCTAATACTTTAATATCACTCTTAAAATGTATAGTAATATTTGTCTAATGCTTTCTTCTTCGAAACTCAAAAGTACATGTATATCACAAAGACAAATTGTTTTATCCATTTTACAGACAGGAAAATTAAAGCTTAAGGTTCTAGTAATTGATGGAATCTTAATTTCAATTCAGGTTTGAACCTGAAGTCTCCTACTCTTTTTTATGGTTCTCATAAAATTAAGATTTTGTTGATGTGAACCAAGACGTAGTGTCTGATGCCAAAATTTAATATAAAGATAAACAATTTAACATTAAATGGAAGCTGGATATGTCACTTTGAAGTTATTATACTTTAATAATGCTCAAAGTGACCAAAGTAATTACCTCTCAAATTCTGGCTAATAATTCGATTAAGGGATGCTATAGCTAAAAATCTTGTAGTATTCTGTGCTTAGGGCTAAATAATGTATTGGAATAAAAACACGGTAAGGCTCAATGAATCTAGTTATAGAAGATCTGATAGTTTTGATTTAATAGAAACAAAAAAATATTGCCAAATTTACTGCTGTTATACAATTATCAGGAAAAGCCCATACAAAAACAAAACAAAACAAAACTCATTGTCTTTCTGGAGAAAACTAAAGGTTAAAATGTATAAACAGGGAAACCAAGGTGGAGCAAATTATTTTATTTGCTGGCGGATTTCAAAAATGTTTGAACATTTTATGAATCCATTTATCAATGACCTCTTGCCAACTATTCTAGACAGGAGTTGCCTAACCCAAAGAAGAGATAAGATACTAGAAACGGGATTTAATGTTTGTTATGTGCCTGCTGTGCCTACATTTTTATAGATTATTCTCACAGGAAGCCTGTGAGACCTATTTTCCCATTACATACACCACAGATTGCAGCACACAGGATAAGTGACTTACCAAGACAATATAGCTAACATGTAGCTGACTAGGGATTTGACCAAGTTATAAAGTTGAGATTTGAATAATGAAAATATTGAAAAATATACTAATCTTAGAAGAGGTATAAACAGATGACAAATGACAGAGGATAGAAAAAAAGAACAAAGGAATTTTTCAAACTGAAGGTCTAGCACTGGTAAGAGCCTATCCAGAAGATTTGTGTGATTCAGTTGGATAACAGATCATTCTGTCTGGTTATCTAGTTGAATTAGGCATCTCCTGGATAATGAGTTGGCGTGCATTCTGGCCTTCTAAAGCACTTCCAGAGAGAATATACTGTGTGGAGTCGGGCAACTCTTAATTTAATTCCTTGATGGTTAGTTTACTTTCTGTGTTGCTTTGGGTAGCATACTTAATTACACTGATCCTCAAGGCATTCCCCTGAAAAATGAATATTAATGACACCTGCATTCTGTTCAATTATACTGGGGTAACAAACATTGCCAAAATTTCAATGGCTCACAACAAAGGTTCCTTTCTTTCTTGGATTGCAGATCCTTTACGTATCAGGCACACCTCGGCTCCCTGTTTTCTTCCTTTTGGCAGAAGAGACCTCCCATTCAGCATGTGTTTATCTCCAGTCTCAGAGAAAAGAAATGCGAGAACCTTTGGATGACACTAACAGGGTCTGCCTCTATGATTTGTGCATCGGCTCTCCCTGACCTTTAAATGATCCAGGGGAAGTCACATACCACATCTTCGTGTGAGTGGGGTAGAAAATGTTGTCTTATAAGGAAGGGTGGTGAATAATTAAGAATAACTAAGAACAGTTAAGTCTCCTCTAATGCCCACATTATTGTTATGATCATTAAATGAGGTGAACAAGTAAGAGTGCCTAGCAGAGTTCTCAACACATAGTACCTGCTCAAAAAATTTTATTTCACTTTCATCTCATTTGGGATCCAAAGTCAAGTTGAACAAAGGCCAAGCTCATGAAATATTGCAACTTTATATAAAATTTTCAAGTGTTCATTCTATGACCTTATTGTAGTAATTGAGAGAATTACAAATGAGTGAATTATTATGTTTCTCAGTAGAAATTGGTAATTAAAACATTAAAGTCCTATTAAAAAATCACAGTAAGTTAGAAAGACCTTCGTTCTCTTATATAACTCTTAATGAAGAATTGACAAATTAAGCTCTGGCTTTTAAAAGTACATTATTAATTTATTATGAATTCCTAACTTCTCACACATACACGCATACACACACACACACATGAATATATAATATATGTATATATATATTTAATTGTATATATACAATTAAATGAACACTACTAACAAAATAGTAAGGCGGTTTCAATTGGAAGCTGGCACTTGGGATAACAAATGAAATAAAATTTGGTAAGAGTTATTTTCCAGCCAAAAAAAAAGAAACTCTTTCAGGAATTTTGAAAACTTTAGCACGAGAGGAAAATTCCCTATTGAATGTTTCTGAAAAGGTCTCTTTTCTATGTCATGTGGTCAACCCCAGCAAGAGTTTTGTATGAGTAATGGATTTGGTCTTGTAAATTTTTGGATGAATCCTTGAGGAAAAAGCCAACAAGTCTTGCCTTCCCTCTATGAGATCAAAGACACCACTGTATTTTTGGTATGAAAAGGGTTTTACCATGTTGCCAAAAATCTGCTGTTTCCCCATCAGCTGTGTAGTGGCCATGTAGTGACTGACAGACCATGAAGTCTCTCCAGGGTGGCTCCATTTCAACTTAATGGTGGTGTTTAATTTGAAAAGTACTCTCAGTCCCTTTTGGATAAAAATTGTGACTGTATGCTAAGTTTTCCCTCAGTTAACAGTCAACAAAACCCACTGTGTGAAGTGTTAGCATCGTACGAAGCAGCCCTTTGTGAATTCATGGGATACATTTTTATCTGCGGATGACTGAAGTATTCAGTTGGTGATTTATCTGCCTCTTTTCTCACAATAAGTTCAATGGAGAAAAAAAAATAGCTTTAGACAAAACTAAATTGCTTAAATGCTCCCAGAGAGACAAAGTTGAGAATTATTTTTATGGGGAAAAAGTGTATAAGAAAGTCATTGGTAAGCCATTCTTCATTGCAAACTTTTCAAATAATGGAAATTTGCTATGACATGATTTAATAGACTGAAACACATCCTCTCATATAGCAAATACTCAGCTGATAGGCAATGGACAACGACAGTGGATATTAGTCATGTCTTATCAAAGGGTCCTTAAATATATAAACTTTATTACAAATATGAGAAAACTTTGAGAATCTATTTGTAGTTTAGCATATTTATTTTTTAAAAATTTCAATGTATCCAACGTATTGTAATGTTAGATAACAAAAATAACAAGGTAAATTAACAAAGGTTAACTAAAAACACCTCAGTCACTTGTGGCAGACAGGAAGGGTATACAAATAAATAAGTCTTCTTATAAAATGTGTATCCTTCAGAGCACTTGGGTGGCTCTGTCAGTTAAGCGTCCAACTTTGGCTCTGGCCACCATGTAGCAGTTCATGGGTTCAAGCCCAGTGTCGGGTTCTGTGCTGATAGCACAGAGCCTGGAGCCGGCTTTGGATTCTGTATCTTCCTCTCTCTCTCTGCCCTTTACCCACTCATGCTCTATCTCTCTTTCAAAAATAAATATTAAGAAAAAAAACTTAACAAAAGTGTACCCTTCAAAGTGAGGCTCAATATGTATGAAAGTAGGGACTCCAGGGGAGAGTCCAAGAAATCCCAGAAAACATCCTATGCTAGGAATGACGGTCTTACAGTCTTACACCAGAGTCTGCAACCCTCAGGTCTACAACATTTCCTCTGAATCTTCGGTCCAACTAAATGAAGTGGTGTGGAGCAAAAACACGAAAACAAAAACACACAAACACTGAACCACTTTATGCTTCAAATCATGTAACTGAGGACATGATACCTTGAATGATCAGGACTCCTTGGTGACTGCGTGCAGAGGTCACCTTCACCAGAGATCTGCTTTCTTGCTTCAGTTCACAAGAACTATTTAAGATCAGAGGTAAAAAGGGGTTGTATGTTGCATTGCTTCAGGAGTAGGTTTTCTCTCACTTTTGATGCTCTAAAATCAAATGAAACTGTTTGGAATGCAAACTAAAACAGGAGGTTTTGGAGGTGTGGCAGGCTCACGGCCTAAACTAGCTTATAGGACACCAGTAAGCACCCTTTTGTTCTAACTCTGATATCTGGGCCTTGTTCCGGGAGTATTTTTGAAAAAAAATCATAAAAAGGTCCATGTGAAAATGGTAAATAAATACTCAGGAAAGTTTGGAAGATTTTGTTGTCTCAAATATATATTTCATCCGATTTTTCCAAGTTGCTGTTTAGTGTCTCCACTTCAGTTTGTGTATATCACATCCTAAATATTCTGTATCCTGTAGGGCACATTTAGGTCTGCATTCTATAGTACCTAATTCTAAATCTATAATGCAGAAGTTATAGTTCAATTACTTAACAATAAAACACTTTGAAGTGAAATTCATGAAAACATTTAAAACATCCTAGATCTAAAGTTCACTTAAACAATTTTAATTTTATTGACAAATCATTATGCCTTTTATAATAATAAAATACCATATATATAATCAATATTTTCTAAAATGAAAATGGGTAGATCTTTTTCTTCTAATTCCTGCTTTGTAAATGCGCAAGAGCGAAAAATATCAGAATGATCTGTGACAGAGAAAAAAATAATCCACGTTCTTTGGCAGGAATACATGCAGTAGGCTTCAATTATTAGATAATTAAAACATTTGAATGGTGGGTATCTATAGCCCAATCTCTTCTGATGTTTGAACTTGCCTTATCACTGCCTGAATCATTCCTAGGAAATACCTTTTTTTTTAAATTAAAGATTTCTTTAAATTGGGACGTTTTCAATCAGTTTTGCTCCTGTTACAAAGTCATATTCTACCATTGACAGTAGTCAATAAGAATAGAGGCTTTTGGTCTTACCAATGTATTTATCTCAAGACTAATGCTATTATTTGAGTTAGAGATTAATAAAATTTGCTGTTAAAATATTAATAAAACAATTAACAAGTTTAAAATATGCTAATGTGAAACCCAACCCATTTTGTGTTTAAATTCCCAAGGCTTTGATTAAATCCTAATACATATCATCCAGCTGCATTGAATTCATTTGATGGAAACACTGGATAGTTGTTCACCTTATACCCTAATCATCTATACACATTCTTTAGTACTCTCTGCTTACTACTCCTTGAAATAATAAGCTCAAATACCAAAGTAAAAACGAAACAAAAAAACAACAACAAAAAACCCAAACTTAAACAGCAGTTTGAACACTGAAGAAAAAGTAGCATACTCTGAAAATAAAAACAAAAACCTCTAAAATAATGTTTTATTTATCATATACAAATGTGTTTTCCTAAGAATTATTTCCAGTATGGGCCACCATATGGTAGTAGAAAGCCATTATAGGAATGAACTAAGATGGTTTGTATCACCTGCATAACTTGTTTTGTTCTATGCCTTCAGGCTTCAAAATCCACTTCCCATATTTTTTTCCTTTCTTAAAAATAATGTACATCAGTTTAATTTATCCCAGGTCCTGACAGAAGGATCGGATTTTAAGCATTTAATGCTGTGGTTTCAAATCCAATTTCTCAGTGTTCATCGTTTCAAAAGTGGTAGAATTCAGTTTTTGAAAAGGTTCAAGAACTTGGAGAGGATTGGCATACTTTCTAAAATCTTACATTGACGTTAAAGGCAGCTCTGTATGGAGAGAGCAGTTGGTCTGAATTTTTCTATAGTGCTCCAGGAAATACTAAACCCTTCGCCTGCTCCAACAAGAGTCTCTTCTTAATGGTGTCAACCTAGGAAAATTTTTGAAACTCATAAAGCATATTGAATAAATAACCTATTTACAGATTTTTCTGAGCTAGGACACTGATTGGTTAGTACATTTTCCTGAAAGGAGGGTATCAATATATCTGCTTAAGGCTTGATTCCACTGCATGGGTTCGGAAACAACTTTCCTTAAGACCAATGGGATTTTTATCCATTCAGGCGCTGAGGCACTAGATCTCTGCACAGTAAATTCATTGTAGGCTCTCTTTATTGGTGGTGGGTGAACCTCAAAAGGTCAGGAGTCCAGATTGCTTCAAATAAACATCCAGAATCTCAAATGCCTTTTTGAAACAGGCCCAAGTTTATTTGAACCTCTTTTCTGGTTTGGAAATCAGGCTGAAAATTTTACAGAAACAGATTTTCTTATGAGATCTCAGAATGTTGTGGTTTGCATAAAGTAATAAACAAATTTGAAAAATGAAAGGCAAAATTGGCCAAACTCACCTGGTTCATTCTGTTAAATGCCTGAAACTGAGTGGCATTGTGCAATATTTTAAAAAAGGAAAGGAAAAAAAAAGACTTTGGCTGTGGTTTCACCTAGAATCATCAAACACTCCTGCTGAGGAGGTTTGAGAGAACTTTCTGTCACTCTTGTGCTCCTCCATCCTTGTGTTCCACTAACTTTTCAGCTGTTTGTTTGTGTTCAGTTTAGGAGGCTTCGGCGTTGGTCTTCTGTTTTTAAACTGCGAATGAAGAGTAATTCTTTTGAGGGGGAATAATTTCCATTTACTTATGGATGTGATCTCCCTGAAGTACATTTGGCATTTGCATGGTCTATATAACATGGAAAGAATGTTTGAAATACTTATTAATTAATTAAATACCAGGCATGAGTTAAAACTTTCACATGCATCACCTTCACTGTCACAGCAAAACTATTAAGCAGGCATTTCATCTTTATTTTACAAGTGGAAACAAAGCAGCTCATGAAGTGATGGTACCTTGCCCAATTGGGTACCTCTATTACTCTTAGCTAGGAAGTCACAGAGGAGGGATTGAAGCGGAGCATGTCTGACTGACTTCAAAGGCCATAGACTTTACTACTGCTTTACAAAGTTTCCTGTATCGTTGTTCAGGTTTTCCCGAGAGGCTGTTTTTGTAAGGGCCATTTATCCCTTACTAATGGCCTTTAACCCTCACCACTATATAGAGGAGGTTATATACATTAGATGTTAGCTGGATTGAGTATTTGTGTGTAACTCTTAGATGTGAATAGGAAATTTCTATAGTTAAAAAAGTCTGTTATAATCATGCCGTAGATTCCTGAAGCCTCGTGCTACATACAAAGACCTTTTGTGTTTGTCATCTCGTTCTACTCTGTCCAACAAATCAGGAGGTGGGCAGATAAGGCATCTTGATCCACTTGTACAAATGAGGAAAACTGAGGCTCCGTGAAATAAAGATATGTCCCCGAAGTCATGAAACTCAGAGTCATCCAAAAGACACTCTCACTGAAGTCTCTTACCTATGAATTGCTTTTTGCAAATCAACACTTCAGAATTCTTCTCTGGTCTCCCAATACCTAGTTTTATTTTCTCACACTTCACTTCTTTGCAATTACACGATTTTCTCCACAGAACGTTTGCATATTTCAGCTCCAAACATATATTGTGCTCCTGATAAAAAGCGCTCTGCACTAACTGATAAAATCCAAACTACTTTTGCAAAGCCCAAAATAGTCTGGACACATGATACCAAAGCTGTTCTTGTGCTACCCATTTAAGTTATGTATCAAGTCTAAATTTAATCAAGGCCACATTTTATTTATACATTTCATGCATTAAACTCATTTAAACTTTTAGTCAGATTTCATTAGAAGAAATACTACCGTGCACATCATACAGTAGTAAAGCTAATGTACTTCAGGAATTTGAAAGGAGTTAGAGATCGGGGGTCTGATTTCAAAATTTCTTTTTCTTTCTCCGTTCAGTGCTTGCAGCAGGTCTGTGAGTGGCACACAGTTTGTTTCCTAGGACACTAATATAGTCAGCATGCTCTGTACAAATGTGTAAACACAGACATTCCCTGTAATCAGGGAGGTTGGTGTCTTAAGGCAAGATTATGTTTTTTTAGGAAATGCAATTTATGTTCAGGATTAAGTTTCACTTGCAGACTGATAACGTCTGAGGTTCAGGGAGATGATAATAAGTATTATATCCTAACTCCCTGCCCTGCGTCTGAAGCCTTGAATCGTTCTTTCTGGATAGACTTCATTCTCCTGATCCCAAGGAAAATTACTTAGATTCTTCATTTCTTAGCAAGATGAGGAAAGCAAATGATGTGAAAATGCAAAACACATCTAAAAAAACCTCAAGGCATCTGTAAGTCTTGTTGGTGGGTGTGAGGAAATACAGAAAGACATGAGGAAAAAACACAGATGACACCAGGCTGAAAATTCTTCACAAGTCAGGAAATTTAAACTTATGTTAGGTACTTTGGTATTCTTGAGGCTGAGGTGGGATTGGGTAGCAAATGAGACATGATTCTTAGAATATAATCATTTTTGTCTGCTTGTGGCGTAGCCTCAATACTATAAAACAAGTTACCCATATGACAGATATTCTCTTACATAAAAGTTGAAAGAAATCCACTCAGAATATCATGTGAGCCCTTTCTAGAAATTCTTCCATTGAAAAAACTGCCAGTAAAGTTTTCACAAATTAAAGAGCAGTTTCTGTGCCAAAAAATACATTTTTTTCACCTAATAATAAATCTGCAGGTTTTCTTTTTTCTTTCTTTTCTCTTTTCTTTTCTTTTTTTTTACTTCCAGAGTCAGTGATCTGAGGTTCCATCGTCCCTCCCTTTTACACAAATTGTGGATCATGCAAAAGAGAACTATGGTCTTGATCAGAAGGCTGAGTTTTCTCCTTACTTATTTATTCATTTGCCCAAAAATGAATTAAGTATGTAGAACTGGAACTTTTTTGCCAGCCGAGAAAACTGAGGTGCTGTTTTTTCAGGGAAGTAGGTACTGCATGGGGACAAGCCATGGAAACCTCAGTCTACGTAGGCTGTGACTTTGAGAGGGGGTATGCCACCCGGCAGGCTGGGGGGACCTGTGGGGACGGGGGTTGCTTGTTTTTCCAAACATATTTTCTAAATTACTTGTTTGTGTCATTTAGGAGAATAGAACTGGAAAATGCTGCTTTGAGCCGGTTTTTATGGAACAGTCTTCGTTAATAATTTGAGTAACTAGATAATGCTCCTGTGGGCAGGGAATCAAGTCTGATAGGGCAAGGTCAAGTCTATATTGTGATGACTCCTGCTGTTTTCTTCCAAAACACTTGAAAGAAAACATATAGTAGTTTAGGTAAAAAAATCTTTTATCCGCTCCCCCCCCCTTTCTAAAGTCCCAACTCCTCTAAAAATAGAATTTTATGATGTTCAATCTAATTTATTTTCAAGACCACTTATTTAATGAGAAGAATGTTCTCCTGGATTATTGAGATGCAGTATAACCGAGTGTGTGTGTGTGTGTGTGTGTGTGTGTGTGTGTGTGTGTGTATTTTTCAGAGTGAAAGTTTACAGCAAAGGCTAAGCATTGAAAACGAGGAGCTGAAATGGAAACTCTGACATCACTTTAGCTGCAGTCCTGCTGCCTTAACCGGGGAGAAAATTATTAGCCCTTGTCCAACTTACCTTTTCCATGAGGTGTAAAAAGCACCCTATACAAAGGCGGCTCTGAAAGCCAGACCCACGCTGATTGCTCGCATGTTATTCATATACACGCCCGTTGTTGTAAACTGGCACTGAGCGAGCCCGTTGATTCCAACCATATGGCGGCGTGCACAAGTGCACTAAGAACTTTCCTCTAGGGTGCCCACACAGTGTCCTACTGGCTTCCCCGGCTGCAGGAGAAAAAAAAAAAATCTGCATTCTCCTATTAGGAGATTTAATCCAGATGCTCACCAGGTTATAGATCGAAAGAATGGATCTTGAACTTTAAGGAAGATTACATTTTAAAGCTTTGAGTCTCTTTGCTTGTTCCACTGGGTGGCGCACGAAGGCCATGCGGTGAAGACCTCTCACCTACTGGAAACTGGAAATTGAATGTTTGAAATGTCCTAAGGGTGGATTAATTCAGAACTACTACTCTTCTAATCACATTACGAGTTTAGCGTGTCCGGTGTCCCTCAGACTTACTGGTCCTGCGTGCTGAGTGGTCGGTAGTAATTCCACAGCACAGAGCGCATAGAGAAACTTTTGAGTAGTGGAGAGAGTTTATGCTGATCAACTAAAATTTTTTGAGAATAAATGTTTTGTACTCTGTGTACACATCGAGTGGCCAAATGATCATGCTAAGTTTTCTGCAATTAAGTTTTTTCCCTTTTTTTCAGTTTTTAAGGAAGATATTTCCTGTCCCAAGTATCTTTTAAAAACTAGGATAAACACCATTTCGCTTAATAGTAACTCTTGGTTGTGGACCTCCATTAACAACTCTTACGAATTATTCTCATTATTTCCAGACCTGGAATTTTAGGGGCTGTAGGGCACATTCATTTTAGTTTGATGCTACATCGGCCATCAGTTGTAAACATGAACTCTTAGGTAGAGATTTATGTTTTCTGCATATCAGCTCTGCAAACCTTATTTTACTTCTTTCTTGGCTACAGAACAAGCAGAATGACTAGCATATGCAGGATGTGCATTACGGCCGACCTCTTTTGCTGCCTCTAAGACCTGGTTATAGGATCTTTGCCCCATCATGGATATTTTGTCACTGACCAGAGCCAGTTATATGCAAAGTATTGAAATAGGTGATATTGTTTTTGATAATTATGTTTTCTTTCCCTGGGCTTTTCTGCACATCACGTGTAGTGTGGCTGATCAAACAAAACCACCGATATTAAGTAGACTTGGGTTAGAATCTTGATATTTATCGATTACATGATCTTGAGTTAGTTATTTAACATCGCTGCTCTTTTATTACCTACTTTAGAAATTGAGAATGGTAGTCAATATAACTCTGTAACTCAAAAGGGGGCTTTTGAATATTGTTATATCAAATATATGAAGAACTTAGTGGTCTGGCCTGTGAGAACATATCAGTAAATGAGAGTTGTTGTCATCAAGAATAAACATTTAAAGGGGCGCCTGAGTGGGTCAGTCGGGTAAGCCTCTGACTTCGGCTCAGGTCATGATCTCGTGGTCCATGAGTTTGAGCCCTGCATCAGGCTCTGTGCTGACAGCTCAGAGCCTGGAGCCTGCTTCGGATTCTGTGTCTCCCTCTCTCTCTGCCCTTCCCCTGCTCATGCTCTGTGCTCTCTGTCTCTCAAAAATAAATAAACATTAAAAATTTTTTAAAGAATAAACATTTAAAAAGTTAACCTAACTGCAATAGACTGATTATAGAACGCACTGCCCTAAGACCTATGCAGTCTAGCTCAGATAATTTATTTGTTCATTAATTCACTCTCTCAGCACCTATTTATTGAATACCTGTATATACTATAAATTTTTTGATGATAATATTACAACAGTGAACAAATGATACATGAGCCTTGCCCTCATGGAGCTTAGTTTCGTGGAAGAACTAAACTCTAAACAACAACACACTGTTCAAACAGATTTTAAAGTTGTGGTAAGTATCGTGGACCAAGGAAGGTGTAATGAAAGGTTAGATGTTTCCAGGGTCACCTTTACCTTTGAATTAAAAAGAAATAGTCTGAACTTCTTTGATCATGTTTTCTGCAAAAAGGAATATCCTCTTCTTGGCTATCCAGATTCCTCCAGATGTGTTTTTCTGAGAGTCACCCTTCTCTCTAATTTCATATTCCTGCTAAAGTCTTTAGTTCTTTATGATCATAAGTCCAACAGTGATTTCCTTCTCTCTGCCTCTCCTGAACAAAGATAGATTACTCAGGCTTTCTAAAACTAGCAAGGCTTTGGTTAAATAAAAAAATAGGTCTCAAATTCTGAAATTTATTATTTTGGTTGTTTTGTATTAATGGCAATGCTGATATAAATAAAGATTTATAGTAAAGATCAGTGATAATGTAGAGAGATTTTATGATGGAATTCCTTTCTTTTGTCTCAAATCACATCAAATAAATTTATTTAGCTCGCTTATTTGCAAATTGACTTCCACAAACTTGGACAAATGAAAACACAAATGTGCACATGTGTACATATATGTGCATGCCCACACACACTCTCACACACTCACAGCTTTTAACCAAACCTTAAAAAAATTTCACAAGGTTTAATCTTCAATTTAATTTTTTTCTCCCTACTATTAAATTATGCTTCTGTAAAGAAGTAAGATTTATAAATTTGATGAAAAAATCATGAAAAATTTGTTTTAGCCACCTCAATAACTATCATCTGATAAGTAATAAAATTAGTCAATATGAATAGAGCTAAAATAAAAAAAATAAAATGCATTAAGTACAAACTTATTTATCATAAGATGCTTAAGTCTTCCATTGTGACTGTCAAAACTGGCTTCTTTTATACATTTACTGTGTTATCCAAGAAGAGTGAATTTGGACTCAGAAAGTCTGGGTTCTAATTATTCAAGAAACTATATAAATAACTCTCTAAAACTTCTAGAAATGCACTCTCCAATATGGTAGCAAATAGCCATGTGTGGGTTATTTATATTTAAAATTAAAATGATTAAAGTTAAAATTTAAAGTTTGATTTTTTTAGTCACACTAGTCACATGTTAAGTGTGCAGTATTCACATACGGTTAACGGCTACCATATTGGACAGTTCAATATAGACACTGCAGAATGTTCTTTTCTGCAGTAATGTATTAAGTAGAATGTCTGTCTTGATCTATAGTATCCCTTTTTATGCCTTGCCTTATTCTTCATCATTTGCTTAATGATATATTTTGAGGGAACAGAAAAATTTAATTTCCTGTACTTCAACTATTCATTCAACACTTATAGCTATCTGAATTTTCTTATTTGCTTACTTTTTATTGTTCGTTTACACCAACTAAAATGTAAACTCCATTCTAGTTGTTTTCCTGCTAACATTTTATTGATTTTAATTGCCCTCCCCATTTTATCTTCATTGATCTACTCTTTCTTAGTATGAAAAGAAATGCAGACATTCTCAATAGATTAGGTTAAGGCAAAATACAAATTAACTTATCATTATAAGAAATTCTGTGGCCCTGTAATTTTGCTAATCTTATTTTCAGCTCTAACCCTATTATAAAAAATAGTAACTGGCACATGCTAAGACACTTAATAAATATTTCTTGAATGAATGATTCTGTTTTCAGTTTATTAGATAAGCAAGAAAAGATCATTCTGTGGTCTCAAGTCAGATGTGGGACAGATATACAAATTTGCTGAATATTCAAGTTCATAAACTTTTCGTAGGACAATCTGTCTTTGAATATAATTTTGAACAATAAGAACTAGATGGTAAAGTAGAATCTATCAGAATTTAAGAGAAATTTACCATTTCATGTGACTTGAGTCTAGTCAAAGAAGTCTTAGTCGGAAATGAATGCCTGATTTAAAAAATAGGATTTCCAGAAAGTTCAGATAAAATAATTTTGAATAAATGACTTGGGGCTTTGAAAGGGAAAATGACTGGAAAGAGATGAAGGGTCTTCAAAAACAATTACTGTATCCGTGCTCTGATACCAGAAGGGTATCCATTTATTTCACTCTGTTTTGTGTCAGCGTTTGCTGAGGATTTACGTTTTTTGCTCTCATCATATTTTCACTTCATTGTATCCTTCTGTGTCGCCCCCAACATCAAGTATACATCAAGTATCATGTACAATAAACATTAAGTAAATACTGTTGAACTAGGTAGGTTATTCAAACCAAAATAAAAATGGCTACATCTAAAGAAGTAAGTGCTTCGATACAATTTTATTATAATTTGGATTTTAAAAGGGTTTAAGAAGGAGAGTAAAGTGGATACAGAAGAGATGCACAGAATAGGTAAATTAAAAAATTAGCATACTTAGTCTATATTTTTCCTTATGTATTATTCTACCAAGAATTACTCTTATCTTCTTTAAATAAGAAAGAATAGAGGAAATGTAGGTAAGTAGAAATGAAAAATTCAATCAATGAAGAGTTCGTTAGGGAAAAAAACAAACCCAAACAAACAAACAAACAAAAAAACACTAGAGGGTACCCTTTTAGAATTTCATGTTTTCTAGGACAAATGAGTGATGTTTTGAAGTGTGACTCTAGAATAAATGAGTGACATTTTGAAATAACTATAAACGTTATTAATGAGACATCATGGAAATTTAGGGCTATCCTAAAAGGAAGCTAGAGATAGGGAAATTAACAAAAGGGAGAGGAATTCATGGCAATAACTTTAGTGTTACAAATATGAAATCCGTGCTTGGTAAAATTCTAAGATATTCACTGAAATTATAAATAATTAATAATCATTGATCACTAGGAAACATAAAATCACTTGGAATAAAGTTTGTCAAGAACTACTGTAGATCTGAGATTTTAGTCTACTTGCAAACTAACAAGTTAGTCTGACTTCAAGTCTAACTTTAGGTTAGATTGCCACAATGGCATAGATGCTGGCAGGAGATACAGAACTCTAGGGTCAGAGACCAAGAAAATTATTATTCATGGCAGAGTAAACAATGTGGGCATCAACTTGTTTTGTATCAATTCACTTTGTATTGGGTGATAATAAGGGCTAGGATAATGCCTAAAAATACAGTCTTACAGGATGGAAAGTCCAAGTTTAGGGAACCAGAATCTTTTAGTCAAGACAATAGACATACTTGCCCTTTGCTCTTGAGACACTATTGCTGTCTTCCAAAGCTGTTTGCTTTAGGAACATTCCTGAAAAGATTGGAGCAAGAGGAAGTTAATGCCTCTCTTGCAAGATGTAAAGAAATGTAAGAGACCTGAGGAGAATTGTCTCTCAACAAAATTATATGAAACTACGATCATTTTCTTTTTTTGATAGACATAGTATTTCAGAAGAATTCTTATAAAATATATACTAGTTTTATGCTTTGATAACATTCTCTTCTGACATGTTTACATGTAAGATATAGAAAGCTGTATAGATGGGTAGATGTTGCAAATACCTGAATTTGCTGTTGATTGAAAAACTGTATACAGGATGTTAACTTATGACAGCTTGATTTGTGAAAACCTGAAGGCATGTCTCAGCTCGTTATCACCAATATTGTAAACTCTGATACAATGATCTCAAGTGTCCTTTGTTCTGACCAATGTGCTATTCTTTTATAAAACATATTTTATCGCCCCCGATCTATTTTTTCAGTGAGGTTTCCAATTGTTCTCGTTACTTTTTTATGATATCAACCAACCATACCCTTACTTCTTACACACTTTATATTCTGTGGTTTCTTCTCTACAACTACAGCCTGATTCATTTCATACAATGAAATACCATTGTGGGAGTGGAGAAAAAACAAACAACCATAATTCACGTATACTGCCACACACACACACACACACACACACACACACACACACACACACATTCATGACACGCATACACTTGGCACATTAGTGCTGTCTTTTCACTTGTCCATCACCACAAATCTCAGAGGTGCTGTGCACTTAACACTGATAAACCATTCATTCCATTATTTGGTTCGTATATTTCTTATTGCTCATTCTCTCAGAGCATTACGGCGCACATTCTCTCTGTACCAACTTCCAAAGATCTCTGAACTCAAATGATTTTTATTCATATTTATTTGGAAAATAAAAGAAGATTAATCAGACTCTAGGAAGACAACTATCTCCAGAGATTTGTAATGCTACTTAATCTGTGATCTGGGGGGCTGATCCAGAGTTAACAGAAGTTATAGAGACACTAAGTTCCATTTAGTGTATATAAAAAGCTGTGCCTGGATGATTTGAGTTACCGAAATACTTGAGGGAGAAGCGAGACAATTATGTTTATGCATTCTTATGTATAAAGAACTGGATTTGAGTCACTGTACTTGAATTTGAAACTACGTATGACACTTGCAATAATCTGGTTAAACCTAAATTTCTAATTCTTTAGTATAGAGAACAGTTTTTGTATCTAAGTGGATGTTTAGAGATAGAAATCAGACTCACCAAAAATGAATAAAAGAAAAATAGTTAATTTTCTTCATGTTGTCTACCCTCCAAACTTACCTGTGAGATGGAAGAAGACGTTTTAGATGTCATATACCAGGCCCACAGGGTGGGGTGGAGGCCACGGAAAGAGGGCACATTCTGCTATTAGAGGAGTGGAGGTGGGCACCTGGGTGGCTCAGTCGGTTAAGTGTCTGACTTTTGCTAAGGTCATGATCTCATGGTTCATGAGTCTGAGCCCTGCGTCAGGCTCTGAGCTGACAGCTCAGCTGACAGCTCAGAGCCTGGAGCCTGTCTTCAGATTCTGTATCTCCCTCTCTCTCTCTGACCCTCCCCTGCTCATGCTGTCTCTCTCTGTCTCTCAAAAATAAATAAAAAACCTAAAAAAAAATTAGAGGAGTGGAGGCCAGAGGTGGTACTCTAGTAACTACGCTGTTCCTGAGAATTTCTGATTCAGCTCTTTAGGCTCACAATTCTACCAACAGATTGTAGCTAATGACCTGTAAAGAACCACGTGCTGGGCTGTGTCAGATTGCTCTAAAGTAATTCCTGAGACTCTTCCTGTGTGAAAGGGACTGCGATTTAGTCTGTGGTGTATCCATGCATAACTCCGTAGCATTTTATTGCTAAAGGCTAAGCATGATTCTCATTCATTCATTGATTCATTTATTCTTTCAACACATTTTTTGAGTACCTATCACTGTTCTGAATGGAGAGGATACAGTAACAAAAAACAAAAAACAAACAAATACCGACCAGGGGCACCTGGATGGCTCAGTCGGTTAAGCGTATGACTTCAGCTCAAGTCATGATCTCATGGTCCGAGAGTTCGAGCCTGGTGTTAGGCTCTGTGCCGACAGCTCAGAGCCTGGAGACCGCTTTAGATTTTGTGTTCCCCATGCATACTCTGTATATCCCTCTCTCTCTCTTTCTCTCTCTCTCAAAAATAAAATAAAAACATTAAAAATTTTTAAATAAAAAATAACAAACTTCTCTCTTGCGACTTGCTTTCTAATGAGGGAAGGCAGAAATTAAACAGGCTGAATAAGTAAAATATATCATGTGCTATATAGTAGTATGAGATGTGGATAAAAATAATCTAGAGAATGGAGGTTAAGAGTATATATGTGTGTGTGTGTGTGTGAGAGAGAGAGAGGGAGAGGATTATAAAATTAAATAAGGTGGGCAGCAAGGCTTGAGAATATGATGTTTAAAGAAAAGACAGAAGGTTTAGGGAATATGGGGTGGGATGTAGAATATAAAAAGGGATGTAGGGAATAGTTGAGCACACAGATGTCTGGACGAAAGGTGCCCTGGCAGGAGGCATAGTAAATTTGAACTCCTTAATCAGGGTCGGCTTCATGGGTGTACAATCTCTGCTATTGTCCAAGATCCACACCTTCCTGGAATTCTTAATACACTTTTGAACAAGGGGATCTACATTGTTATTTTGCACTCGGTTCCACAGCCAACCAACTCGTCCTTAAGACACTGTAGGGGAATAGAAGTGAGGGCCCCACGGCCAGAGTGAGTGGGAAAGAGAGCAGAACAGCAGGGATATAGTGAGGCCACACTTCTTGTATGAACTTGAATGACCTGAATAATGTTTTATTGGCCTTATTCCAACTGCTGTGTTGGATATAGAATGAAGAGATCAAGGGTAGAAATAAAGTGATCAGTTTTGGGAGAATATTGGCAGAGAAATCTCAGTAAGATTTGATGGTGAGATAACAATCTGGCCCTAAATTTAAAATACTGTTGTGGAGTACACAGATTACTTAAAATAAATAACTAAAATAAAAAGAAAATAAAATACCATTGTATTGTCCTGTTTTTAATTAGGGGCTTACAGGTTTCAGTGCATTTAGATGACTTTTCATGAACAAAGGGGAGAAAGTTTTGTTATAAAGAATCATTTGCTGGTACAATGCAGGCCCAGAAAAAGAATGGTCTCTATCAGTGTAGGATTTACGACCTGTACTCTAAAAGCCTCATGCATATTTAAAAATGCCTTATAACCAAATGAAGTTATTATGATCATTATTTTAATAGGGGGTTTGAACTACATGATCTGTAAAGACTCTTTCCAATTCTTATTTTCTTTGCTTTGTGCATTCTTCTGCCATTTAATACTATCCTAAATCTGATTTCCTTTTAGTTACTCTGGCCCCAGACAGCCTGAGCTTATTTTCAACTTATATTTAATTTTGAGGGTTGTGGAATCGTCACAGGTTTTACATTTTTATATATAATTATTTATCTATGTATATTTCATCTATTATCATCAAATGAGACAATGTATATAAAATGCTTTAGAAAGCCTAAATAAATCTATAAATATAAGAGATTAAGTAGTATATTAGGAAGATTGCAGTGTAAATCTGTTTGAAATAGTTTGAAATCTTGCTTACATTTTCCAGCAGTCTGAGGGAACTATGTATGTACTCATTTACTATAGCTAAAACATAGAACTGGCTTTCATTTTATAAAATTAAATTTTTGGAGAAGGATTAACTAGCAATTTTCTACATAGTGTAAAGATTGTTCTTCTGATATTGGCACTTGTACGCTGTTTAGAATTTTTCTGCCAAATGTGCAGTTTCTTGACTTTTTTTTAGTGAAAGAGAATTAATTTTCTGTGCTCATGCTTGTTTCAAACTTTTGGCTTCATTTTACAAGCATGAAAATAAGCTCCCCCTCTCCCTTAACAAAAATGTTAATTTTCAGTACTCATTTTCTGGATCTAGTTGTTGGCAATTAAAATGTTGCTTACAAATTTATCTGTGTTCTTATGATCCAGACAGTGATGTCATTTTAGATCTATTTCTTTAGGAAGATGGCCATCTTTGCAAAGGTTAAGTCCTCCATAATTGCTCTTGATCCCAGTCTCAAGCATCAAGCATCAGCTCTTACTCAGATATCCCTTTGCGGCCCTCTCTAAATTCCCAGAGTAGGTCAGACCCCTTTACTCCCCTCCACTCTCTTCCTCCAGGACATGTCATGAGTAGGTTGATAACAACAACAACAAAGTATCAGCTGTCTCCCCCTGAGATTCTAAACTTGGTTTTGATAGACACCATGACTGCTTGTTCTTCGAATTCTGTCACATTACTTGACAAATAAGAAGTACTGTACCCTTGCTCGTTGAATAATTAAGACTAAGATGCTTCCTTCAAGCGGAACTATTGTCCTAACATTTTTTGGAATAAGATAGTATGTGAAAGGTATTAATATCCAGGGAATGCTTTGCTGGTTTAATTGTTCAGTGTTGGCTAGACAATGCCACCCTAAAATCTGTCTCCCAAATGTTAGCATATGTCTAGTGAGATCAGTGCGTCTCTGCTCCAGAAAGTTACTCAGGGACCCCAGCTCCCTGAAGTTCCACTGTGTTGGAACATACCACCTCAGTGCGTGGTGTCCAGGATCACTGCAACAGGAAAAGAGAGAGGGCATGGGGAACTCACAGACTCTCTTAGAAGGTCTGGACTGGAAATGACAAGTCTGCTGCTTACCCCATTTGGCAAGTAATTGTCACATAGCCCTGCATAAATGCGAGGGTCTTGAAATTCTTCTTTTATGCAAAAGAAAGAGGAAAAGTAGATGTGGGAGAACTAATAAAATTTGCCATTGAGTAAAATTTTTATATTAGGAAAAGTTCATTTCAGGTGCTAGAAATGAGGAATTGCATAGGTAATAGTAAATAGGTAAGTCGAGAGCTCATTCCTACAAAGCAATAAGACTTGACCAGAGAATGTCACCTAAAAGGAAAAGTGCCATCTTGTTGGAGTGAGCACTGGGTGTTGTATGTATGTAATGAATCATGGGAATGTACCCCCAAAACTAAGAGTACACTGTATACTGTATGTTAGGCAACTTGACAATAAATTATTAAAAAAAAACCCAAAAAAACCCCCTGTAGCTATTTAAATAAATAAATAAATAAATAAATAGAACAGTACCATGAATTTATTAACTCAGCCACAACCATCGCCTGTCAGTAACATGACTAAATTTAAGTTTCTTCAATCCTTCCATCTTTCCACCTTCTCTGTCTTTTGAACAGTAAATTCAAAGACTTGAAATTTATAAACTTGTGGCATAGATTATTAAAGATCAGAAATACAACATACATTAGTGTTTTCTTAAGGATTTGATACTTTAAAGAACTTTCACAGGTTAAAAATGTAAATAACAAATATATACAAAAATTATGAACTAATAAGCCTTGATAAAATCATTCAATCACTCTACTGCTGAGAATATTTGAAATAAAGTATGGTAATGATTATAGTGAAGGCAGTGATCATGATTATGGGGATGGACAGACAGTGTTACAAGCAAAGTTCCGTGCTATGGGAATCTAAGTGATTATCATAGAAATGGGAACGTAGTTTTTCATAAAGAGCCTTGCACTGGTCTACATAATCAGTTTTGACATTTTAACTAAATTTAGAGCTTACTAAGTACTTATTTTTCAATTTAGTCAAATAACCTACTAATAACACATGTGTTTAGCCAAAGTAGTTAGTAAAAGTAAGAAAAATAGGCAAACTCGTGGAACATATAGTTTTACTTCAAATCATAACTAAAAGACTATGACAGAAATGAGTGTGACCAGAAGTTGTTTTGGTTTGGAATCCCTGACCCCATTTTGGTGTCAGTGTTAGAAATCTGCATATCCTCGATCAACTTCTCACAGGGATGCCTTTCTAAATCAGACAAACTGACTCTTTTACCCATCTGATTCCACCACAATTGCACATACACAGACTAGGCATAAAAGCCTTATTAGAACATTCTCACGTAAACCCTCAAACTGAAATCAAAGATAAACGTGTATATACATTTATGCAACAGATACCTTTATGTTCTAGAAATACACATTCTAGGAAAACTGGTTTGGCTCACTGCATTATCGTAATTCCTTCTTCACAGAAGGAAGTATTATATCAAATTACAGTATGTAATGTTAAGTGAGCTTTGGCCAACTTTAGAGACGCCTATAAAAAAAAAGAGATGCCTATTTTGCTTATTGCTTCGTCATTTATTGACAATATGTTTTACATTATGGGTTGTAAGTAAATATCTTTTGAATTCAGGTTGATATCAATTAACAATATAATTGACATCTTTGTTTTTTTTTCATATCTCTATTAGAAATACTCCATGAACAGCAAATCCAATTACTTTTTAAAAATTTTTAAATGTTTTTTATTAATTTTTGAGAGAGAAAGAGTGTGAGCAGGGAAGGTTCAGAGAGAAAGGGAGACACAGAATCTGAAGCAGGCTCTAGGCTCTGAGCTAGCTATTGGCACAGAGCTGGACACGGGCCCGAACCCATGAACTGTGAGATGATGACATAAGCCAAAGTCGGACACTTAACTGACTGAGCCACTCAGGTGCCCCAAATCAAATTACTTTTGATGGACACTAATTATTAATGCTGAGAGTATAATTAATCCATTCAGATATTTATTGAGCACCCTCTAATAACACTATTCTAGACCTTGGGTTTAAATCAATTAAATAAGACCTCAGCCTCATGGCATGAAACAGTTGTTAACAGTTACAAGTAAGTGTCTGGATAGTGAGCTGTAAAGTAACTAGAAGTACTGAAAAATGAATAGGACAGGTTAGGTCTCTTGGTGAAGGAGCCATTTGAGAAAAAACTTGAAAATGTGGCAAGAGCTAAGTAATAATCTGTGAAACAGCATTCCAGGTAAAGAGAGCAACTGGAGCAGAGGTGTGTGACTGGTGTCTGTCTCCTGTGATCTCAGAAAAGCAATGAAGCCAGTGAGGCTGGGGGCGGGTAAGGCAAGGGGAGAATGGTAGAAGTTGAGACCTGAGGGCTCTATGGGAGCCAGGATTTTGACTTTTATTCTGAGTGAAATGAGGATCCTTTGCAGGTTTTGAGCAGGACAATGACATGATCTAAGTAGTGATGATTAAAAGACTCATAAGCTGTAGGTCAAGAAGAAATTGCAGGGAAGTTAAGGACTGAAGCAAGATCAGTTGTCAGGTGAAGGTTGCTAAGAATAGGCAGGAGGGATGGTAAGTGGCTAGATTTTGGAAACAGCCTGAAAGTAGGGTCAACAGGTATTCTACACAGATTGAATATAGAGGAGGAGGGAAGGGAACATAAAAACAGAGGAACGAATATTCCAAGGTTTTTGACTCCAGCAACAAGATCAGTTGTTTGATGAAACAGGTTTAAGTGAGGGCTATGATGATCAAATGTTCAGTTTTGGACACACTGAGTTTGAGATAACTTACACATTTATGTGAAACAATGAGTAGTTTGTTGGATATATGAAGCTGAAGCGTTAGGTAATGGACTTAACGTTCTAAGAATATCTGGGAAAGCAGACATTAAGAGGTTTTAGAAGTATTTATGTGATTTCATTTCAAATGGGAAACTATTTTCTCTCCTCTGTCCTATAAACTGTGTTTTATGACTGTATATACATTTCCCACAGGACTATTTATATGCTTGCTGGTGGGAAAACAGCACCATCTTGTGGATAACAATATACAATTATTTTAAAGAAAATCTGTGAAAATACTTTTTCCTACATTCTAAAAGAGCTTAATTCTGAAATTATTTACTAGTATTTTGAAAACTCACACAGATTTCTGAGTGTTTTTGAATAAGGTTATGTCTATGGGGTGTCAAAATAAGTGACAAAACCAGTAAGTCAGGGAACTGGATAATTCAAATAAATGTCAATTCAATAAATTATCTCATAAAATCTTCCAAGGACCCTGAGTAGTTACATTAATTATAATATATGTAATTGGTAAATTTTAAAATATGAGATTAGATGATTATTTTTGCACATACATATAATTTATTGATGTAAATTCTGCCTTTGACAGATACTTTCTGGAAACTCATTAATTCACTTATTTATTTTCAAATATCATTAAAAAACGTTTTCTGCATGTGCATAATTATATCAGGCCCAATGAGAAACCAGAGAAATTATATAAACCTTATCTCTGTCCTGAGGAAACTTCCTACCTGGGTGAACTTACTACCTGTTAAAATTTAAGGAATAGTTAAATTGAAAAATTATAGTATTACAATAGTAAGTATAAAGTAGCTACTTATGAGTCAAAATATTTGCTTAGTCTATTGTTTTTCAGATTGGGTTCATTAAAGTTGCTTCAGGAATTCCACAGTATTTTATCAAAAAATAGGAGAATACACAAGAAAGTTTGCTTTGGTTGTGAAAATGAGCATATGAAACATGTAAAATACTGCATTAAGATACAAATTTTATAATTTTTATTTTTCACTTTAATTTACCTTTGTTCTCTAAACAAGGTATTATTGCATTCTCTTCTTCTTCTTCTGTAATGCTTTTTCCAAAAAAAAGCCCCATCTCATCACTGTTAAAAACTTGTTCTAACAAGTAAAACTCAGAAACCATGAGCTCTTGAAACTTGGTGGTGATTGTCTTAGTGTCTAATTTCATAGTGTATCAATATCTTGCAACACTGTGGATACCACTTCTCCTCTTAAAGGTATCAAACCATTTCCTGCTTGTCTGGAAGCCTTTGTTTTCTGTTGACATCCCCAGTCAGTGTACAAGGCCTTTGCTTATTCGCAGATAAAGTTCTAGGTAATAGTATCACCTGCTAGTTTCTTCGCATTTCTCCAAACCAGAAGCAACTTTCCTACATCTTGCAGAACATGTGGCCATTACTTTGAAATTCTCGTGACTCCTTTTGCTGCATCTAACCCGCTTATTTCTTCTTTCTTCTTGCATAATGCATCTTTCCGTGGTGCAAATGGTCAACATAGACTTCTCATAAAATCTGCAATTTCGGCCACTTGCATACTCATTCATACTACCGGATGATCTCCTTCTTAACTTCTACCATAATCATCTTCTTCCCACCTTTCTTTTCAACCTTTTTCAGCATGGTGTATACACTCCCATGGATGTTGACTGTAGTACAGTATTAGTAAACTCTTGTCATGTACTATATTTAATGGAACTGGAAATAAGGCAGCAAAGGAAAGGATCTGTGTCTGCAGGCAGCCTGACCTAGAATGAAGCAAAACATTCCCAAGCTTATTCTTATATGGAAAAGTAAAGGTCTGTTCATAGGTGATTTGAAGTGACAAAAAATACACTAGTGCCAGTGTGGGCACCTTCCAACATTCTGGAAAATCACTGATTTCTTCCATTCACTACAGCCTGAGACCAAACATCTGAGCATGGGAGATGATCACCCACACTCTCACAGGGAGCGAGAGAGAGAAGAACCATTGGCTCAGTTGTGATCATATGACATTCTACTTGTATTGCAAGACATCACTTGTTTATGAAGTTAAAATTTATTAGAAATGTTTGATCATCTGTGGAATACTCGCAGAACAAGTTACTCATAATCCATGGTTTCACTGTATATGTGAATATATGTGTGTGTGTGTGTGTGTGTGTGTGTGTATATATATTATGTATATATATATATATACACACACATACACATCTCTACCTGTCAAGTTCTAGCCACAGAAGGATGTAAAAGCAATGAAATCAAGGTAGCAGTGAGCACCCCCTGCTCCCCACCCCCTGAACTCCATCCCCTGATCTTGGTTTCTGAAAACCATGTTCATTCAAAGGGACCAGGAAAGCAGGTAGTAATTAATGATTTCATTTCAGTTTTGGAGCAGGGAAGGGATACATTGAACCTGAAACATACTTTTGTGCCAGAAACTAAAGATTAAAGGATTATGGATCATTTGAGAAAGACAGAGGTTCCATTCTGGTAGACTCTTACTGTCCAAATGTAGGACAGTTTGAAAGTCAAAAGCCTAAAGAAACTAATGAATTACAGAAAAATATAATCTAATACATTAGATGGAATGATAGAATTAGAAAGTTCCATTTTGTAACCATCAACTTAATAACTGATTCAGGCAAAGGTCATTAATACATAGTAAAATCCTGTGTTTTGGATTTGTTTGGCAACATGATCACATGGTCAGAAAGTATTACCACTGATAACATATGAATTACAAAGGGATAAAAGTACTTTGAGAATGGAGAAATCTAACAGTCATCACCTTTATCAAGTGATCAAGTTTAACATCATCAATTACATTCTCAAACCTAAAGTACATGCCTCCTGAGATGATGCAGTAGGAAAAACACACTAAAAATAGTACTGTTGACGTAAATATTTAACCTGAATTGAATCATGAAAAAAACATTAGAGCCATCTACAAAATATTCCATAATACAATGGGCCAAGACTCTGTAAAAATATGAATGCCATGAATATATAATAAGAGCTGTTCTAGATGAAATCAGCCAGAGAGACAACTAAATATAATATTTAATATTTCAATCAAGCATTGATCACAGGAGTAAAGGAGCTGTAAACTACAAAGTTTACTTGGGGATAGTTTTTATGTAAGATGGTCACTATTGCATTAATGTTAATTTTTGGGGTGTGATAATGAAAATGTGTTCCATGGTGATACAGGACAAGGTCCTGCTTCTTAGAAGATAATGGCCAAAGTATTAAGGTGCTTAAGTGATTAAGGGTGAAGTCTGTCTGTGTCTGCAATTTATGCTCAAGTTCTTCCAGAAAAAAAAGACAAACTTATCTGTCTCTATCTCTAGATCTGTGACTATATTTATACTTCTATCTTCCCTACATTTATATCTCTCTGTGAAGCAATTGTTAGCAACTGGCAAATCTAGATTAATGTCATTGGGAGTTCTTTCAACTTTTATAGATTGGAGAATTTTCAAACTAAGAAAAGTAGGGGAAAAGTGCTCTCACTTACTACATAGCTTTTTTTCTAAACTGCCTCATCATTTTAAAATAAGACAGGCTATAAAAACATACTGATAATAGAAACCAATATTCAAAAAAATGTTAGGCTATTTATTCACAAAATTAAAATGTGATAAAGACCCAGAGTTGACTGTAAATCCTTTGACCTTGCCACATTATGATGTTGCCTTCACAGCATACAGAATCATAAACTTCAAACTATCTTGGCGAGTACTAATTCTATTTATTTAATCTCCTGATTATAACCCTCTTCTTAATATAACTTTTGTCTTTCACTGACTTTTTGTTTTGTCAATTCTCAGGGCACTTTGAGTCTATAAAACAAAAGATTTGAGTTAAACAGAAGTTCAAGTACAGAAATGTAAGATCTGACATTATGTGCATATATGACCTTTACACTTAAAAGACCACAAAATGCCTTCTGAATTAACAATAATACATAAATTTGTTATTCAAGGTTTTATGTAAAGTTATATTCTGATTAATTGATATTATAATTCAATTATTCAATGTATCCAAATCCTAATCATTCCAGAAATGTCAGCCTTTGCTATATATTTTTGTAAATAGAATTTAAAAAATGAATGAATTCTGTCATTGGAGCTATAAATATATTCTTAAAATTTTATTTAAGTAATTCAATATTTACAAATTATTTTCAAGTTATTTATCTATGAGCAGATTACTTTCCTCCTTCATGATTCCACCTCTACACCTTGACATGAAAAGTCTCATTCACTACTGGAGGGATTTCTGAAAGCTTTTACTTTGTTTCTCTTGCTGGGATAACCATTTCCTTTGCATTAATTAAATTCAGCAAACCTGCTTTACATTCCACCGTGTTTTAACAGAGAAAGCATTGAGGACTGGTATAAGGAGGGGAATGGCAGATATAAACAAGGAAAAACACTCAACAAATGCAATAAAGAATGGACACAAATGTTTTGGTATAATCAATTGAAACCACTCTAATTTAGATGAGGGAAATTTTGTAGACTCTGTAGGGAAACCATGATATGTCCGATGTTGGTTAAATGTCTATGCAAAATTCCTCATATAAAAATTTAGATCAAATTAAATTGATAGAATGAAGATTCAGAAAATAAGACAGTTGTTGGTTAGTATCAGGGAGTAACTAAAATTATATATATCTATATTAGATATATTTCTAATATAATATATTATATACCATTTCTAATATAGATATTGATTAATATTTTTATATATTTAATATTTGATATGAGTTAGTATGTCCACTTGACATTTATTCAGCATCTGCTATGTAACAAGCCTTGTACTGGACACATTTACAAAAAATAAGTGACCCTGTTAATATAGCCCAATGGGAAGAGGAGATTATCATAGTGCCTGTGTTGAGATCTCACTGTACAGATTCTGAGCCTCCAAATCTATCCACCTGCCACTCAGGGTTTGCTCTTGAAGCTGCTTGAAAAATGTCTGTTAAAGCAAGCCATTGCCCTCATGCTGAAGCAAAAAAGGAATTGAAATATTGGTTATTATGCTTCCTCTTTCAATGGAGTTTTGTTATTTTCAGCTGTTTCATGGAAATCCATAATTTTGTTTTTTAATCATATGTTTGGATAGAAATGCATTTCAGATTTTTTCTCTTTTTAAGATTTAAAAAATGTTTATTTATTTTTGAGAGAGAGAGAAAGAGAGAGTGAGAATGAGAAGGAGACTGAGAACAGGCTTGGGAGGGGTAGAGAGAGAAATAGACACAGAATCTGAAGCAGGCTCCAGGCCCTGAACTGTCAGTACAGAGCCCAAAGTAAGGTTCGAGCCCACGGACCATCAGATCATGACCTGAGCCGAAGCTGGATGCTCAAAACTGACTGAGCCACCTAAATGCCCCTTTCAGACTTTCCTTGATGGCGGCTTTGCTCTTACAATTCTCAGATGTGACTGTTTATCTTAATTCAGATATGAAGAATGTGAAGTTAAGACAATGTTGTTGCTAATATTTTAGCCTGCATATTGTTTTCTGTCCTAAAACAGTCAAATGAATTTTTAAAGAAATAACAAGAAATAACAATAATAAATAATAAATAAATGCCATAGAAAATGGCAGAAAACTTGACATAGGAGAACCTTTAGGAAAAATGACTTACATGCATATTTAACAATCCTAGTGGCACAATTACATCTTCAGTACAGTGACACAGAAAGTATATTGAGCAAAATTAGGCAAAGGGATTTAATCATAACTTATTTCTGAAAAGAACACAAAATGGGTGCTCTCTTATTTTTCATTTACACAAATGATTTTCATGCATGCTACTGTAAAGTGCATAATTGCTTTATAAAGTCATTCTCTCTTTCTCTGACCTCTTCTGTGGCATTCCAATCTATTCAAATAAACCTCACCAAAGATCCAAAATCAAGTGCTTTCACTATAAGTTATTACTTGCATTTATTCAGTTTCTAAGAACCCAACTTAGAGTTTCAGGCACCAGTTGCATATTTAATGGCAAATACTCCAAAAGAAAAATAATCTTAGAATTTTTGATATAAGATGAATCTAAAAGCAGAACTTAAAATATAACTTATTTGTCTTCTTTTTTTCTTCAGAGATACTGTTTCTATACCATCTTCTGATACTGCTTTGCTTCCTGGGAGAATAAAATATTTAAAGTATAAGCATTTATAATCCTATCTTTCAGTTCTGTAAGGAGGCGTAGGTCCTGATAGAAGAGTCTCTTTACTTGTTTTAGATGGAGAAGCAAATACTAGAATACTGGAGAAATGCTAAATAGCTGTATATAAACATGTGTATCTTGGAGAGATGGAAATTCAGGTGGCAGAGAGAGACAAGGTCTAGATTCAGCACAAACTGAGAATGTGGGGTGAAAAAACATGGTGCCTTCATCTCAGCCTTCATCTTCTAGGCCAACTGGGATTGAAAGTACACGAATACTGTGAAACTTTTGTTTGTTTATTAGTCATTTTTGTTTCTTCATATGTGTTTATATCTTTAGTCCTGATTATTATAAATAAGCATTTTGGGGAGCCTGGGTGGCTCAGTCGGTTGAGCGTCCAATTTTGGCTCTGGTCATGATTTTGCTGTTTGTGAGTTTGAGCCCCGCGTCAGGGTCTGTGTTGACAGCTCACAGCCTGGAGCCTGATTTAGATTCTAAGTTTCCCTCTCTGTCCCTCCCCAACGCATACTCTGTCTTTCTCGAAAATAAATAAGCATTTAAAAATTATTTAAAAAAATAAGGGGACACTTGGGTGTCTCAGTCAGTTGAGTCTCTGACTTTGGCTCAGGTCATGATCTCACAACTGGTGAGTTTGAGCCCCATGTCAGCCTCTGTGCTGTTGGCTCGGAACCTGGAGCCTCCTTCTGATTCTGTGTCGTCTCCCTCTCTCTTTCTGCCCTTCTTTCAGTTGCAATCTTTCTCTCTCAAAAATAAATAAACACAAAAAAAATTACTTTAAAAAAAGCATGGGGCTCCTGGGTGGCTCAGTTAGTTAAGCATCTGACTTCAGCTCAGGTCATGATCTCCCAGTTCATGGGTTGGAGCCCCCATGTTGGGCTCTGTGCTGACAGCTTGGAGCCTGGAGCAAGCTTTGGATTCTGTCTCTCTCTCTCTCTCTCTCTCTCTCTCTCTCTCTCTCTTTCTCTCTCTCTCTCTCTCTCTCTCAGCCTCTCACCTGCTCATGCTCTCTCTCTCTCTTTCAAAAATAAATTAAAAATTTAAAAAATAAGCATTTAATCTTTTATTCTTTAGGCATTCTGTGGCCTAACAGCTCTCTCCCTGTCCTTAGGCCCTGCTCAAATTCCCCGTATGCAAGACAGTTCATTATTTTCTGTTCACATATCACTTCTTCTAATAACTAACACTTTTGTAGATAGCATCATTCACCTAGTTGTGGAAGATAAACATTTTAGAACCTCTTTGGATCTTTCTTATCCTTCATTCTGTAAGTTGAATTCATGACACCCTTCTAATTCAGTTCCCTAAATTTCTCCATTCCATGGCCATTGTCTGACCCAGGCTCTCATCTCCTCTTACCTGGTCCATTTTACGAGGCTCCTGTTTAGGCTCCCCATTCAAGTGGATCAGTGTCACATTACCGCCTATTTTCTTTCTAAGACAAAGATCCTACCCCTTTCTGAGGAGATGCTACCCAATCTAGCTGAAATCTACTTTATCATCCTAACTTCCAGTCTATTCTTGACTACTCTTCAACCAGACTAAGCTTATATGATCTTTTTCATGATTTTGTTCAATCTGTTCTTCAAACATGCCTAAACATGTTCCCAAGTCTGGGTATTTGAACACTCACCCTACTCTCTTTCTTAGATGCGTATCTCGAATACATAGTGTCTGCACACAAACTGTTCTCATTTCAGGAATCTTCTCAGATATTACCTTATTAGAGAAGCCTTCCTTAGCCACCCTTATTGAAAATAACATTCCTTTCTGTAACACTCTTCACTTCCTTACTGTTTTATTGTACTTCTTGTCACTTCATGGCACTTCTCACCAACTATCATGTTATATTTTTGCTCATTAATTCATTGTTTGTTTTCCACCACTAGAGTTTGAGATCCTTGAGGACAGGGACTTTATATTGTTGTATACCCTTCACCAAGGATAGTGCTTGCTTTCTGGTAAGTGCTCAAAAAAGTATTTGGGAATGCATGCATGTATTGAGTTCTTTTCGATGAATTGAATGTGTTTCTCCCCTCTTTTATGTCTGAATGACTCAGTTTTCTGAGCAGACCAACATCAAATTCATCTTTCCTAAGCCACCATGTGTTTCTACTGGAAAGATTTTGTGCTACTGTTGCACTTTGTAAATAACTAATTCAGCATACTGGTTATGTATGATTTTTGTAGTGTATGTTTTTCTCAATGCTAACTAGAATATAAAATAGTAGAGATGATGGATTGTGTAGTAGGGGCTCAAAATGAGCCCAAATTAGCAATAAGCCTGAATTGATAATGACTAGAGGCATCTATTCACAGTTACATGGGCGGGGCCCCAGATCTGGTGACAATTTCCATGCTGGTGGCAGGGATGTCTCCCACCTCTGCTGTTTCAACCATCGTGACAGTGGTGCCTCACTGTATGCTGAGAATAAGAATCACTCCCATTCCGTTGCGGTTTTAGATACAAATCTGAATGAAAAAGCGTTTCTTCATGTTCTAATAACAACAATTAAACAAAAACCATTGGGTACTGTACTTTCATCTTTATAACAGAAATTTGCCTCTAGCAATAAACACTGATCACATTTTTTCATGTGGAGTGCTGAATGAGGGCTAAGTCCCTGTACTCATTGCTCAATAAAGTTGCCACATAGAACTCAAAATTGATTGAATTAATTCTTGAATAGTCTATAAGTTAAAAGCAAGTACTAAATACAAAGAAACATTAAAATAATTTTCCCCTCTTTGCAATATTCAAAGTACTTTTCCCCCCTCTGGATAGTCCAAATCATATTTCTATCACACACATTTAAAATGTTATGTCTTTACACACAGAAATACAAAGGGCCTATGGGCAGCTGGGCTTGGCCCTGACTTGACATATCAAGTTAACTCATTCTACAGGACAGAGGGAGATTAATGTATATAATCTACCTTCCTGAAAAGATCTCTATTGCAAATGAAGAAGAATTATACTCTTGCTGGATCTGATTGAAATCTTTTAGAACTTTAGCAGTTTAATCTGAGACTTGAAATTAGGCTTTTCTTCTAAATTGTTAAGGTGTTCAGGAAAGAATCTTCTGAAATATCTTAAATAACATGATTGCCTGATGATTACTTTGAACACACTGAACAATTTTTTCCACTGACAAGAAACTGAATTCTTGCCAAAAAAAGAAAAAGATGTGTGTGTGTGTGTGTGTGTGTGTGTGTGTGTATAAGAGGGGAAGATAGAGGGAAAGAGGGAGAAGTAGGAAGAAAAAAGGAGGAGGGGGAAATTAGGGGAGACAGAGGGAGTTGGGGTGGGGAACTGGACTGTAATATACTGGAGTAATAGTCCAAAAATATAATAGCCAGAGTCTTTTCTTTCTAACTTGCCAAATAATATGAAAAGCCACAATTCTCCTGTGGCTAAAACCATAGGAAAGTCTACTTAATTGTCTGTGGTTCTATAGGTCACAAAAATGAATCCTAAAGGAATGGAGTCATAACAAAAGACAAAAGTCTTCTCTAATAACTTAATTCTTGAACTCTCAAATTAGGCGTGGACACAGGCCTCTCCTCAATCCCCCATCCCCAACGCTTCTGTTGGATATTTCTAGGGCTCTATCTGTGCTCCCTGTTGGCATCCTAAGATTACTTAGATTTTCTAAATTTGAAAGTATGCTTAGGCTGTTGGCATTGCTGTGACAATTAATGTTTTGAAAGTCTTCTCTTCTTAGCACTTTGTCCTTTCTCTCTGTCCCCAGTATAGGAATCAGCAGCAGTGCTTTCTTCATTTGTCATGGCATTTGGAGCACTTACTTCCATAAATACCTTACTGTGAACATTTTCATTGTAGAGACAACCACTTTTGCACCTTTATCTGTGATATGGAAATGCAGTTGGACCTCACCATCATTAAGAATTATACTTTTATGACTCCTCAAGCTGTCTGTTGTCAGACTGAAAAAAAAATGGTTGTCAGAATTGGTCCTTGATTAGTCTTTCAATTTTCAGGAGGAAAATGAAATTATATTTAAAATAGTTTACTTATTTTCAATTTTGTAATTTTTTTACCCAATTTATATGATGAGTCAAGTTTAAAATAAGCTCTAGATTTAGAAGGCTGCAGCAAAGGGGTTGTAGTCCCAAATAAATGGCTTTGTGACTGTTGTCCTTGCACTGAATGAACTTTAAATAAAAATTGTGTTGTCATTGATATTTATGAGCACTTCCATCTGTCAATGACTGTGCTACATGCTTTACATGCATTATCTCAACTTATTTTAACAACTATGACATAAGCCTGATGATTCCTATTTTATAGAAAATCTTGAGATTTATAGAAATATATACTTTGCTCATGTTCATACGTTTAGTAAGTAGACTATAGTTGAAACTCTGTCCTATAATGGTCTTTATTATACTAATAAAATGTTACAATAACGTGATATGCTAAGTCATAATTTCAGATGTATCTGAAACAACTAAATCATAGTAAATGATCATAAACAAATATGGAAGACATCCTCAAAAGGAGAATGGAAATTGCTTAAGCATTTAATCCAACAAAATTGTGAAATTTCATTTTGGGCTTTCAAAAATGCCAGAAAATGATACCTTATTAAAAGTATGAATTTTTGTTTTAATTTTATGATAGAAATTATAATTTATTTTTTATCAAGACAGCAGTGATCATTTCTTTTTGGAATTGTAAAGAATTTTGTTCCATGAATCTTTGTTTCATTCTTTACTTATACTAGAATAATAGTAGGAGAGATGGTAACCTTTGTCTTAATTTTAAATAATCTTAGTTATTTTAACTCAGTAGTTAGGATCAGGCAGTGCCAGTCCTATAAGATTAACTTACTGTGTACAGGAGAGGGACAATGTATGTGGAAAAAACTTGGGTACATTTGATGACATGAATGAATGATTTGGGTGAACTATTTTATTAGAAGTCATGTGCATATTCAATACTGAAGCTCATAGGACTATAGTATATAATTCATCAAACTTGGAGATTTTTCTAGACTCTTGCAGTTTTCAGAAAAATAAAGGGCAGGTGAGAGAATTTTATTTTTCAGGTTCATCAGTCATAAAGCAAGAAACATGTCCCAGCAGGTCTTGGGGAGAAACTCAAATGTGAGTCAAGGACTAGGATAATTGGTTCTTCTCTGGCAACCTGTATTTTCTTCTCAAAATTAGGTTTCTGTTGTTCCCTGCAAGATCTCCGCCACTGTGGGTGACTGCTAGGGCAACTCTGCTATGGCTTTTATTGTTACCGCTGAGACTACCTGAATATCCCTGCTGTCGTTGGTTCTGTCCATAGTTCTGAGTCACTCATGACTTTACCTCCCTCAGGACATACTCAATTGTAGTAGCATTGGCTTTGGGGGGACAAGTAATTCTTTGTTGGTGGAAGAAGGCTGATGTGTACAGTGCAGGGATGTTAGCAGCAGCCCTGCCCTCTGCCCACTAGATGCCAGAAACATTCCTCAAGTTGTGACAACCAAAACGGTCTCCAGATATTGCTCAGAGTTCCCTAGAGGACAAATTGTCTCTGATTTCAACTGCTTACACTTAGGGATTTCTTCTTTTGTGTCCCATGTCACATTCTCTCCTTCCCTCTCTCTCTCCCCTCTCTCTTTTTTCCTAAGTTTGTGTCTCCCTGTCTTTCATTGACTGACTCTCCCTCCCTTCCGCCACCTCCCTCTAGCCTTCTCCCTCCCTTCTACTCACGATTAAACGCAGTTTCAAAGAGAGAAACCTTTCCAGATAGTGACAGTCTGACCAGCCAATACCTTGCATGCTCTTTCCATTAGAGGTATATAATATCTGGCCTTAAAGGATGTTAAATAAACCAGATTAGTGACACAAGTTCCCTTTATTCTGTTACTGTTTATAAGAATTTATTTTTGTAGGCTTTTGTGGAAATAATAAGTTGTGAAGAATAACGTAAAGTGCAATCATTCCTTCGTTTTAAATTGTTTTTTTAATCCAAGTAAAATAAAATTGACTACTTTTAATTTCAAATAAAGTTCTTATGTGATTTAATTTTTTGCAAAAGGAATTCCATCTACCACTTCTATCAGTACTTGCAGATCTTCTAGTTTAAAGTATAATCTATTTTCCAGAATGCCTAGGTTCAAATTCAGACAGACACTAGTTGTCTCGCCTTGGAAATTTACTTAACCCATTTATGCCTTAGTTTTCTTATTTTTAAATGGGGACAAATTTAATACCAACCTTGTGGAGTTTTAAGAATGATTTAATATTTACTTTAAAATAACCTTTAAGTACCTATTAAATGAGCACAGGAATAAATATATCCATTATTCCCAAAAGAAGACATGGGTGTCTTCATATATCAGACCTCCCACATTGTGTATTTTAAATAAGTAGAGTTTATTGTGTTGATTATACTTCAATAAAGGTGACATTTTATGTCTATGTCTATTAAAATATATATCTATAAAAGTGTTCACCTAACCATTAGCATGATTATTTCTACAGAGTGGTAATCTGAATGGTTTTAGAGTTTAATTAAAGTCTTATTAAATTTAATCACACTTATTCTCTGCATTGCTTAGATTATTTACAGTGAAAATATCAACACAAACTATCAGTTTCTTAGAAGGAAGCACTTTAAGCACAATAATATCATCAGTATTCATTTCTAATTCTTTACCATTTGTCACTTTCTTTAGGATGCTGGTACAATATTTCTTATCCAAATCTTTAAAGACTATTATTCCATCATGTCACATTTGACAGGTACATGTCTCAGAGACAACTTACTTTCCCTCTATAAATATGACGATGAAACTTATATCATCACTTTCCCACATGTTGTATTTCTTTCCTGTATTCAGAAACAATGCATTGAGTAAATGAACACTTCCTTCTATTTAACTTAATAGCATGAAACAATTTAAGTGTACCGTTGTTTCCCGGCTACAGAAGGCAACTGCTATTAACCAATTTTGGCTTAGCGATTTTTCACATTGAGGAAGTGCCTTTTATCTTAGCTCCTCCGTGTAAGATTAATTTTATTTCCTGTATTGCTTATTTCTTTTTGTTTCCACAAGCTGTACACGAACATGACATTTTTCACAGAACTGACTCTGAGCGGACCCAACTTTATCAATTTCTACAGCACAATGGCAAGAGCCTCCTCCTGTTCCTTTTCCTGATTCACACAAAGTGAACCTTTCATACTTGAAGCTGCAGAAAACTTGGTTATTTATTTATTAAAAATTTTTTTAAGATTTATTTTTGAGAAAGAGAGCATGATTGGGAAAGAGGCAGAGAGAGAGAGAGATTCTGTAAAGATACAGAATACAAAGCAGGCCTCCACAGAGCCCAGTGCAGGGTTTGGACCCACAAACCATGAGATCATGACCTGAGCCAAAGTCAGAAGCTTAACTGACTGAGCCTCCCAGGGACCCCCTGAAGATCTTTTAAATGAGACTATTGATTATAAGACTAAACATTTAACCCATAATATGGCTACCAATAGGCTCATAGCCACATATATTTCAACATTTTCAGTGATATCTATGTTAGGTACTCTTTTTTATTTAATTTTAGTGAGAAAGAGATAGAGAGTGCATATGAGCAAGGGATAGGGGCAGGGAGAGAGGAGGGCGGGAAGAGAATCATAAGCAGATTCCATGCTCCATGTGGAGCCCAATGTGGGGCTTGATTCCCCTGGGATCAAGACTTGAGGCAAAATCAAGAGTTCAACATTCAACTACTCAGCCACATAGGTGCCCCAATATTAAATAGTTTTTAAAGTTACTTCTATTTTTTGTTACAAAAATGTGTACATTAATTGTAAACATTTAGAAAATGCAAATAATTATTTTACTGCATTGTTTCCTCCTGATATTGGCAATACCAGTGGCTGTTCCAGTGCCTGCTTTTGTGTGAGGACAAAGGATATGGGGGAGTGGGAGGGGCAGAGAAACATTGATTATAAGGGTCCTCTTTTTATTTACAAAATCAGCAAACACAGAATAGTCTTAAATTTCTTTTTCTTTTTATTATTTATTTATTTATTTTTTGCCTTGGGAACAACTTAGAGCCAGTACATCTCCACTTTGTTTGACACAATTGTATTTTTATTCAAAACATACTATTTGACCAGCTAATCTTTTTGTCAATAGCCCTGGTTCATTAAGGTATCATTTTGATTCCCTGTGTAATTCTGCTCCATTTCACTCCCATAACTACATCCTTAACACTTAATTCTTTCTCTTTTATTCTCTAATTGTATCTCTCCAGATTTTTTAAAATATTTATTTATTGATTTTGAGAGAGAGAAAGAGAGAGAGAGACAAAGAGCGCATAAGCAGGGAAGGGGAAGAGAGAGAGGGAGAGAGAATCCCAGCAGGCTCTGTGTTGTCAGTGCAGAGCCTGATGCAGGGCTTGATCCCATGAACTTAAGATCATTATCTGAGCTAAAATCAAGAGTTAGATGTTCAACTGACTGAGCCACCTAGGCACCCCTCCTATTGTTTTCTAAAGATGCTTGTGAAATTCCTCATCCTGATTTTCAGAAGACTTCACGATCTCATCTGGAGGCTGCCTCCGACATGGTCCTCTACTCCACTCAGATGAATTATCATGTGGCAGGATGACATGCCACATCATGCAGTTTTAGATTTTTATCTTGTGTTAGTTTTTTCCATGTTTGGATGCTTTCTTTGTCTTCCTCGGATACTTTCTTAAAGCTTCTTTCTCTTTAAGGCTCATTTCAATTCTAGTTTTCTCTAAATGTCCTCTGAGGGAACATTTGTTCTTGTCTTACTTTGATCAACTTGAAAATTAAACTCCTAGAATTTAGAGATGGATGCACATTTAGAGATCATGTAGTTCAATCTTTTGGTGAGGTGAAGAGTAAAGTGCATTGGCTGACTAGCAACTGGAGAACTGAAATTAGAATTTACATTTCCAAATTTTATATCACATGGCCATGCTCTTTACCCATGCAACTTTGTGTTGATATTCAGTCACATACTACTTTCTGGTATTATTTTATTGTCTCATTGTGTGAGTTATGTTTCCTACTGTGGTAGAGACTTACTGAAAATTAGACCAATATTTGTGTATGTGAATGTGTGTGTGTGTGTGTGTGTATGTACAGTGCAGCCCAGTCTCAACTATGAAGCTCTCCTATGTGTGCAGCCTCTACTTTCTCTCTTTCTGTGTGTGCGTCGATACCCTAATACCAACTATAGACCTAGCAGAGGGATCTGGTATTTATTTACATTTTTATTAAAAGCTTTATTTTTTGAGCAGTTTTTGGTTTGGAGGAAAATGAGGAAAGTACAAAGATTTCCCATTTATCCCCCGCCTATCTCCCCACAATGCATAGCCTTCTCACTGTTACCATCCCCACCACTGTAGTACATTGGTTATAACTGATGAAGCTATAGTGACACATTATAATCACCCAGAGTTCACAGTTTACACAGGACATTAGAATGCACTTTTGAGGAGCTTTCTGTTTTTGAGAGTTTTTATTATGAAGTCTTAGTATACCCAATATAAACTCTGTTAAAGAATTCTGTAATCCTTGGTGTTTAGTTTTGACCAAACATTAGATTATAACATTTTCTTTTCAAGAACTCTCTTTCCTCCACCTCTGTCATACTGAATCCTTATTAATCAGGCCCATTACCTCTTTTCCTTTTGCTGTCCTTTGCTATCCTCTTCTCCACCAAAACAAATCTCTATTAAGAGGCCACAAAGGCTGAAACTCAGTGTAACAAAGTGTTTTGTGTCTTTTAGGGTCTGCTTTTTCTCTCCCTGGCCCATTACTTAATTCTTATTTAGGTTTGTTTGGTCATGATATTATGACCGGCAGTGGTCTCTGCATTCATTAGATGGAGTCTATCTTTGTAGATACATGTGTAGGAGTTTTAATTCTCTCTTAGCTGTCTCCCCACAAACACATAAAGACATAAAATGTGTGTCTTTTGTGGAGAGCAGTTTGGGAAGCAGCTGCTATGAAGACAGTTGTGTGGAAACCACATGACTGACTCATAAAACATGCTAAGCTGAGAGAGAACAGGTTTGAACATAAAGAAGTCTTACAGGGAGCTGCCCTTCCACAAGCGAGCAGTCCCTGTGGAAGTTAGTAATCTAAACTATACTTTACTATTAACACTACTCAGTCTTCAAATAAGTTGTCTTAGTCATTAATTAAATCATAAAACCACTGAATAAACTAACTGACATCTTTGTAAAATGAGGACTTAATTATAAACTTTAATCTTGGCAACGCTGCCTGAACGAAACTTAAAACTGTTAACATAAATGTGTACACTCAATAAAAGGTAACCTTTTCACGTATTAGCAACACTTCCCTCATTTAAGCGGTTTCCTTTCCTTAAGCTTTTGGCACATTTACCCCAGTCTCCACTTTATAGGTCCTTAGGAGACATATGTGCTTTTTAAAATATGGATTCAACATTCAGAAGCCTCTCAAATGACTTCTAACTCAAAACGTATGTTTAATCAAAATTTCAATTTGGGGAAATAAAAGAAATGTTGAGTAGCAGCACGACACATTCTTTTTTTTTGCCTCTAATTTATTCATTTATTTATTTTACTCTGAGCTCATTGGTTGAAGCTTTATTACCTTTAGCAAAAATGAGTGAGAAGCATCTTGCTTGCCTCCTGCAGTATGCCTTCACATTTCACACTCTGCTGGGAAATGGGCCGTCTTAGAGGAAGGACTTCTGCATTGAGTGATCGGAGGCCAGAGCACAGGGCGCCACCTGCTCTAGTATACACTCACGCTCTGCACATCTTCTTTTATAGCAATAGCTCTGTATTGCAGCCTGTCCTGGGGTTTTGTTTAAATTAATGAAAGTAGTTTAACTTTGCTAATACTCCCCAAAGCATACAATGGCTCTTACAAAATAGAGGTGTTTTTTTTTTTGAAAAAATTTTGCTCATTTGGATTACCTGTTAAGTGACAATTGGACAATATATCGTGCTGGGCAGTCATGTAGGCTCCCAAGTGGATGGAGGTTCTGTCATCTTCAACAAAGGTTCTCAGGGATACCCTGTGAACCACCATCCTTGTCAGCTTGAAGGGAAAAGTGCGTTGAGAATGTGTGATGTGACAGTTTTCATAAACTGATGTTGGTAGTAGTGCATATCATGTCTGTTACCCTTGGATAATCAGTCACGTGGCCATACTTAAGTACAAGTGAGGTAGGAAAGCATGGTCTAGTTCTGTGTCTGGGAAGAAGAGACAATCATGGATTTGGGCGAGCAACTGGTTGTTTCTGCCATACCCATTCAAGTTCATTCAATCTCCCTTGGTGCGAAAAAAGAATACCTTATGAGTAAACAGACCGCATGAAAGTTTGATCTAAAAAAAATGGTCATCTGAAATGAAATTCATTTATTTAACCTTTTTGATCATAATTGAAGAAACAAGACCTGACTTCTCTCAATGAAATTCAAAACATTGGTATCAAACGTATATAACTTCAAATAGATGTAATTCACAGCAAATTTTATAAAATTTCTATGTTTGGGCAAAGTCAACCACCTATCTCCCTATGTAAACCTGTTGTCTTCTATAACATCCTTTATGGACCATCATAGAGCTCTGTCAAAAATTCAGTGTCTGTAGGAGCACCTGGGTAGCTCAGTGGTAAATATTTGACTTTGACTCAGGTCATGATCTCACAGTGACTTCGAGCCCTGTGCCAGGCTTTGTGCTGACAGTTCAGAGCCTGGAGCCTGAGTCAGATTCTGCATCTCTCTCCCTTTCTGCCCCTCCCCTGCTCATGCACTGTCTCTCCCTGTCTCCCAGAAGTGAATAAATGTTAAAAAACAAAAATGAAAAATAAATTCAAGGTCTGTAGAATTGGCTTGAGCTTCTGAACCTTAAAACTCATTAGGCTTCCTAACAGATTTTTTTTTTTTTGCTCTTTCATTTGGGAAGAGCTATAGTAAAGTATAGGGTGAAGAGCTATACTCTTCGTAGGACATAAAGTACTAGCTTACGTACTAGGTGGTGGAACTGAAGGCTTCAGAAGACTTCACACCAAGTTCAGTTTTCTTTTACTCAAATCAGCATGGCTTGTGTTACAACATAGCAAGTTGTGCCAGATTCACTTTTCCCCATTCTCCCTTCATTTTACTGTCAGTTTTTTGCACTTTTAGCAAATAAGGAGTAACAAACACTTTAAAAAAGCTTTTCCAGCAGGACAGATTATCTGTTGCCCCTGTGATGACTCCAATCAATGAGTGCTTCTGAATAACTGTCTCTTCCCTATTGCTAACAAAGGTGGCAGCTTCCGTGGGGCCTTTACTCCACCTCCTGTGTAATTTCTAATAGTGATTTCCCCACCAGCTGAATTCTCAAGCCCAGATTACCCCAAGAGGCCCACTGGTTCTTTGCTAAGCTTGCTTCTGGTAGCTACAACTTTGCACAATTCTTTCTCTCTTTCTTTTTAAGTTTTTTAATGTACGTTTATTTTTTAGAGACAGAGCATGAGCAGATGAAGGGCAGAGAGAAAAGGAAACACAGAATCTGAAGCAGGCTCCAGGCTCTGAGCTGTCAGCACAAAGCCTGACGTGGGCTCGAACTCACGAACCGTGAGATCATGACCTGAGCCGAAGCTGGCCACTTAACCGACTAAGCCACCAAGGCACCCCTGCACAATTCTTTAAAGAAAGTTTCTTCAATGGGAAGACCAGCTGTCCCAATTTGCTTGGGCCTGATGAGTCTCCTAGGTTAGAATTCTTGATGAGTTCTCCAATGTTAGAACCATTTAAAAAATCCCGAGAAACTGGTCTGAGGTGGACCCATTATAGTCTTAGAGTCCTCTAGAACTGCCAGGTAACAATAGAAGCATAAACTATAATTCCTTATCCCTCAGATTCACTTTGCTTACTCTGAAGTGGTAAACTTTAGCTCACTTGCCCTTGACTCAATAGGAAGTAATTCTCAAATTGTGGTCCCACACCACGTATATCAGAATAGGGATGATTTTTAAGAATAAAAATTCCATGGTTCTATTCCACATCAACCACCTAAAGTATCACATTTCTAATAAGGACCCGATGGTGAAATTTGAATGTATGTGCTATAATTTGGGCTTTATTTCCTTATGGAGTCCGTTAGTGGAGTGGCAAGAGATACCCACTTTCCCACCTGTCTGGATTAAGTTTAGGTATTACAGTGCTTGGCAAAAGCCTCATACTTTATATTTTTAAGGCACGCAACTTTACTTTAAAAATATAGACACTTAGGTAAACAAAGTTCTAAGTTATAGTTATACACCAGGAATTTACCAAACACTTCCCCTATGCAAGAACTCTTCCCCTATGCTAGAACTCTTCCCCTATGCAAGAACGCTTCCCCTATGCTAGAACTCTTCCCCTATGCAAGAACTCTTCCCCTATGCAAGAACTCTTCCCCTATGCAAGAACGCTTCCCCTATGCTAGAACTCTTCCCCTATGCTAGAACTCTTCCCCTATGCTAGAACTCTTCCCCTATGCAAGAACGCTTCAAATATCTTTGTCTCAGTGCCTCCCTCCACCATCCCTCCCAAGGTAGTCATTAAAATTCCAAGCTCCCATCAGGGCTTCCTTTCTCTTGTACTTTCCGTAGCAGCCATTATTAAAATTGGCTTTACTACCGTCATCAATATCACTGTCAAGTCTTTTTGAGGGAAAGCTGCATTTTTCTTTCAACTTCTGATTATTTTCTTTGCCTTTTTTTTTCTGTCTCACAGTAGTTACCCCAGTGAGTGCTCTAACCCACCATGGGATATGAGGTGTATAGTCCTTACCCTGTTTCAGGCATACTATGTAAAACTCTTCTGAGACAACACAACAGGCTTCTTCCTCTTCCTTGTCCATAGCCTCTAAGCTGGATAGAAAGTTTTCTGTGAGGGGAGAAAGAAAGAAATGATAATCATTATTTCTTTCTGTAGGTTCCAGTTTCTTTCCTTAATTTACAGGTATTAGCTAGGAGTTTCCTTTGCTGTACAGCTTTCCCCAATTTTCATGTGTTATTTTAAGAAAAGCCCATGTAAGTGAACAGTCTGCTGCGGTCATAGTAGAACTCTTCACTAGATGGCACTCTTAGGTTAGCTTGGCGTTCAGTTTCCTTCATTGCAGTGGCTCGATTTTTCACACTGAAACAAGAGCAGAGGCCCATGATTTATATTTCATGATCTACTTGACTGATTACAAAGACTAAAATATTTCACATTGTTTCAGGAACTTACGCATCTTGTATTATGGAGTCTGAGATGTACTGTAGTATACTGGGGGCTGGGGAGCAGGTACACGTTAAAATGTAGGCAAACAGTAGCAAGTACCAGAACTTACAGGGAGAAGAGATGGAAGTTAACTAAAGAAAAAAAAATCCATGAGTGGTAACAAGTAAAATTCATGGTGTAGAAAGGAGAAGGGGGTCTTAAGTTGGATGCACCTGTTATGAAAGTGATGTTAACTAAGGAGAAAACCAATCTCAAAGTAGGTTAGTAAATGCTTTAATCGTTGTGTTTCTGATGACTGTGGCCATGGAAACAGTTTCAGATTGCTCTGAGGAACTCTCTGGAGCTTGTTAGCTACAGGGGATACAAAACGGGAAGGGGTATACATGTTTGCATGCAGTTCTCCAAATACTTGTGTGTTCATTAGTGTAGTAGGATTTCAACTGGTGGGAAGCATTATATATTTTTTTAAATTAACATTTATTTATTTTTGAGAGACCAAGAGGGGCAGAGCATGAGCAAGGAAGGGGAAGAGAGAGAGGGAGATACAGAATCTGAAGCAGGCTCTGAGCTGTTAGTTAGCACAAAGCCTGACGCAGAGACTCAAACTCATGAACTGCGAGACCAAGACCTGAGCTGAAGTTGGACACTTAACTGACTGAGCCACGCAGGCGCCCCAGCATTAATAGTTTGAAAATTAGTCCTCTTTATGTAGTAGGTAATAAATAAACACGGGGGCACCTGGATGGCTCAGTCGATTAAGCATCGGACTTTAGGTTTCAGCTCGGGTCATGATCTCACAATTTCATGAGTTCGAGCCCTGCATAGGGCGCTCTGCTGACAGCTTAGAGCCTGCTTGGGATTCTCTCTCTCCCTGTGTCTCTGCCCCTCTGCCACTCACACTGTCTCTGTCTCTCTCAAAAATAAATTAATTAAAAAAAACTAAAATAAACACATGCTGGATCATCTTTGCTTTTATATTTTAGAGTTTCCTTATTACTAAGAGTATTGATTTCCTGAATTCATCTGAGGAAGTATATATTTATTTTCACATTTGTAGAAAGAGAGAAAAATGATGGTGGAACCGGGCGGATGCAGGATTGGGACATCAGGTGAGGTTTTAATCCTTCAAGATGATAAGGCATAATAAATGCGAGGATTTGGACCCCGCAAGTACAATTAGTGGATATTAGTGGCCGTCAGCTTTCAAAAAAAGCAATTTAAAAACTGATATAATAAAGTATGAGCTTATTCTTCAACCTGCTCTATTCTCTGTTGTGTATTACATTTGTGATAAACTCTCCATTTAGATTTTGATAGTAAAAATAAAATATAGACAATAAAAATGTATAAGTGATAAAGGCCATTCTAGATTTTCAAATCATTAAATGACTCAGTGTCTTGACTCGGTTTCACAATGATGATTTCCTTGAATATTAATAATTAATCTCAAATGTACTAAAACTAGTTAGGTTTTTTTTTTCAGTTTTTACTTTCAATGAGAGACATTTTTCTACTTTATTCTGGCCTTGTAAATGCATATATATATATATATATATATATATATATATATGCACACACACACATATATATGTAGTCTGAAGCAGCTTCATAGGTTTCTGTCACTTATAGGGAATCACGTCAGAGAATTAATAACCTCCAACAGACTATTTTTTTTTCAGTTTTAAGACATGTAAAACATTGAAACTCTACAAAAAATTAGAAATTACCAAATACATTTGGAAAAATGGGTCAGTGTAATGCTTTTCTTTTTGTTAGATTGAAGCTTTGGCAGGGTTGAAAGGCAGATTTATATTACCATTCCAAAAAGGGCTATCTGTAGACTTTCCAAATAACAAACTAAAGTAATACTGTTATGAAGTGTGGACACCTGAATAGCAAAGATGTTGCAATGATGTGAACTTACTGCCCTTTCTTTATTTCTGACTACTTTTATGTCTTTATCAGTGTCTGCAAATGTGTCTCTAGTTTTCATTTCAAGTCTAAATTAAATGCAAAATTCAACAAAGCTGGTTGAATTCTTTTTTAATCTGAAAACTTTTAAGGTTTTATACTTAGATTTGGACTTATTGCTTTAGACTTCCCTGGACGGCATTTGTAACCTTTATTTGTGAATTCTCCTATAGCCATCTGCTTAGAAATGAAAAAGGAAGTAAAAACAGAAAGGAGAGAGGAAGGAAAAGAATGAAAAAAATTAAAAAGAAAAAATGGAAGAAAAGGAGGTCAAAGGAATAAAGGAAAAAGAAGGGACACATTGATGTCTGCTGTTTCTACCTCTTTCTTCTCTCTCACCTCTCGGAATATAAGTAGAGAAAGACAGCCTTAAGTAGGAGTGGACACGTTAATTAACAATTGGATTACTTACTTTACACAGTAACAAGTACCTCAACCTTAGGAATCTTTATATAGATGATTCACAAGAATGTTATATAGATAAACTATAAATGTAATTAAACCATAAAATGCAGATGATGCTGATTTGCGTACATCTTGTAATGAAATGCTTTTCTTAGTCTACATCAAATAGTTCATAAAAAAGCCTCATAGCTAAGAAACATGTCCTACTTCAAATCCATTTATAAATAGATTATGGAAGGGGAGACGAGATAAGTTGACAGAGTGTTAGGAGGACCTAGGCTTGCTTGTCCCTCAGACACAGCTAGATAAATATGAAATCATTCTGAATACCTGAGAAATCAATCCAAGGACTGACAGAACAAACTGCACAACTAGAGGGAGAGAAGAGGCCGCATTGTGGAAGGTGTAGATGTGAAGATGTGATTTGGAGAGAAATGGATCACAGGTGCTGTGGAGAAAAGGGAACCCTGGTTTGTGGGGGTGGGAAGGAGAAAGAGAGAGAAAGGAACACATGTATTGCTCAAGGAAAATACTTCCCCAAAGCCTTACACTGGGAAAATGAGAGGGTCTGGTTTTTGTGAGTTTTTATAATGAGTAGGGCTCAAAGACTAGAGTCTTAGAGGTCTACAGCATGACCAGTGGAGCCCTGACAGTGACGCAATGCTCCTGTGGAGGACAGATAGCCTGACGGTACCATCTGAGGATCCCCTGGGGTACCGTGGGAGAGACAGTTCCCTCTTTTGCAGGATATTTGGGAGAGGCGACATTGCCTCTCTGGGGATTAAAGAGCCGGCAGGTGCTATTACACTGCCTTGCCCCTCAGCATGTGCAGAGACACCTGAGGGTGCCTAACATACATACCGGCTCTTTGCTGCATGTTACTCTAAAATCCACCCACTTTTACTTTAGTGCTACTGCCCTTGTGGGACACTGCAAACCTGCATCGGTTCCAGTGTGGCAAGACCCTCTCCCAGATGACGAGCATGGGGCTATTCAGGACAGGTCCCTAAAGCTTAGTTTTAAAACTCAGCAGGCCTGTTTGGGGTAGAACACAAGTACACTGCACCCAGGCAGGCAGATGGCCCAGACACAGGGATCTGAGGGGCACTTGGGATATAGGAGGGAAGATTGTTCACTCTTGTGGTAGGGATCCCTGGATAGTGGTGGGCATGAAGTTGTCTCTCCAGGGACAAGGGAGAAGGCTGGTACCATTTTACACCCCTGCCCCTTAGCATAAACTAACTTCAGTAAGCAGCATAGCACCAAGAATGGAGGCTTAAACCTCTTACACCAAGGTTTGGTGAATTACACCAAATTACACCAAATTCTCAACAAAATGCTAGCAAATCAAATACAACAGTACATTAAAAGAATCATTCACCACGATAAAGTGGGATTTATTCCTGGGCTGCAAGGGTGTCAAATATTTGCAAATCAATCATTGTGACATACCACATAAATATAAAAGGATAAGAAACATATGGTCCCCTCAATAGATGCAGAAAAAGCATTTGATAAAGTATATTATCCATTCTTGATAGAAATCTTCAACAAAATAGTGATAGAGGGACCATACCTCAGTATCATAAAGTCCATATAACAAAATACTGACAGCTAATATCATCCTCAAAGGGGAAAACCTGAGAGTTTTTCCTGTGTGGTCAGGGATGTGACACTCTCACCATTACCATTTAGCATAGTGCTGGAAGTCCTAGACTCAGCAATCAAACAACATGAAGAAATAAAAGGCATCCAAATTGGATGTTGCAAACAGCATGATACTCTATGTAGAAAACCCAAAAGACTCCATCAAAAATTGTTGGAACTGATACACAAATTCAGTAAAGTCTCAGAATACAAAAATCTATGTACAGAAGTCTGTTGCATTTCTATACACCTATAATGAAGGAGCAGAAAGAGAAAATAAAAGAATCAATCCATTTACAATTGAACCAAAAACCAAAAGATACCTAGAAATAAATTTGACCAAAGCTATAAAAGCTCTGTACTCTGAAAACTATAGAACACTTCTGAAAAAATTTGAAGACAACACCGAGAAATGGAAAAACATTCCATTCTAGTGGATTGGAAAAACGAATGTTGTTAAAATGTCTATACTACTCAAAGCAATCTACACATTTAATGCAATCCCTATCAAAATACCTTGAGCTGTTTTCACAGAGATAGAATAAACAATCCTAAAATTTGTATGGAACTACAAAAGGCCTCAAATAGCCAAAGCAATCTTGAAAAAAGCAAAGTAAAGCTGAAGATATCAGGATTCTGGACTTCAAACTGTGTTGTCAAGATGGTGTGGTACTACCACAAAAACAGACACAAAGGTAAATAGAACAGAAAAGAAATTCACCCACATCTGTATGGTCAACTAATCTTTGATAAAGCAGGAAAGAATATACAATAGAAAAATGTCTCTTCAACAAATGGTGTTGGAAAACTGATCAGCAGTATGCAGAAGAACAAAATTGGACAATTTTCTTATACCATACACAAAAATAAATTCAAAATAGATTAAAGATCGACATGAATCCTATAGAACACAGGCAGTAACCACTTTGATATCATCTGTAGCAACTTCTTACTAGATATATCTCTGGAGGCAAGCGAAACAAAAGCAAAAATGAACTATTGGGACCTCATCATGATAAAAACTTTCTGCACAGCAAAGGAAACAATCAACAAAACTAAAAGCTTACAGAATGGGAGAAGATATTTGGAAATAACATATCTGATAAAGGGTTAGTATCCAAAATCTATAAAGAATTTATCAAACTCAACCTTCCAAAATAGTTAAGAATAGTCCAGTTAAGAATTAGGCAGAAGACATGAATAAACACTATTCCAAAGAAGACATCCAGATGACTAAAGGACACATGGAAAGATGCTCAACACCATAATCAGGGAAATACAAATCAAAACTACAATGAGATATCCCCTCACACCTGCCAAAATGGCTAAAATTAACAACACAGGAAACAATAGATGTTGGCGAGGCCACAGAAAAAGGGGAACCTGTTTACACTGACTGTAGAAATGGAAACTGGTGCAGCCACTCTGGAAAACAGCATGTAGTTTTCTCAAAAAGTTAAAAATAGAAGTATCCTACGATCCACCAATTGCACTACTAGTTATTTACCCAAAGGATACAAAAATACTGATTTAAGACCAACTATGAGGCTTACTTAGTCAGTTAAGGGACTGACTCTTGATTTCTGCTCAGTTCATGATTTCATAGTGTGTGAGATCAAGCCTCAAGTTGGACTCAGGGCTGACAATGTGGATCCTGTTTGGGATTATTTCTTGCCCTCTTTTCCCCTCCCCCTCTCGCGTTCTCTCTCTCTCTCTCTCTCTCTCTCTCTCTCTCTTTTCTCTCAAAATAAGTAAAGAAATATTAAAATATACTCATTCAAAAGTATACATGCATTTATAGCATTATCTGATGCTTATAGTAGCATTATCAACAATAGTCAAATTATAGAAAGAGCCGAAATGCCCATAGACTGATGAATGGATAAAGATGTGATACATACCCAGTGGAATATTATTCAGTCAAAGCTAGAGTGTACTGTGCTAAGCATAGCAAGAGAGCCATAGAAAGACAAATACTGTATAATTTCACTCATATGTGGAATTTAAGAAAGAAAACAGATGAACATAGGGGGAAAGAAAAGAGAGGCAAACCTAAAAACAGACTCTAACTATCAAGAACAAAATGGGGGTTGTTGGAGGGGAACTGGGTGTGGGATGGGCTAAACGGGTGATGGGTGTTAAGGAGAGGGATTGTTGTGATGAGCATGGGCTTTATACATAAGTGATGAATCACTAAATTCTACTCCTGAAACTAATATTACATGGTATTACTAAATGTTAGCTGGAATTTAAATAAAAATACAAAACTAAAATAATAATAAAATTTAATTAAGTAATTAATGAAAATAATTTTATAGGGAATGTTCTTAAACAAAGAGATTTATTCAAAGGATCATCAGGCCCCCCTGCATCTATAGAATCACTGTAGAAAAAAACAACTGACTGGATCACTGTAGATATTCCTGCGTTCTTGAGTAGTAGCCAAGTTAAGCTGTTCTCCATCTTTTAAATATTTATCTCTTCAACTCAGATTTTCAGAAGAAAAGTTGAAATTAAGGAGAGAATAGGCTGGCAGAAATCCTCATGCTTTTCAGACCTAATTCATTTTTTTAAAACTGTTTTTTCATGTTTATTTATCTTTTGAGAGAGAGATAGAATACAAGAAGAGGAGGGACAGAGAGAAAGGGAGACACAGAATCTGAAGCAGGCTCCAGGCTCTGAGCTGTCAGCACAGAGCCGGATGTGGGGCGCTAACTCAGGAACCATGAGATCGTGACCCGAGGTGAAGTCAGACACTTAACTGACTAAGCCAGGTACCTCCCTAATTCCTTTTTGTAACAAATATCCTAAAGTTACATTCATAGGTAATACACCTCATCTACAGATATAACTTATAAATCACATAACAGCCATTTATAATGTAAAATATAATAAAAAGATAGATGATAAATGATTTACATTTCCATATGTAAATAGGCACAAATGTACTAGAAAACCAAATAGTTAGGTATTTACACTTAAACACAAAATCATCAAAATGCAACAGCTAAACAACATAGATGAATACAGGGGCTTTGGTCTGGCAACTAAAATACTTTAGTACTATTAATAATTTTGATCAATGTCATAGTCTATTAAAATGGTAAATAAATTAAAGTTCCAGAAAAAATAAAAGGATACTTTTTTTCCTTATTAGACTTGCATTCCTGGAAGAGTCCATGTGTCTTAAAAATATTTTTTAAACATTAGTTTTTATTTGCAAAGTAGAGTTGGGTTCATGTGGGTGACACACATATCAAATTATTCTCACCGTAAGACCACTGGGTTTCTCACAGAGGGAAATACTAGTTGTCTGAGTTGGAGATTTCACTCTTCACCTCAGCCACCTGATAATCCTGGGCAAACAGAGGGACAGCAGACGTGAGAATGAAGATAAACCAAGGAAGAGCACAGCTGCCATTTTCTCCTCACCCAGATGGCTCTCAGGCCCCCAGTTGGTCTCCCACTTAGTAACACAGACTGGCTGCTGGCACAAGACAGTGAGGGTACTTAGATCACGTTAGTTGTCCTTGAACAATATTTGTCCCTCCTACTGGCTGAATATAGCAGTATTAGTTAAATTAAGTAGTACTGTGTCACTCTTCCAAGAGCAATTGGCTAGCCAAATTAGAGATTCCTTGGAGAATAGGATGGAGCCTTAAACTCTCTATCACCAAGAAAGAGGTGGTTCTGTATAATAGCTCAGAGTTAGACAAACTTGTTTTCGAACCTTAACTTTGCAAAGTACTGAATAATGTTCAATATTTACTTAATCATTCTGCAATTTCCTACCTTTCCCTCATGGGATCATCATAAGGATTCAACAAAGCACAGCAAGTGGAAGCTAATTTTAATTCTTTCTGTTCTCTCATAAAATATCCCAAGATCAGAAATAGAAAAACTCAGCAGGGATGTGATGATGGGAAACATAAGACAGAAGCAATAGTCAGTTTTCCTGGGAGAGCAGAAAGAAAGGAGGATGTCAAACTGGAAGAGAGATGATCATTTAAGACCTAATTCCACTCTCAAATTTAAGATTTTGTTCTTTTATTTGTCTAGGTAAGAAGTGACTGGAACTCTTGTTGCTTACATGAAGGAGACCAGAGGGAAGTCATTATTCTCACCATTTACCGAGTAATTTCAGTTGCATTTCTTTGTATTTCGTTCTTTTAGTGGATTGGAAGAAATAAGATATTTGTGAATGCTTTTTTGTTAGACTAACATCACTGTGGACATGGCAACATCCTACAGTATCTAGTTGATCTGCTTAAATTTCGCAATTTAAGGGGCGCCTCAATGGCTCAGTTGGTTAAGCGTGTGACTTCAGCTCAGGTCATGATCTCACAGTTCGTGGGCTCGAATCCCACATTGGGCTCTGTGCTGACAAATCAGAGCCTGGAGCCTGCTTCAGATTCTGTGTCTCCCTCTCCGCTATCCACCTTGTCTCAAAAATAAATAAACGTTAAAAAAGTAACATTTCACAATTTAAAATTGACATTGACAGGAAGGAAAAGACATTTTATATAAATAGAAAGTCAAAATTTCATGACATAAAAACAAATATATCGACATGTATAGTTGAAATCAGGAAAAAATATAAATCATGATTCACTATGCCCTAACAATAATAATTAATTCTGCTCTAAAATACAATTTGATTATTAGGAAGAGAACCCTCATTGATTTGATAGTTCATTTATTTGAACAAATTTAAATTCCTACTGTAGTTTAGGCCCTGGGCTAAGTACTAGGAATCCAATAAATAGAGTTACAATACCAGCCTTCAAGGAGGTAACATCAACTGCTCAGTACACTATGTTTAGAAACAAAAAAAATGATGGGGTTTTACATAGACTTTACCCACATAGGAATATTTTTCCTGCTTTTCTACTTTTCCTTTTTGCATTATATATAATTCATGGAAGGATAGGCATAACATTTTTTTAGTAACTAAAACTCATTTTAGTAAAAAAAAAAAACAAAAAAACAACTCACACACACACAAAAGTGGTCTATTTATTTATTTATTTTTCTTCCAGGACTAGAAAGTTAAAACGGTCAGGTAATTTGTCATGTGAAGCAAACTTCACGATGAATTTGGCACAGCAGCCTACCAAATTCTTATGGCTCAGGGCACGAAATAATTTTTATTCCAAGTTATGAGGATATTTTAAAAACTGTCAAACATCCTTTTTGGAGATCCCTGCTGTTAAGTGTTAGAATAGCATACTGTGAGGCTCACAGTGTGATGATTTAACAATGAATGGATTCTGAGGTCTTCTGGTTGACCCCTACTCTGATGCTTGGAACTAATGATTCCCTCCAGCAGAGTAACTAGACATTTAGAGCCTTCAGAGAAAAATGAAGAATGATTCTAGTTCTTACTCAGAACTCATGGTGGCCTCTCTCTCGCCCTCATTTCACAAACCAGAGCAAAAATTTAGATGTGACATGGTTGCTGAGAGACTGGAAGTTTTTAGCTGGGCAATTTTTAAGTGGCAAACTTAATTTTACCCATCACTTGAATCTGAATTTCATACTGAATAACACATGGGGGCCTCAACTGGAAATGTATAAGAAATCATAACTTTGGTTTCAGTGAACTTTTTAGATATTTTTAAAATGCTTTAATATCACCAAAAACAAGTGGCTCAGGAAATGTCTAAGATAAAATTGGAACTGATATAAAAATATTGCTTAAGTTCAAATGAAAATGGTCTATAGTATACACTTGTTTCTGGAAAAGTTACCGTTCATAAACCTTTGTTTTCCTCTAAAGAGCCTCTATAAAGGACCCCTCATTATATGTCCATGAAATACATTATCAAGTTTCTCTTGTAATTGGTTATTCAACTTGACAGTTACAGATGTCTTAACAGATAGGACAGAGTGCTAGGCATTGGAGTCCCCAAAATGACTATGATACGATCCTTTTTCTTCAATTTGGATTTAATAAGGACAGATCTGTCTTCTGAGATCATATTAAACAAGAATTTCCCATCTGTGTAGATCACATGTGAGCTACAAATGAACAGTTAGTTTTTCCTTAAGTCTCTGAAAAGTCAAGGTAAAAGTTTTCCAGGCTGTATGTAAACATTTAGGTAGATCATTATAATCATTAGCATAATGAAAAAACGTATTTTGATTTTCTTCTGGTTCTTGGCACATGGTGTTTTAAAGTTATGACTATCCATTTTCCCAGACTTCCCAGGGACTTGCTCAGTTGCACAGTTTTCCCACATTGAGATCAGGGAGCCTGAGTAGCACGTCTGATTTTCTCATTGGTTCTCAATTTCCAGCTTTCAAAAACAGCAAGACCTAACACCCACTGTAGATTGAGTCAAAATCTGTGGGTGGGCTAGAGTAGCAAACTTTTTGCTTGTTTCTTCTTTGTGGTGAATTTAAAATGCAGGAGAATTCAGAAATGCCACTGTAGTCATTTTCTCCATCAAAATGAGTTTAATCAGATCACTAGTTCATTCAGAATTAATGCAATATAGGAATAAGGTGTTTTGTCATACTATAAATTATATAAATCTGACTTCAAATATCTTCCCTCCAAACTGCGGGATAATAGGCTAGTCTCTTTAAATCCTGTTGTATTACTGGAACCTTGCGGCCCACTTAGTCTAACCTCTCACAGGTATCACGGCATCTATGATCTCACACACTGATAGTTCACCGCCTCACAAGGCAGATTATTACACTAGTGGGAAGAGTTAGCCATCAGAAAAGTGTTCTTATGTCAAACTGAAATACTTATCTCTATAATTTCACTTATTAGTACTGATACCATTTTTCTTGAATAATATAGACTGTTATCTCAAGTTCGCTGGTGACCATTCAGATAGTTGAAGACAGTCATCAGAACTTCTTTGTGTCTTCTTTTCTATAGATGAAACCTTTTTAGTGCTTCCAACTCTTCCTTTAGATGTGTGGTGGTTTGAAAATGGGGTTACATAGTTTTTGACATTTTATCCATCCAGAGGTCAGGTGTGTATCGGAGTGAAGCTGGGTAAGCTTGTGCCTGGGAGTGCAATTGCAGTGATGTTCTATGAAGTACAAGGTTAGGTCATTAAAAGCTATGCAATGGCTTCCTCCGTATCCTATTGAACCCCATCCATCAGGTAGGAAGTCCAGTGCGGCCGCGGTGGTGAGGAAATCCCATACAGGCGGTCCAATCAACACTCCTCGCTGAGCCCCGCCTTCTTGCCCTCCTCAGAAAGGCACCATCCATACCAGCTAAATCTTACCAAGTGAAGTCATTGCTGCCTGGGACAGAAAAAACCCGGCCAAGCTCTGTTCAAATTCTCACAGAAGCATGAGATAGAATATGACTGTTTTAAGCTACTTAGTTTTGAAGTAGTTACTCAGCAACAGACACAGATATAAAATGGTACATTTGTTAAATATGCTTTAATTTGTTGTGCCTCTTTTCACACACCCATAGGAGTACAAATCATCTCAAAAAAGAAAATGTTCTCAGCTTTGTTTACATACCACTATGCAGCTTGACTCACAAGATGTTTTCAGCCAA